>NC_048305.1:5984820-6224017 GCF_013100865.1 Trachemys scripta elegans
TTTTCAAGCATGAAGTCAAATGCTGAAGAAATGGTAACACTGTTCTAATATTTCAGGAGGAGATTTTCAAAAGCTCCCAAGGGATTTAGGAGCACAAATGCCATTGCCTCTGGGATCCTAAATCCATCGGGCATTTTAGAAACTCTCCTCAGGCAATAATTATAAAGCCTTTTAATACATTTGAGCCCAACACTTGCTCCTCTATCTGGCATTTCCAAGTTTCCTATTGAACAATGCTTATAACAACATGCATCTCCCAGATTTAATGTGTGTGTAGAAACCGCACATTCGTCGCTGACGTCACCAACAAACACTAGACTCTGAAACTCAGAGGGCTTGTTTTATTAACAGGTTCTGAACTGAGTATATATGTAGGGTGACCAGATGTCCCTATTTTATAGGGACAGTCCCGATATTTGGGGCTTTTTCTTATATAGGCGCCTATTACCCCCCACCCCTTGTCCTGATTTTTCACACTTGCTGTCTGGTCACCCTATATATATGGCCTAGTCTACACACACACTAGCACCAGTGTAATTGAAGGTGTGGTTTTATACTGATTTAGTTAGACCAGTGCAGCTTTGTGTGTGGACAGTCTTAAACTGATTTAAATCTGGTTTAATACCAGGTTAGCTGGTGTCGGTAAACTAACAGGTGCAAGCTAAACCACCAGAAGAGTATCTACAGTGGTTTGCCGTACACACAGAAGTTGTACCAGTTTCACTTAAATCAGTTTTGTTACACCAATGCACCAACTTTTGTGCACAAACTCTTATATTAGTTTAAAACTGTTTCGGTCAGTTCAGCTTGTACCTGTAAATTTACCAACACAAATTACACCAATATAAACCAGATTTAAGCTGGTATAAGAGCATCCATGCACAAAGCTGCACTGGTTTAACTGAACTGGTATAAAGTCTCACTTCCAGTTCAAACCAACACAACTTCATGTGCATGACTGGGGCTACATCAAATTAAAACCAATTTCATTCAAACCAGTGCAGCTTCTGTGTGTAGACAAATCATTCGAAACCAAAGTCTATTTATCCACAGGACAGGTACAGCAGAAGCAACAATAGTTTCATTGGACATCCCCTCACATGGACTCATCAGCATACCTTGCTCCCGTATTGGGACAGACTGGTTCTGCGGGGGCAACCCCTCTGATTTACAGTCGGTTCCATCCCACTGATATCAGTGGGATTGCCAACATGTCACCAAGAGGAGAACTTGTCCCAGTAGCCCACCTCTGTCTAGTCCTAGAAATTTTCAGCATGTAGCGTTCTGCTGGAGTGGGTGTATCTCTATAGATTCACACCTCCAATATAAGAACATAAGAATGGCCACAGTGGGTCAAACCAATGGTCCATCTAGGCCAGTATCCTGTCTTCTGACCAGATGCGTCAGAGGGAATGAACAGAATGGGGCAATTAGTAAGTGGTCCATCTCCTGTCATCCAGGCTGGGCTTCTGGCAGTCAGAGGTTTTGGGCCACCCAGATCATGGGTTGCTTAGGATTTCCATGGAACATCTTGTGCTGCCTATTCAGAGTGCCTCAGTCTGAGTCATGGATAACTCTGCTCCTTCTAAATAACATTTCTCCAGCCACATCAAAGGCACATGTTCCCGGGAAAGGACAAAAGTCCAGGTCAAGTTTGACGCTTTATCACTAAAGCCATTTACTTAGTTGGAGTGCAAACATGAGGCTGAACAAGCAAGAGACAAGGTTTTGTCCTCTTGGATAACTAAAATAAGCCCAGCTCCCTGGGAGGGGACACTAGTGAACTGACCAATGTGAGCTCAGAAGGAGCACCGAGTAATTGTTCTGACAGGTGGGGGCTATAGGGGAAAGTAGGGAAATGCTGCTTCCACCAGAGTTATAGCCCAGGTAATGGGTAATTGGATGCACCTTTTCACCGCCACAGCGGTATAAAGTGGCCTCAGTATAAAAGTGAATCAGGCCCTCAGTATCGATTCAATGTTTGCTTTTGACTAGATGCTCTTGNCGGGTAAGGAATGGGACAGCCATTAGGAACAGCTCAGGCCGCAGTTATCCATAGTATGTGGGGATGGCTGAGGGACCTTGGTCCAGCTCCTGGTGGACAAGCATCCATGTCACCAAACCACCACTACGGAGACCCTCTCTGGCCATCGACACAGGCAGTGCCAGTGCACAGAAGGGCAAAGCCTGTGGGGTCTCATTCTCCACCTGATGCCACCGTTCGTACCCACAAATCATAACGATACAGAGCCGGCTCTTAGAAAGGGCTTTTCATTAAAGCCACACTTGACTTTTCCTTGCAAATGGTTTGTTAATTTATACCCCAAAAAAGGTTAAAAAAATTTGTCAGAGGTCAAAATGGAAACGCGTCGAAACGATCGAAACACGACGTCTCGACTGACCCGACGGGAATTCTTCTCCCACTGTCGGTGTGCGAAACCGTTGGTGATTATGGATCCTGGTCCCAATGCAGGAGGTCGGGTGACCAGATGTCCCAATTTTATAGGGACAGTCCCGATTTTGGGGTCTTTTTCTCACATAGGCACCTATTTACCCCCCCGCTCCTGTCCCGATTTTTGACACTTGCTATCTGGTCAGCCTAGCAGGAGGAGACCATTTGGGGAGACCTGCAAAATTCAGGCCAGGCAGGAAAACCATTTCCCACCCAGCTCTCCCGCTCCGGCGGCTGCCCGGGGCTGGGACCTTGTTCCCCGCACCGGCGCACCGTCCACACAGGCCAGCCCGCCCCAGGCAGTCAGGACACTAGCAGGCTCCAAAGTGGGCATTCACCCACGAACGCTTATGCTCCAATACATCTGTTAGTCTATACGGTGCCACAGGACCCTCTGTTGCTTTTTACAGATCCAGACTAACAGGGCGACCCCTCTGATACTTAGCAGGCTCCGACACTTGCCACGTGTGGGCTGGTACCCAGGGACCCTTAGGAACGTGCGTCTGCCCCACGGCACAGCCCCTGGCCCGTCCCCGGGGGGGGTGAAGACCCCTTACCTTGTTCAGCCGCCTGGGTTGAGGCCTCTCCACCAGGAAGGGCTGCTGCCCCCACCGGCCGCCCAGCACAGCTGGGCACAGCTGCAGGGCACAGAGGGCCAGGGCCAGCGCCTGCATCGCTGCCTCTGCTGCGGGGCCGAGTGAGCCGCTGCCGGGGCCGGGACGGGAGGCGGAGCGCGGTCGGGGAGGCTCCGCTCAGGACGCCGGGGCAGCCGGGCTGATGCCGGGTCTCTGTGCCGGAGCGAGCCGGGCAGGGTAAGGGTAAGACGGCGGCGGCGGCGGACTGCGGCTGGCTCGGCAGTTCCGCCTCTGGGCTCGCTCGCCCCCTCTCCCCGGCCTCCGCTCCCTCCTCCTTGCTGCTCGGCCGCTTCTCTCTTCCTCTTTCGCGTGGGTCTGGTTAACCCCCAGGCTGGAGGCGCAGGGAACTGGGACGGGGATGCAGGGAAAGGGGCCCTGCCCTCTGCCGGCAACGGAGGGCTGAGCAGAAGCAGCTGCCTTGATCTGCCCTGCCTGCCTCGCCATCAGCTCCCTAGCAGCCCCACCGCTCATTTCCAGGGCCAGGCGCTGTGCAGACACAGGACCAGACAGGCCCTGCCCCAAAGAGTTTGCAATTTCAGTAGAAGACAAGAGCCCACAGGTGGGAACCGAGCGACACACCAGGGGAGCACAGGGAAACGGTGCCCCAATGATCTCGGCACACTGATTCCCCAAGCACCCCTGCCAATGGCACTGCTGACATGCAGCCACCCGATGACACAGGGCTAGTCCTACTGAGTGAGACCGATGGCCCGTCTAGCCCAGTATCCTGTCTCTAACAGGGACCAGTACCAGACGCTCCAGAGGAACATGCATCACGGACACTTAAGGAGTAGCCTGCCCATACGATGTTTTTTTTCCTAGCCCCTGTCAATTAATAGTTGCTTTATCCTATATAATGTCACTATGGATGTTATTCGTCATATAAATGTCTAATCCTGTTTTAAATCCCGCTAACCTCTTGGTGTCAATGACATAGCGTGGCAGTGAGTTCCACAGGTTACCAGCGTGTTGTGTAAAGAAGTAATCAGTTTATCTACCTGAGGAGTGTTGGTATCTCCAAACCCGAGGCTTAGAACCCTTAGCCAACCCCTCCAGATCAGTCCAAAAGTGCCACAGAACTTTTCCCAGCTGTGTGGGTTTGTTCCAGGCAAACAGAGGCAACGTGTCTGGGCAGCAATATACCAGTTAGGGAAGATGTGGAGGAAAAGGAGGGGCAGGTGGTGAGGATCCAAGTTTCCTAGAATCTGTGTGAACCAGGAGCAGATTTGAACAGGAAGGGGACAGTCCAGTTCTGTGCTGAAGAGTTTGGAGCTTTTATTTTTTTTTTAACTTCTCAGTGCTTGAGGTACATACAGCAAAATGCATGTCCAGAATTCCAGCAGGCCCATCACCATTGTGGTGCCAAGGCAGGCACTCCAAAGCTATCTCATTCTGAGTGGGGGTCCAGCAGCGCCCAGCAGCGAGGAGGATAAAATTGGCAGCGTAAGGCACTTGGTGAACATCAGGTAATCGGCACAGGTGCCGACTAGCTGCACCTGCATGGCCTTATGTCAAGGCTACGTCCTCACTACGGGGGGCGGGGGGAGTCGATTTAAGATACGCAAATTCAGCTATGTGAATAGCGTAGCTGAATTCGACATATCCGAGCCGACTTACCCCGCTGTGAGGACGGCGGCAAATCGACCTCTGCAGCTTCCCTGTCGACGGCGCTTACTCCAACCTGTACTGGTGGAGTACAAGCGTCGATTCAGGGATCGATTGTCGCGTCCCGACGAGACATGATAATTCGATCCCCGAGAGATCGATTTCTACCCGCCGATTCAGGCGGGTAGTGTAGATGTAGCCAAGAGGTGGGCCGGAATCTGAACACCCACAAAGTTATTTAACCCAAACACCATTGCCTTTGTCTTTATATCGGGCCAAACCAAAACCCTGGGATCCAAACAGCCTCCAACTTTGGGGGGGTTTCGTGATCCAGACCCACGTTTTGTGGCTCGGGCCCTTCTCCTTACCATAAAAGCGAGAAGAAAGTGCTCTGTGGGACAGAACATCTTTCCTTGCAACAAACCGGGGGGGTAGCTGCGATGCAACTGCCTAGGGAATGGGTGGAAGGGATGAGAGAATCTTATTGAGCATAGATTGTGACACACACAGGGCACCTATTAAAGGCTTAGTCACGTCTGGGAAGTGGTTGCGATGTCTTCCCTGAGGGTATGTTTAGCCGATGCGTTTGGTGCAGTGCTGATAGCGTAACATCCTTACTGGCGTTGGGATGGGTGGGTGGAGGGCTCTGCAGAACCAGCTGAGCTGCGTCTCTCTCAGATGTGGGGAACACCCTTGTTCTGGGGCCTGCTCACGCAGTCGAATCAGTCTCTCCCTGCTAAGGCGGTTGTTACCCTCTCTCCATGGCCTCTGCCCGGTTCCTCTGGAGACAACGCACCGACTTTGTCACCCTGCAGTGCGGACTGGCCTCCAGTTAGATGAAATGTATAGAGACAGCGCTGAGGCCTGGGCGTTCCACGCGGTGTGCACGATCGGCACTACCGCTACAGCAGCATCATGTCTCCAGCCGCGGAACCAGGTTTGGCGAATGAGGGGGGGGCTAATGGGTCATTGGTAGTGGTCTGGAGAGTGAACCCACCCTGCACTCACCCAGCAGTAATGTCTCCCGTCCCATGGGGCTTGGCCCAGCTCCCAACTCCGGGCTTTGCGGCCTGGCCCCTGGGGTCACAGCGCCGTTCAGGTTTGGCTCGGCCACCCCCTGTCATGACAGAGAGGCAGCCAGGCCGAATAGTGGCACTGCACGCGGCCCTAGGCACCATGTCACAAGGCCTGGAGCAGGGAGCTGGGCCCAGCCCCACGGGACCTGAGCCGCTGCTGATGGGTGCGTGCAGGATTGGCTCCCTCTGCAGCCCCTGGTACACCTTCTTTCTCAATTGCATAATGTGCTTGAAAAGGTACCACACAGACACCTAAGTCACCCCCATTAGCTCCACCACTGCATGTCACAGCCAACACAGCGAGCCCAGCGTGGCCTGTACTGAATGAGGCCTAGCAGGACAGCTGTGTTGGCTCACCTGATGTAATGCCACCGGTGGATGCAACTACTGCCCATGTCTCTGTGCAGCATAAGTCATACTCGGCAGTGACCAGTCACCGGCACCCTGCTGCATATGACTCCATGCTTTACCATCACCAAGCCCCTCACAGTCCTGCACCAGGGGATGCTTTTCCCTGCAGCCTGATGTGTACAGGAAGGTCCCTGACAGGCGCAGTTCCCCAGCTGACACAATGTATAATGACATCCTGCAACTGAAATGCAAGATTTCTGAAGGTGTTTTAAGGTTCTGGGTTAGCGCTTGTGTGTATCCAGTGGTTCAAGTGTCTGCAGTCTAAAGAAAGTTCTAAAGAAAGTGACACTTTCTGCCATTCTTTACCTTTTAAATGGCTCCAGCCACCACATATGGAGGCAGATCTCGAACATCCCTGAATTTCAGGGTGCCTGGGGCTGGGGTTGGGAACTGGGTCTCTCTCTATCAGCACAACATTTCGTAGGACAAATAACAACGTCACACACCAAAAGAAAAGAAAAAGAAAAAAGCCCCAGCGGCCTCCCGAAGAGCAAAATTATATCCGGGGAAAACACCGAGCTGTGCAAATAACAAAGTAAAGCTAGAATGTGACTTTGAGCCAATGAGCTCATGTTTAGTTCACGTGTCTATCACAAATATTACAAAGACTTTCAGAGAGAGAGAGAGACCCAGCTGAAGGAGTAGAAAGTTTACAGGAAGAAAAGAGAAAATTCAGCAATGAAAACAACATAATCCACATTTGTTCATTTGCATTATAAGTCCTTTGGGGCAGGGACCCCGTTTTCCTACATTTCTATGAAGCGCCATGCAAAGCAAAGGCCTGGTATAAATAAATACTTTAGACGGGTACTTCACCCAAGCATCAGGGGCTGCTTGTACACCTCATCCTGCAAATGCTTACCCAAATAGTCCTTCCTCACTGGAATGGCCACGTAGACGTCTGAGCTGAAACCCAGTCCCGTTCTTACCCATTCCGAGACTGCGGATATTAGAAGTGCACATGGAGATGCTCACAGCGAATGCAAAGGACGCTCTCACAATCACAGTCTGCAGCATTGTAAATGGATAATAGAAGTGAGTACTAGCAGGGGAACCAGATGGTTGCCAGACCAGGCTAAGTCCCTTGTTCCTTGCAGCTGCTTACATGTGTTCCTGCTGGAGAAAAGGCCTTCTCTGAATGACCGTCTCTGCCTTCTTCTCACCTTCTGCTCTGTTTGTGGCACCTACCCCATCTGGGATCTGCTGTGCATGTCTAGGCTACAGATAATCTGCCTGTGCTGGACAGTGGGAGGTTCGGAGTTGAAGGTCTGGAATGACGAACCTCACAAGAATGGGACGTGCGCGCACCTATGCAGAGGCTCTGACTTTTTCCCAGGTGTCTCTGATGCAAGTCCATTGTGCTCCAGCCCAACTAATGGAGGGGTTTATTTCTCACACTTAGGGGAACTCCTTGGACCTCCTGCTCCCAGCACCCACACACCCATCCTCTCCTTTAACTGTCCTAGCAGCTTTCCCACCAGGGAATGGAGCATCATCGGGGCGGGCAGCTCAGGATGGGG
Source organism: Trachemys scripta elegans (assembly GCF_013100865.1). Taxonomy (NCBI): domain Eukaryota; kingdom Metazoa; phylum Chordata; order Testudines; family Emydidae; genus Trachemys; species Trachemys scripta. The sequence goes on from NC_048305.1 coordinate 5,992,520, forward strand.
TAAGAAACGGCACTTGGGACTTTATTTGCTCAATCGATGCCCCGCCCACAACATGCAGAATGATGCAGCGAAGAAAGAAATCAATGTAAGTGACATTCAGCCCATAGCGATCCGTGACAAATGTGCTCCGCGCTTCTGCCGGTGTCGGCAGATCTGCAAGCACTTTGAACATTAGAATTAATCCCCACGAGTCAGAGAAACACCCCCAGGAGCTGTTGGAGATGCAGGTGCAGCCCGCACTGCCCTCTCTACTCTCTGAAGAGGGAGGGTGGGCCTGGAGACTGGAGGGGAGATGCAGTTTTTCCCAGGTGCCTCCCTCCTTCCCTGGCAGATCAGTGTGACCGGCTGCCCTGCTCTGGCTGTGGAAATGCATGTGGAGCCGTGGGGAGGGGAGCGATGTTCCGATGGGCTCCGGCTTACACGCCCAGTCGCTGACTCCGGTAGGGGAAGGGTCCCGAAGGTCAGCAGAGCTCTTGGCGGAGCTCTATTTTTAGCAGCCCGGTGTTTGCAGCTCGTCCTTATTTAGTCATCAGCCGAGCAAGCGTGTGCGTGCGGGAGCGCGGGGGGGCCTGCAGGGGGGTGACCGGGGAGGGGTGCCTGGAACGTATTACCTCGCCTCACACCAGCCAGGCAACGACAACTGCTTCACTTATCATCCTACAGTGGCTTAGGGCGGAGGAATAAATAGCAGCAGGCCCAGGGACTTCTTCCTCCCACCCACCCCTTGAGGCAGCTGTGATCTTCCCATGCCCTTGGCAGGAGGGGCGAGAAAGTGTAAGTTACCCAGCATGGATCGGTTTTCACTCTCAGGACCCGAGAGCTACCAGGGAAGCCCCTTAGCGTGCAGAGAACTCACCTGGGAAGCGGCCCTGTGCATAGGCCGGTCACACCCAGCAACCGACCTGTCATTAGACCGAGACCGAAGCCAACCCGGTACTGGTTAGTCTGTCACTTCGGTGTTGCAGCAGCATCCCCACACAGCTCTGCCAGCACACCTCACACCTGGCTTGCCATACCTGTCCGATTCCAGTCCTGAGCCTCCACGCGGCTTGGCCAGTGCCCCGATCCTGATGCACAGAGCCCGCGTTCCTCGCATTCTAGGCCCCTCTTGAGCCAAGATGGAGAGTGCCCAATTCTGTAACTGGTGACTAGGCTGAGAACACCACACTCATTACACTCGTGACCAAGGCCAACATTTGAAACTAAATCCCTGTCCCCAGGTTCGGGGGTGGGACTGGATTTTGCCCTAAGCCTTGTGCATTTCACCTGTCTGCAAGCCTAGCTTATTGCAGGCAAAGGGAATTTCATCCTCTCTGTCTTCTTTTTTTTTTACTGAATTATTTTTTTCCTTTTTGCTGTGAAAAAGAGAGTCCAGAAAAGGAGCCCAGTTGACTTGCTTTGGCTTTCTCCTCTCCCCACTTTTTGCAAAAACACAGATTATTCCTCCAGAATGACAGGAATGCTCTGAAATCACCACCCCAGCTCAAAACCAGAGCCACATTGGCTATGAGGCCTTAGAAGACTCCATCTGAAGGAATCTGTGTGCCTATTTCCTGTAGGTCCAATGGGCCTGAGCTCTTCCTCGGGTGGACTGACCTTCTGAAAACTCACAGCCATGCCCAGTCAAAGGTGCAGCATCTCAGCTGGTTGGACAGAACCCATAAACATACGCAGGCTAGGTAAGTAGCCAGCAGAGATCAGTGACAGCGTTAATATCGCGTTTATTTATAGCCTATCCAAAAAAAGGCCTCACCCTGGCAAATTGTGCATTTAGCCAGTCCAGGTGCCCATGGACCCCTGCTGTGGGTCTCCTCACCCTCCTTCCCATTGTCTTTCAGTTCAGGGCCCAGCACAGTAAAGTCGTAGCCATGCGAGTAACTACGCAGGGTTCCAGGCATGTTTGCACAGCCCACGCTGAAAGGACCCGAACTAGCTTCTCGAGTATGTCAGCTCCAGTGGCAATCACTCCCTGTGACTGCAGGATACCCATGCCCATAGTGCCATGCACGATGCCATGCCCCCAGTGCTGGGAGCTGAGAGCAGGGCTGGTACAGAACCCCTGTGCCCACTCTGGAAAGCCCTTTGTGCAGGGAGCGGGGTGTCCTCCAGGGGCCATCTCCAGCCACTTTTAGGTCCCTTTGCTCTGTGCAAATCTCTCCAGCCCATTTTGAATGACAGAAACATGGAAAAAACAAACCAATCTCCCCATGTTCCTACCGGGAGTGAATCTGACGAGTCTTAGAGTGGTAGCCTTGTTAGTCTGTATCAGCAAAAACAACAAGGAGTCCTTGTGGCACCTTAGAGACTAACAAATTTATTTGGGCATAAGCTTTCGTGGGCTACAGCCCACTTCATCAGATGCATGGAGTGGAAAATACAGGAGCAGGTATAAATACATGAAAAGATGGGAGTTGCCTTACCAAGTGTGAGGTCAGTCTAACGAGACAATTCAATTGACAGCAGGATCCCAAGGGAGGAAAAATAACTTTTGAAGTGGTAATGAGAGTGGCCCATTTCTGACAGTTGACAAGAAGGTGTGAGTAACAGTAGGGAGAAATTAGTATTGGGGAAATTAGGTTTAGGTTTTGTAATGACCCAACCACTCCCAGTCTTTATTCAGGCCTAATCTGATGGTGTCCGATTTGCAAATTAATTCCAGTTCTGCAGTTTCACACTGGAGTCTGTTTTTGAAGTTTTGTTGTTGAAGAATTGCCACTTTAGGCAATGAGAGAGTCTTATGACTCCCCGGCCATGGCTCGTGAATCAGCCCGTTGTGAAATTCAGCCATTTATCAGATAGCAACAATCAAAATAAGTGAGTGCCAGATTGTGCCCTTGGGATCTGCATGGGGAGAGAACCCTCTGCTCACAGATCTCCCACTTCCCAGAAAGGTGTGTGTTCCGTCTCCAAGAAACAGTCCCAGGGGCCCATGACAGGGGGCGCTCTCTGTAGCTCTATCTTGAGGTGAGCCAGGATAGGAAGGTGCTAAAAGGTGCTTTGTGCTTCAGGGCTTCTGTTCATCTCCAACTATTAGAGACCAGGATGAGGCCTAATGTGAGGGGTGGGGGGAGATTATCCCACATCTGCTACTGTAGGGTTCTTACGCCTTCCCCTGCAGCATCTGGTCTTGGCCAGCGTCAGAGACAGGATATGGGACTGGATGAATCTTGGATCTGACCCATCTGGCAGTTCCTATGTTCCTAAAGTGACTGTTTCCCTGCACCAAAATGCATGCACAGAAAGACACTGAAGCCCTTTAAATGGCTGTCTGAGGAAGGAGTCAACTCCCAGTGCACTGGGCCAGGGGAAGCAACATAGGAAACAGGCCTGACAAGCGAAATCTTGCCAGTGAGGGCACATCCTGTGTAGCCCGCACAGGAGAGGTTTCATCATGATTTACTGCCAGTGAAATGCAGAGATCTTTGGTGCAGCAAAGTTACACAGTGAACCAGATCTCCACCAGGCACCAGTACAGAGCCAACCGCCTTGCTGAGGGGAGGGCCTTCGGGGATGTAACCACCTCATCTGGCCCAAGGCCCCTGATTTAAATGGCAGTATTTTAAAAACAAACATGTGTTGTAACTGCACTCAGTAACCATAACACTCCCTGCCATGTGGCTGCCCAGCACAGGAAGCCTGGCCTATCAGCACATCCGACATAGTTATCGTATTACAACTAGTAGCTCCCTCCCAGCAGCAGCCCAGAGAAACAAGGATCCAAGCCCGCATTCACCGCAAAACTCTCGCCGGGTTGCCATTGATCCTGACAGACGGGGTGAGACCAGCCCTCCGGCTCCACAAGCCGAGAGGAGGGAACAGGAACGCTGGGAGGATGGGAACTGACCCGGGATCGGCGCTAAGCAGCAGATGGCATCTGTGCACAGTACCTAACAATTCTGCGGGCAAGCAGGATGGAGCCTTAATTGAGTCAGAGTTGTTAGAGCTGGTCATTTAGTGCACTTCCCTGCCAAGGTCAAGGTGTTCCCGACAGTACAGATCAACGCCCAGATATTGACCTTGCATGAGACAGTCAGTTCCAAAGACCACTTTTGTATGGCTGAGTTCATGAGAACAGCAGGGCCTCCTTCTCCTCCTGTGACCAACCGTCCTGCCCGACCTCCACTCTGTCCTTTAATGCCCTACTGCACCCCCTCCCATCTCCCCAACAGTTCCTGAAACACATCATCCCTCCTCGTCCCATAATCCAAACAGCCTACATCCAGACTTCCATTTTGCAGCCAGGTCCTTGAATCCAGACATGCCTGAATTTGGGGGAAGTTTGATCTGATCTAAACTGTGTGGTTTAGACTTATGTCTACCAGCCCCCTGCCCCACTCTGCTAAAATCAGAGGCATTTATGGAATGAGTCCCCAGCAGTGTCTCAAATACCCATCACCCTGCACAACCATTGACATCACACAGCACATGATCACTTATTTAAAAGGTGACTGGCAAAGCCCTATAGAATTTAATAAGGTTCTAGAGAAATCACTCTAAAAAGCTAAGTATCAGGGGGTAGCCGTGTTAGTCTGTATCTACAAAAACAACAAGGAGTCTGGTGGCACCTTAAAGACTAACTGATTTATTTGGGCATAAGCTTTCGGCATCCGAAGAAGTGAGGTTTTTACTCACGAAAGCTTATGCCCAAATAAATCTGTTAGTCTTTAAGGTGCCACCAGACTCCTTGTTGTTTTTCTAAAAAGCTACCGAAGCTATGGGATTTTTAAACATGTCTTACAGAATGATCTAGCAGCCGGGAATTATTTTCTATTTCAGTCCAAAAAAAAAAAAAAACGATAGAAGAGTTCTCATTTCCTAATAATTAAGTTCTGTAGGATTTTCCATGAGCGAAGGGGCGTGGGATTGTGTCTGTGCCTTTTTATGATGTCTAAAGAAATATTGCGCCAGATTTCCAAAAGAACTCAGGTTGCATTTAGGAACATTGGACAGATCTTCAGCAGCCCCCATGAAGAATGATGGGAGTTGTTGGGTGCGGAGCACTTTTGAAAATCTGGCCCATCAGATCTGGTCCTTCTGGGGGCCTCCTTGCATGTAATGTCCACTCTGCTATCCCTTTTCACGTTATATTTAAAAAGCAGTAAGACGAGAACAGTGCCTGGGATTTCTTCTTTTTTTAATATATAAGTTAAAGATATCTCTGTATCGTACCCTGACCGTCTGAGAATCGGCATCTCAAAAAATGTACACGCACAAAATTGTGTGCAGATTTGGGCACTCCGTTTGCACACACAGTTACCAATAATGCACATGTCATTGCCATAATGTCAAGTGCAAGTGACCAATTAGACACATAACTGGTCAGTTGCACATGCAATTAATTCCCATGCTTCTGTGCACAATCACAGCAACCTGGCATGCAAATTAGACACCAAAACGTGCCTGTATTTTTGCATTTCCGTTTTGCATGTCTTAAATTTTGAAAACCTGGGCCAGTATTTTTAATTAATCCTTCGTCATCATTGAGTCCAGTTCCTTGTGCTGATTGACGCTTTGCCCACCAAATGGTATATTAGGCACATCCAGCAAATATCCCCAGCTGATGACCCAGCCTTGCCCAGTATATTTAATGTTCCCAAGGAACGCGCTGCCAGGACATGCTTCCCTTATGGCAGCCATGGAAGAGTTAAGAACGCTGGCCCTATCTGTGGCTCCCACATCACCTTTGCAAAGGAGAAGCTGGTGACAACTGAATGCTGAGAGGCAAAAGTGACTCACAAAGCTGAGCTCAGAGCTAATTTGCAGCAGAAGGTGAAGATTCTGCAGCATCTGACCCAAGAGAGAATAGGCAAAGCTGGATCTACCAGTCCCAAGAAAACTTCTCTGATGTGCGGAGCTGCAGACTGACCTGCTTGCTGCAGTGTGTGTCCACCCCCAGACTACCCTGTTATCAAACCAACGTTTCACAATTCTCTGGGCTTTTTCCTCCTGTGGTTGTGACAAAGCGAACTCTGGCATGCGTCAGCCAGGAAAAGCACCCACAAGCCACGCTGTCCTTACTAGGGGAACTTCTTGGGTCTCTCCATTCACACCAGGACCAGGAAAAAATGAGTCTGGTGCCTTCCCAAAGGCCTCGTCTACACTAGAAAAGGTTTGCCAGTTGAGCTATCCATACCAGTAAACCCTCGTAGTGTTATGGAGCTAATGCTGGTTGAAAATATTCCTATGGAATGTTTTTCCATTAGAAAATGCTGTTTCATTTATATCGGGGTGGCCACAGAGCCCCCCCACACCACCCACCATTCTCCACCTAACAGACTGAGGGGAGGTTGGGGTTCCTGCCCTGCAGCAGTGGTGGGGCTAGGGGCTTCTGCCCCTTGGGGAGGGGAGACTGCAGTTGGGGCCTCAGCCCCAGTGGGCACGCCTGCTGGGGCACGGGGCTTCAGCGCGAGCAGGGCTGAAGCCCCTGCAGGCAAACTCCGTCTCTCAAACTTCCGAAGATTGTCATATGCGGCTCGGAGGGTCAGAAAGTTTGGCCACCCCTGATTTATATGGAAACATGCTCATTTTGATGAAATGTTGTGGTGGGGGGGAATAAAGCATTTCAATAAGGTTGAAACATACCGTGTTGACATTTTCAGAGTGGAACATTTTGATTTTTCTTATCACAAGTTTTTGTTTAGACATTTCTTTTATTTTATATTGAAAACATTAAAAATGTTGAAATCAAAACGAAATGTTTCCGTTGACACAAAATGATTTTTTTTTCCTGAAATTTTCATGTTGCGGGAAATTTTTGCTTTCCAGTCCGATTCGGAACAAAACACACAAAACCGAAATTCCAGTCCCACACAGCCCAAGACACGGCTTGTACTGGCAAAAGTGTTTGCCAGTGTAGGTTAGACGGGTTCCTGGCGTGACATAAAGGATACCAGCTGCATTTACACTAAGACTTTTGCTGGTATAAAATGTTGCAAAAACATCACTGGCCACAACAAAGATGGGCAAAAGTTTCTGGCCTAGCCCTGACCTAAGATAACAGCTGGGGGCTGCCCTCTGCTCTAGCTCTTTCCCCAGCTGTTCCTCCACACATGAAGCTAGCAAATCCGGGGGGCATTTGCAGGGCAACATGCAAGTATTTTGTTTGGGGACTTCCGAAAAGCTCCCCGAGCAGTTATGGGCTTGATGCAGGGATCACTGGCTGGGAGGGTGTCCTCTGGCCTGGGGGAGGACAGACTGGATGGCCATAACGGTCCCCTCTGGCCTTAAAAGCTAGTAACCGCTTCTCCCCCCAGCGCAGGGGCAGAGGGCAGGTGGCCCCGCGTTTGATCAGGAAAAGTGGGGGGGCACGTGCGGCCCCGAGACAGAGGAACTGAGACCCCAGAGCTGCCCAGCCCAGCGGACTAGCTGTACCTCGGGGGCTCAGACGGGGGGCTGTTTGGAAGTGCAGGTTCCCTGCGGCGCTGGGCTCCGGAGCGGGGTCCAGCCTCCCCCGGCCATGCCAACACGTGTTATCAAACAGGCGCCTGGTATGCCGCTCGGCTCAGCCCTGCCAGCTGGGGATGTGGCTTTTTGCAGGGGGGCTTCTGCTCGGGTATTTACGGCGCGCGGCGGTCCCAGCAGAAGTTCAAGCAGACTGCTTGCGGTTCGCTCCCGGGCTCGCAGCTGCAGCGCCGGGCACGGGGCGCGGAGCGAGTCTCACCCGCCCGGCCATGGGCTGCACATGCAGCACGACCGGCCGCTGCCAAGCCAGGAGCAAGGTAATGGCGAGCGACCCCCTCCTCCAGCTGGGTTTGGGGGGGGGCGGCTTTGACAGCGGTTCCAGCGCCGGGGAAGGGTGGCAGCCCCCAGAGCCTGCCCCTGCTGGGGGCCCCCCCTGCCAGCGCCCCGCTGCTCCAGCACAGAGCTTACCGGGGTGGGGGGCTGGGCCTCTGTCCTTCCCCCCCCCCCGCTTTAAACAAAGCCCCTTCCCCAAAACCATGAGCAGGAGAAGAGAGGCTGGCCGACGGCTGGGGAGACAGGCTGGAAAGGGGTGACACGTTGTTCCTGAAAACTGCAGCGCCTGTGTTGATTGTAGAGTTGTGTGTGTGTGTGGTGGAGAGGGTCTAGGAGTTCCTTCCCTAGTGTTGTGTGTGTGTGTGTGTGTGTGTGTGTGTGGTGGTGGTGGAGGAGAGGGTCTAGGGGTTCCTTCCCCAGTAATGGGGGGCTCCCTGAGAGGGTCTAGGGGTTCCTTCCCCAGTAATGGGGGGCTCCCTGAGAGGGTCTAGGGGTTCCTTCCACTGTCCTGGGTATATATATTTATTCACAACGGGGGAAGTCTCTGGTGAATCCCAAAGGCACAGCAAAAAAGTGTCTCCCTGAGCCTCAGACAGCAAAACCTGTGTCCGCCAGGAAAGGGTTAGCAGCAGAACCCAGAGATAGGGGTGAATTCCACCAGAGGCAGCAAAATCGGGCCGATTCTCCTTTCAGTTTAAACAAGAGTGTTCCCGCCATCCGCCTCCAGCCCATCACTGGTTCCGGGGATGGGGGGGGAAGATGCTTTTAAGATTGAAGGAAACTAACTGTTCTACAGCAGGGAGGGTGGCAGCAGGGGAGAAGGCATCTGAGATAATAACATGAGCCTAGAACGTTAAAGCAGCACCAGGGCAGGATGTCTGCAAACCTCACCCTCAAGCATCTGATGGTTAGATTCTTCCTTGTCTTTCTGCCAAGCAAGAAGTGCGATAGCTGGTTTTCTCAGGTGCTAGCTACATTTGGGCAAAGTACTCTCAGTGAACTATTGATTCTATGGATTTAGCCTGTCTCCAGTTTTGGAATGATCCGCAAACAGACTGATCTTTACAAGCGTGTTCAGTATTTGATTGAAACTTCATGTGTCCATTGTTGGTTTCTGGGTTGTTTGTGAACTATTGGTTTCCCTTGTGCTTACAGTTATTCGCTATTTGTTATTCGGGGCCTGTGATTGGTCACCTTAGCCAGGCAGTGCACCCTGCATGGATGATTTTAAAAGGAGGAGGGAAATCACAGAGATTGCAAGATGGCTGCACAGAGCTTTGCACAAATTAATATTTGCATGAGGGAGTAGTTCTGAGACTTCCAGGAACACTGAGCCAGAAAAAACCCACTTGTACAGATACTCAGGGAAACCGGAAACAAAGGGACACACCTACTGTCCAAGAGAACTCCCAGGGGAGTTGCAGACAGAGATCTGTGAATATTTTTTTTCAGCCCAATGCACACGAATAGCTGTATATTAAAGAACTGTACGAATCTCTTATGCACAAGGTCAAACACTTCTAGGCCAGTCCATGCCTCTGAGGGCTCCCTGTACAAAAGAGACACTGGGTGAGAAATGCTGCATACAAAAGGCCCCAGGAATTGAGACTAAGGCATTTCGTTGACGTGAGATGGAGTCATTTGGAGACACTTCCCTTGATTCTGATATGTCCAGTTAATACCATAAACTTAGCTGGGGCAAGGAAGGGGATACAGCCCTTGCTGGCCACATCTTTAAATCAAGACTGGATGCCTTTCTAAAGGGTATGTCCTAGCGCAGCCAGAATTTATGGGCTTGATGCAGAAAGCACAGGGTGAAACGCTACGGCTTCTGTTAAGCAGTAGGTGAGACTAAATGCTCACAGTGGTCCCTTCTGGTTTAAAACCTCTGGCACAAGGATAGATCAGAAAGACTGAAAGGGGGAGTGTAAAAGGGATTGAAGGTGGGGGAAATTCAGAGAGTCACAAGGAAGTAGAAGATGAATCCTCAATGCTAGGATTTGAGAAAAATGAACAGTCAGACACTACAGGCCTGGTTCCATTCACGTTTAGTGACTTCTCAGGCTGGGAAAAGTCCCTTGGACACCAGTGGTTCTTATGTTTTAAATGGGAGTGGATATTTTAACTGCTGTGATTCTTTCACCATTGCACGGGATTAAACCTGATTGCCAGAACTGGGGATGGGAAGGAATTTTTTCCCAGGACCCATGTTGTAAATGACCTTGGGGAGTCGTCACCTTTCTTGAGGATATGAACCAGAGATCATCTGTTCAGATCAAGTGGGCGTATCACATCTTCTGAGTGCAGGGGAGAGGGCATTGGCACGCCTCAGTCCTTCATGTCATCTATTTCTGTCTCTTAGAAGAGCATAAAGATAAGAAAGTGATTGTGCAGGTGCCGAGTGCAAGAACCCAGCCGGGATCTTGTAGCTATAAGACCTCTGGAATGTGATCAGCTCTGTAACTTAGCTGCTTGAAGTGTCAGGACACAACCTGCATTTCATCTGACATCCAACCATGAGAGGTGCTGAGAGGCCTTCTTGAAAGATCAGGGCTGGCATCATTCCAGCAGTGGGTTATATACATTATAATCACACACACACACACACACACACACACACACACACACACACACACACACACACACACACNCACACACACACACACACACACACACACACACACACACACACACACACACTTCAGAGTTACGAATACCAGTTACGAACTGACCGGTCAATCACAGACCTCATTTGGAACCAGCAATACACAATCAGGCAGCAGGAGAGAAAAATCAAAGCAAATACAGTACAATATTGTGTTCAACGTAAACTACTAAAAAAAAGGGGAAAAGTTGAAAAAAAAGATTTGACAAGGTAAGGAAACTGTTTCTGTGCTTGTTTCATTTAAATTAAGATGGTTTAAAGCAGCATTTTTCTTCTGCATAGTACAGTTTCAAAGCTGGATTAAGTCAATGTTCAGTTGCAAACTTGAAAGAACAACTATAACGTTTTGTTCAGAGTTAGGAACATTTCAGAGTTACAAACAACCTCCATTCACATACAACCTCCATTCTCAAGGTGTTTGTGAGTCTGAGGTTCTACTTTATTTACTTAAAATCAGAAAGGGTCAGAAATTAAGATGCTAACAAGACGGTTAACTCAGCCACAAAGCTCAGTCTATATGTTTATGGTGCAGATTTAATTGCATGAATGGTAGTATGTTAAAAGCCGTGAATAGACAATGGTATATAAGTGGCCCACGCCCCTGTGAACACTGCTCTTGAAGCATTGAGCACCTGCTTCCATTGAAGTTATTGGCCTAACCTTCCTCCCACTGATGTCAATAGCAGTCACAGAGCAAAGCTCTTGGTGGCTTTAGGGGGAGCAGCATCAGGATTTAAACACACATCCCTTGTTTTTTGGTGATTTCCTTCTGCGACATGAATGTTGCATTATGCATTAAAAATGCAACTTTAGAAAAAAATCTTGCTCTAAAATCTAAGGCCCGGATCCTGCACCATTGACTGCTCCTGGGTGCATCTCTCTACCCACGCCCAGACTCACTGACTCCACAGGGCAGCACACACACATAGTCAGTTGCAGGACTGCAGGGTTCATTCAGCCAAAGGCCGACTGGGGCCTCAGTTCCTGAGGAGTAGAGTAGAGTAACAAAGGGACACAGCAAATACACACTGAACAGTGCACATGCTCCATGTACCTCTGCAAACGTGCCAGGGCTCCGTTGGCACATCCAAACCGTTCTTAATTTTCAGCCAGGTTTTGTTTTGATGCTTGGTTATGAGCCTTCTCCCCAGTGAGGTTGAATGGACACCTAAGAATCAAGTTTCCAAACTTCAGACAGTTTGCAGTTACCTCTAGGGGGGTGGGGACCATGACCGTAATTTTTGACATTGGGAAAAGTGGTTTGATTTTCTTCTGCCCACATTCATCATCCAAAAATAGTGAAAGGGATTTGGACCAAGCTGCAGAATAATTCACCTTGGACAGGCAACCACTTTAAGGCCCTTTTACACTGCCAGAGCAGTGGGCTCTTGAAACACAGCATTCCTGCACTGCTGGACATCCTGCTGGGCTATTAATTTGGACCGTCTTTCCAGCAGAAACTGCAGCAAGGGACGTGTGCTCATTCTGGCACCTGTGAAGCAGTTCATGGTCTCTGTGGGATAGTCCTAGAGAGACTATCCCGGAAACGGGGAGAGATCGTTAGCACATGTGGAATACTCCTACTTTTCTTCCTATTGTAAGCCTTAGGCCCTATACTCCCCTTGCAGGGAATGGTGCAAAGTCCCTGGTTTGGTATTGGACACAGGGACAGGCACAATCCAGGAGCTTCCAACAAACAGCCCTTTACTGCAGCTTGCTCAGAGATTGCCCTGCATAGATTCAGCCACTGGCACCTCCTGGGGGGTGCCGCGCCTGGGACTGTCAAAGGTGCAGTCTGCTCTAAACAACACCCATTGCATTCCATGGAAGTTATTCCCCTCCTGTGGGGAGAACAGACCCCCATCACCTGTGTATAGCGTCATGTCAGAGAGAGGGATCAGATCTAGACGTGATGGACACAAATGCAGCAGGCCAGAAAGAGCTGAAAAGAAGAACAAATCAAGCCAGCATTTCTTGGATTCCCCGCCCTGGCGAAAGGAAATGGGAACCTGGGAAATGCAAGTGGCAATAGGGCATCAGTCTCTGCATGAGGTTTGCCCCAGGGGAAAGGCCTTTGGGGCCTGCCTATCATTGCCCAGCTCTAGCCAATGGACCCGACCATCCTCTGGACTATCAAAGTGCACAGGGATAGGAGAGACTCTCTCCGGGTATCCCAGACTGGAACCGCTTATTATGCCACCAGGATCGGGAGCAGCAGCTGGCAGGCGTGGTGCCAGGGAGAGCGGCTGTTCGGTGTGAGGAGGAGGCCCTGTTTACCCACACACTCTGCAGCCTGTGCAGGCCCTGTCCTGCTTCTAGGCGGGGGTGAGGGGCCATGTTGGCCTGACCAGTGCTGAGGAGAGGAGATAGCTGCTCTGTGGTCAGGACCCTCACAAGCCCAAAAGGGCACCAGGAGCTCATGCAAATGCCCCCTCCACCAGGCTTCTGCAGCGCCTGACCACTCGGTCTCCCTTAGGCAGGAGCCCTGGAAGCTGCCGCTGCCTGAGGGCAGAAGTGGGCCCCCGGGAGCCATCTCTATGAGGGTGGGAAGAGGGCACCTGGGATTGAGGGGAGCCTAATGCAAAGCCACCAAGAGCAGGTACCTTTGGGGAGCCTGGGAGCTGAGCTGCCACCTCCTTTCCCCTGGGGGCTGATGGGCTCCCATCCTTACAGGACGTCAGCTCGTTCCAGGGCTAGGTAGGACTGAGGGACCTGGTCAGATCCCTCCCTGTCTGTGCCACACACATACACCCCCACACACACACACATGCACCCGCTCCCCAAGGGGATGCACTGTTTCCCCATGGCTTAAGGTGAGGTGTGTTCCTGGGAAGGTGCGGGCTGCCACCAGTCCCTGCAGAAGGCAGGCAGCTAGACAGAGAAGGGTCCATCCCCTTCTGAGGTTTCCACAGGTGCCACTTTCTGATCGGAACCTGCCACCCAGCTGCCCGGGGACTAGGCTGGGAGAGGATCGCTCCCCTGACTGCTCCTTTGGGGTGTGGGCTGGGAACCGTTTGTGGCACATCTGGCTCCCAGCTGTGATCGGGGAAGATTGCCTGGAGTCAGGGGCCCGATTTAAGGTTTGCCCATGATTTGTTACAGCTCCCAAGTCCTCTCTTTGCAGCTCCAGTGCCAGCCATAAGGGGACGCTGTGGTGGCAAGAGGTGGTCAGCCTGGCCAGAGGTGCCAGGGGGAACCTTGAGGTGCTCTGCCATGGGTTCAGGATTCCCGCGTGTTGGCCTCTGTGTGCTTTCCAGTCTGTGATTGATTCAGCAAAACTTTCACGCAGCTTCACAAATCGGTGCTGGGCACTTGGGAACACCCCAGCTTTTACAGCATGCAGCGGATACCAATCAACAAATGGGATGACTTGCCTCCCAAACGTACCTGGGGCCCAAGCAGCAATTACACACCCCTCACCTTGATCTGACATTGTAATGCCTCTCACGGAGCTGGAGGTACCACTCCCTCCTGCCAGCCCCCGCGGCACACAGACACAAGAGCACCCCGGTTTGCCTCGGAAAGAATTCTGTACAGGTTCGTGTGCCCCCTCCCCCACATCACCACAGTATCTGAGCAGCTTCCAGTAGCGTGTTAAGTGCTGATGCTAACATCTGCCACGTGTGGTCCGTTCTCTGTGGCGTGCTCCATGCAGGAAGAGACGCATGTGCAGGGGAGGGTTTTGTCAGAGAGGGTTTTTTTTAAGTGTACGTGCAGCTTTGTGTTTATTTTAGAGGAGTCCAGTTGACGAAATGTGCCTTGGCGCTTGGGTCAGAAGGTGGGAAGATTTGTGATGGGCCTTTGTTCCAAGCGGCCCCTGAAACGGCTCTGCCTCCTGCATGGACAAACTTGACCCTGATGGTCGCGGTTCCATTGTCCTTGAGGAGCAGAGCTGTCCATTGTGGTCCTCAGGCCAGAGCTTTAGGTGATCTTTTAGTGTTCCAGACATGGCAGAAGCATGTGATGCTGCTGTAAAAAGCAGTCCTTGTAAATTCGGGGTAATTTACTGCTCGGAGAAGAGGTGGACTCCCCAGTTTATTTCAGGGTTTTCAGGCTCCTGGCTGTCTCCTTGTCTGTCACTCATTCCCCACCCCCAGGGACTCTCTGATGCAGTGACAGCAACCTCTTTGATCTTCCCCTGTCCTGGGAAATCATGCCCCAAACCCCGCTGTCCTTTTACTGCTCTCTAAATGTGGCTGTCACGCTTCACAGGTTGTAACGTAGCAGCCCCTGCAGTTGTTTGATATTTCCGGACCCCTCTCAATCTCTCTCTTGCACATGCTGGGGCTTGGAGGTCCGGACAGCATTCCAGCCCAGGGTTCAGAATTCAGGGAGGTCCTGCAGTTTTTAGGAAAGGCAGCACTGGCCTAATCTATTTTGCAGCACTGAGTATTTTCTCCTCTCTCCCCCCTTCCCCCCGCCCCCATTAAGTTTTCAGTCTCTTTTCCAGCCTGCATCCTCTCTAATCCATCCGCTACAAGCACCCTCCAGGAGACCCCTGGCAGTGGGCAGCAAACGACTCTCCTTGTCTCCTCGCTCGCTCTGTGCTTGTTGCTGTGAGATAAGTGCTTGCTGCAAAGTCCTTCTAGGGATGTTCTGGGGAGGGTGCAGGCACCAGCTTGGGCTTTGGACAGGCTTTATGAGTTTTGTGCTGCTGCTTCAGATGAAACTTGGCTCCTTCTCGCATTCTGTATGTTTTGGTGGCATGGAGCCTGCTGGCCCAAGTGAACGAGCCATGTGCTTCCAGCACTTAAACACTGAGAGCCTGGGGCCAAAATCCTCCTCGCAAGGGTCGCTAGAGCAGGAGGGATCTCATAAAACATAGGGGACTGTGACAACTCTTGACCCATTTCCAGGTCTTCTACTCTTCAACCCATCTCTTCTCCCTCCCATTCTGGCATGGAGTCACTGTCTGTACAATTCGGATAATTGTCAGGGCTTTGTTTTCTTGGCTTTCAGGTTCCTGTGTCAGTTAAAGGCCCCTGTCTTGCCCAGGGCTGGGTCCTGAGTAGCTACCAGTTTCCATTCAGTAAGTGGCGTCTGCATGCCTCTATCTGCATCAGAGGAGCTGGGCACAGATCACCCCTGAAGTGTCTTTACCTATGTGACTAGTATGCCTTTGTTTTCTGTGTACTGCACCTTTCAATCTGTAGGGACCCTCCTGTCTGCAGGGAAAGGCAGGCAGCCAGTTTGTGTTCAGTTCACCACAGCCTATTTGATTTCCAGGGCAGAGCCCACTAGGGCAACGACAGGTCCTCTTGGGTGAGGGGAGGAGGCCACAGATCCCAGCAAATCAACTAAATACCCGGAACCAAGAATGAAAAAACAGGGACGGGTGCAGGGCACAAGGTCAAAACAAGGGATGCAGAGAGGGACCCGTAGCAGAGAACCCCATGCGCCGCCACTAATCCGAGTAGGAGTCCGTGAATGCCAAATTTATGATGGAAGGCAGCGTACAATGCAGGGATCACTGGGTGGAATTCTCTGGCCAGTGTTATGAAGTCAGGCTAGATGATCACCATGGTCCTTTCTGGCCTTGAAATCTCCGGTATAAGCCTTCTTCAGACTTCCATGAACCGAATGTTCTGTTGTGGTGGGAGGGGATCTGCATCTGCATGCATTACACATGTCTACACCTGCTCTGCTCTGGGAACTGTTTCCTGCCCATAGCAGCAGGTGTGCCAGGTCGGGAATATTTCATTCCTGATTTTGCACATGCTACTTCCCTGGGAATCCTTCATTTCCAGATGTGCATCTCCACCATGCAAGAGGTGTAGACAAGCCACAGAATTTTAATGCAGATACTGCCCATAGGGTGATCTGCTCTCACTTTAAATAAGAGGGCGGGTGGTTGTTGGTTGGTTCGTTATACACAAGGTCCAGATGACTGAGGTTTTACTGCTCTCACAGCTTTTAAAACAATTATAGGTGAATTACACACCGTTCAACAGATTACTTCCTTATAGCTTTTCTGATTTACATTGTTATCGCCCTTGCTCTAAATGGAGTCAGTCTGAAGCTACTGGGACATAAAATAATAAAAATGCTAGGCACGTATCTATTGCCTTTCAGCTGGGGCAGGGACTGACTATATTTCCGTTCAGCGTATATACAGCTCCTAGCACAGCAGGGTCCCGGTCTACACGTGATGCCCCGGACACAGCCTCCCTGCAAGCAATAGCAGGACTACCAAAGCACTTTACAAAACCACCCCTGGTTCCTATCTCCACTTTTCAGAGAGGGATGCTGAGGCAAAGACATTGAGCCAGGGCTTTGCTTAACTCACACAGCAAATTGGTGTCAGTCAGGAACAGAACCCAGATGGCTGGATTCCCATTCCTCTGCTCTATTAGAGACTGGGCCAGGAAAGCAGAACAAGCCAGTCTAAGGTGTTGTCTATAATAAGGCAACATGAACTGGCATAACTCCATCAGTGTGGTTACACTGGGACGAATTTCCTGGATGTGGACAGGGCCTCCCCTGGTGTGACTTGCGCCTCTTTCGATCCCCTTCGGCATGTACACGAAGTTACACACCCTTGCCCGCATGCTGCCCTCCATTCAGCCAGGCTCCGTGGGCCCAGGTCGGAGGTGGTGAGATACATGTTGGGCAGTGGGTGTGAATTTTCAGGAGTCTGACTGAGGCTGAGTGCGGCGGAGCTGGTGGAAGAAAGCGTAAGTGACACCACTTGGATTCCTTCCCGTTCCTTGACGCCAGGTCTGCGCTACAGAGTTAGGCTGATCTTGCTTCCTCGCAGCAGGGTGTGACAATCCGCACCTTTGAGCGACATGGGGAAGCCCGCCTAACCCCGGGTGTAGACAGCGCCAGGTCAGTGGAAGAATTCTCCCGTTGGCCTAGCTACCGCTCCCTGGGGAGGTGGAATAATGACCGCGACGGGAGAACCCCACCTGTCACTGCAGCGAGTGTCGCTGCAGCGCTTCGAGTGAAGACAGCCCCAGAACACAGAGGTCAGTTCTCTTCATTCCATCCCACCCGGGTGTAACGCCACTGGTGTCAGTGTTCCTGATTTACACCAATCAGATCCACAAAGGGTTTGGGGTTGGGGAGAGAGCAGGGCTGCTCTTTAGCAGTTGACCAATAGCTAAAAATAATGTTGTGTTTTCTTCCAGTGTTATTAATGCAACTAAACTGCTCCGGGGCTGGAAGATGGCCTGCTGCGACTGTATCGCCTAAGCGAGCTCCTAAATCTGAGTTCTATAAACCCCGTTAAACAGGGAGGCTAGGATGGAAACTGTGACAGGACCTGAGCGCTCACTCAACGGGGGGCTGGTAGCAGGAGCTGATGCTCTGATGATGATGTAATTGTTTGAACTGGCGAGAAAGCGAGAGCTTTGCTGGTGCCAGAGATTCCGAGGCGTTGTTAGAACTGGGCTTGATCCCTGTAATTGCCTTTGATTGAGTGTTGTTTTTCATCTCTCATTCCTGCACAGGCTCTGTGCTCTAACCCAAGCTATTTCTAGGCTCTGAGCCTGGCTATAAAAAGCATCAGCTGAGCTAAAAGTTTGTGGGCGTTGCTAACAGATCTGCACCCACTATCTGACCTGAGCACTGACTGGCTCGTGTAGTCCGGCGTCCCGGGCATGCATAGGTGGCGTGAAGGGAGGGGAACAGCGAGAGCACTGGGAAATGTTTCCAGCCCTCTAGCTCCAAGAGTTTTGGTGCTAACCCCATCTCACGCTGACTGGTTGCTGGACAGATTTGTACATTGTCCAGTGCCCCCATCCCAGAAGGCCTTTGTGGGAGTGTGGGGCTGATAACGATACTAAGGCAAAGTGGAGATTTGTACCTTGAGCCAGGAGGGTCCTAGTAAGCAGACCGGCCTGCTGGTGAGACTGACAGGCCCCCCCAAAAAGGTGGAAGGACAATAAATCTTCTAGCCTGTCCGTGTGGCTGGGCGGCTACGTAGGATGAGCGTGTGTGTGTGGGGGGGGGGGGATGAATTTGTGTGTGGTAGGGAGTGTGAAGGGAGGCGTGCGGGTGCCTCCTCCCTTCGCTGGTACGTGCCTTCTCTACGGAGCACTTCTGCAAACAGAAATCCAGGGCCAAGTGGGAACGTGAGTAACCAGGAGTGAGGAGGGAGAGAAAACGAACAGGCACGTGTGATCCACTCTCACGTCCCTCTGCTGGGATTTCTCACTGGAATAGCCCTTCACATGCCACAGGATATCTCCCCAATAATGGGGACAGGGCCCCTCCGCATGGACGCTCCCAGGTTACATGTTCCCCCTTGTGTGCTGTACCATGTTAGCCACGCGTCACTTTCCGTCATACCCAAAGGAGAGAGGGATGGCAGAAGGGCACAGTGGGCTAAGCGGAGATGGAGCAGCCTAAAACCGGAGGCCAAAGGTGGAAATAGCGGCGATACTGAGCTCCCTAGGAGGAGAACTGGCCCAGATTCAGAGCTGGCTAAACAGGATGGAGTGTGACAGAGGCTTGGGGTCGCTGGCTGGGGCTGCAGGTTGAACTCCCCAGGGATAAATACAACGTGCTGGGTACACTTCAGCAGCACTCTGGCAATTGAGAGCAGCGCTCTGGGTTGGACAGGACCTAGCTGAGCTGCTGGGATCTGAATGTTGCTGCAGCTCTTTCATTTAGAGGGACTGCTAAATAACGCCGCATCACGGGGACCCATTTCAGGGTGTTTCATCCATGACACAATTCCCTTCAGGTCTCGGCTCTGCCACAAACCAGCGTGGGTTTTTTTACATTTTCCTCCCTGCCTTTCATGATTCCAGTCGTCTTATTTTCCCCACAGAAACGACTAAGAGCTCGGCAGCCAAAGGGGCAGGCTTCCCAGGAGCTGACGGCCGTGAAGACAGAGAATCATGGTGAGGTGTACATCTGTTTCCTCACACGGCTTTTCAGTGCACCTACCCCTTTAAAAGCATTAAGCTAAGACCGGGTCCAAACAGATGGGCCAATGTGTTCCATGCACCTGTACCTGCTAAGACAGGCAGCACTGTGAGCTCTGATGCAGCCAAAGTGGCACTGTGACTAGTGAGTCTTCTATTCTGGTCCATACCAAGGCCATCTCATCTGTGTTTGCTCAGAAAGCTCCTCTGGACGGGGAGGCGACGTGTCTGAGGATCACTGGGGTAAAAGGGCTTTACTGACTCAAGTTAAATCAGAGTGGATTCTCTCACTCCAGTTTCCCTGCGGGTCTTGGCATTAGTCCCACCTGAGATGGTGTCACAGAGCCACTGTATTGGTGCTACACGCCAGCTTTTAAACAGCCATTTTTGGAGGATCCCCTTCTGTGTGGCAGACCCTCAAGGGGTCCCACTCTTCCTTAAGGCAGCCTCGGTGCCTCCAAAACTGAGCCTCCGGGCTTCAGCACTCCTGAGACAAAAAGAACAGGAGTACTTGTGGCACCTTAGAGACTAACAAATTTATTAGAGCATAAGCTTTCGTGGACTACAGCCCACTTCTTCTGATGCATACAGAGTGGAATAAATATTGAGGAGATATATATACACACATACAGAGAGCATAAACAGGTGGGAGATGTCTTACCAACTCTGAGAGACCAATTAAGTAAGAGGGAAAAAAAAAACTTTTGATGTGATAATCAAGATAGCCCAGTACAGACAGTTTGATAAGAAGTGTGAGAATACTTACAAGGGGAAATAGATTCAATGTTTGTAATGGCTCAGCCATTCCCAGTCCTTATTCAATGCTTTGTTGATTGTGTCTAGTTTGCATATCAATTCCAGCTCAGCAGTCTCTCTTTGGAGTCTGTTTTTGAAGTTTTTCTGTTGTAATATAGCCACCCGCAGGTCTGTCACTGAATGACCAGACAGGTTAAAGTGTTCTCCCACTGGTTTTTGAGTATTATGATTACTGATGTCAGATTTGTGTCCATTAATTCTTTTGCGTAGAGACTGTCCGGTTTGGCCAATGTACATGGCAGAGGGACATTGCTGGCACATGATGGCATATATCACATTGGTAGATGTGCAGGTGAACGAGCCCCTGATGGTATGGCTGATGTGATTAGGTCCTATGATGATGTCACTTGAATAGATATGTGGACAGAGTTGGCATCAGGCTTTGTTACAAGGTTAGGTTCCTGGGTCAGTGGTTTTGTTCAGTGATGTGTGGTTGCTGGTGAGTATTTGCTTTAGGTTGGGGGGTTGTCTGTAAGCGAGGACAGGTCTGTCTCCCAAGATCTGTGAGAGTAAAGGATCATCTTTCAGGATAGGTTGTAGATCTCTGATGATGCGCTGGAGAGGTTTTAGTTGGGGGCTGAAGGTGACAGCTAGTGGTGTTCTGTTATTTTCTTTGTTGGGCCTGTCTTGTAGGAGGTGACTTCTGGGTACTTGTCTGACTCCTGAGACACACTTCCCACTGAGATAAATCGCCGGTCAAAGTCTTGGACACACTTCAGGGCTCAGTGCGCCTCAGCAAGTATTGGCACAGGCACCAGGCAGCCTTTTCAGAACAGAGGCAGATGGAACCCAGCACTGGGAAGGCCTGAGATTAGTATAGAGGAATAAAGGTTAAAACACCATCTCTTCTGGCCACACCAGCCTTCCATCTAGTGTCCTTTCCTGGCTCTGGTCCTCCATGTCCCTGTGTCACTCCCAGGTGAGAGCTGCTGAGACCCTTCAATTCAGCTCTTATCCCACCCACCTGACATCTTTTGGTCCATTGTCCACCTCCTGCAGACCCGTGCTGAGTTCACACGCTCCGCCTGCAGGAGAGTCCCACGGATAAATGTCAGTTGCTCAGTCTTTGGGGCTTCCGTTGTCTTTGCGGACCCTCCATTGATATGGGTTGGTTTCAGCCAGTACTTGACTGGCCCATTTATTTCACCCCATACAGATACCTGACACAACAGCCCGTGTCTCTTTCTCTGCCCCGCCTGGGGAGCAGTGCAAAGTAGAAAGAGAAACAGAGGCACTCATGGGAATCATAAAATATTACAGGAGATTCCCACTTCATCACAGATGGTTCCTTAGAAATCGACAGAGTATTTGGCATGCGTTCCTGGAAATGCATCCTTGTTCTAGTGGAAATATTGCCAACTTGTATGAGACAAACTGCACAATGCAGAGCCAGGCTAGAAATAAAGATCTGTATCCTCATCTGGCATAAATTAGCCCATCTTCAATGACTCAATGGAGTGACGCTGAGTTACACCAGCCGGGGATCTATGCTGAAACTCCATCCATGTCATGCTGCCACCACAGAAGCCCCTCTACCGATGGAGCAGGCTCGGTATTGGCAGGGCATCAGTGTAAGTTTTCCCTGTGCTGCCCAGGAATGAGAATCAAAGAGATTCACAAACAGTTTCCAAGATGAACAGCAAATTCCACGTGCTGCTGTTCATGAACTGATCTTATTAGTCACTCTCGAATGCCTGGGTGACAACACTGGTCGTGAAAATCTGAGCAAGGTCTGAAAATGTCACGAATTCCTAAGGGAAGCAAGTTAAAAAACCAAGCTGCTTGCCCAAGGGAAGTGGGTAGGTAGAACTCTGCCTTAGTGTTTGTTCATGGACAGAGAAATCGATGACTCAAGTCTAGTAATATGTATGACCAGGCGAACACCACAAACGGCCCGCTCAAAAACTGCACTAGCTGGCCAAAACGTCCCACCAAACAAACAATCCCGCCCCTAAGGAAGCAGTCGGTGCAGTAGTGAGGAGGATATTCGCTGGAGAGGATGGTGTCTGTATGCTAGTAGGAGGAATTACCTTATGGCAGTGTTTCTCAAACTGGGGTCACCGCTTGTGTAGGGAAAGCCCCAAGCCGGTTTGTTTACCTGCCCTGTCCGCAGGTCCCACTGGCCGCGGTTCGCTGCTCCAGGCCAGTGGGAGCTGCTGGAAGCAGCGCGGGCTGAGGGACGTACTGGCCGCCGCTTCCAGCAGCCCCCATTGGCCTGCAGTAGTGAACCGTGGCCAGTGGGAGCCGCGGGCAGGGTAGGTAAACAAACCGGCCCGGCCCTCCAGGGGCTTTTCATACACAAGTGGTGACCCCACTTTGAGAAACACTGCCTTACGGGTATGTGTATTGTTGCCCTGTCCGGAGTTGACACACTCTAGCCCTTATGTGAATGGCTGGCTCAGGCATAGAACTACAGACAAGCTCAAAGATAAGTGCTCTCTACCAGCTGAGTTATTCAGCAGGCAGTATTTGTCATTCGCTAAAGTCCCATTTAAATAGCTTCAGTCACCCAATCAGGAATTGGACACTATACCATGTGACCACTCTCGCACAACAAACTGTGACTAGCAGTCAGCTGTAGCCAACTGTTTGCAAGGCACTTGGTGGCTGGAAATGATTTGCTCCAACTAGTCGTTGAGCAATGAATGCACTCACAGAAACTGGGAACGATTGACAGGAAACAAAGACCTAAATGAGACCTGTTTGTGGTACAGGGAGAAATAGCTAGCCACACCCCTCAGCCCTGAGCTGGAAGGGTCAGTCCCAGGACTGGGAGGCCAAGGGAGTCGCCTGTTTCCGTTCGATACTTCTCCCCATTGTGCAGACTGCCAACACGATGCCTATTGGTGCTAATTAGTGCCAGGAGTAGTGTGGGTAATTGTCCAATAGGAACTAGACTGAGATCATAGTTTATGCGGGCCACCAAACCGTCCCCAAGTGATAATGAGCTTGACCAGGCCTGGATTCGAACTGGTGACCGAGTAGAGAACAGCTCCAGAATCCTGTCAGCAAAACCAGCCAGCCATGGTCTAGCCATTTATGTTTAATTTGCAGTCATCGCAGCTCCCTTGCACGAGGATGTGGAGACGACGAAGGCCCTGCTGCTGGAGGAGCAGAAGAGGGAGATTGGGAGGCTGCTACAAGGACATCAGGAGGAAACGGAGAGGCTGAAGGAAGCCCACCAGGCAGAGACCCAGAGACTGACCCAAGACGTTAAAATCCAGGTTGGATCAAAGTGGCTTCTCCACCCCAAGAGTGTCTGTCTAGTGTCCCAGCACAGTAACCCCAGTCCTGGGCATTCATGCTTCTGCTTCCTGACCTTCACACTGCACCACTACCACAGGTTCAGAGCTAGGGAGTAGTATATAGCAGGACCTTGATGACCTGATAATCTCCAAAGACACCAGACAGCGTGAGATCCTTTGGGTGGTCAGCTAGGAGGCTTTGACATTCCCCTTCCGGCCCTGATCTCGCATTCAGAGCCAGCTGGCCTGCTCCCCCAGTTATAGCACCGATCTGCCTTCCCCAGGGTTAGCAGACTCAGTATGGTAGGTTAGTGTCCTCAGATTTCCACCTCTAGACACCTAAGGCCACGAGTAAGGCTACAGTTTTGTCATGGAGTTCACGGAAATCGTGAATTTGAATAAAGTCCGTGAAATCTCAGAAATGGCTGTAAAAACACATGTGACCTGGTGCACCGGGGTCGCAGCGCTATTCAGGTTTGGCCCCTCCGGCTCCACCTACGGAGGGGCGGACAGACCCAACCTGAGAGGTGCTGTGACCCATTCCCCAGCTCACAGTGCCAGGAAGCTGTGTCTAGGCCCAGGACACCACAGCTGCTGCTGCAAGGTGAGCTCTCCCCCTTCTCTGACTTGTTTTTTCCCCTGCACTCTGTTGTGAAATTTACACGCCAAAATCGTGGCCTTCGCCGTGAGCGAAACTGAGCTCAGTGGTTCACTCCTTGTCCCCCTTTTACTGATCTCGCAGAGCTCAGCAAAAAGGGCAGTTGTCCAGGAAATCCTGGAAAAGTCCAGGGTGTCGCAGGTCAGCTGTCCTAGCAGAGCTGTGTGTGATGCTCTTTCCCCTTCCCCCATTGTATATGGTTGCCATATTAACCCCTCACTGTCATAAGTACCACAGTTAAATTCATTCATGAAAATAGGAACAGGAAACTGGATCTGCCGCCCAGAAGATAAATAAGAGACTGCACAGGCAGGTACACTTATTTCTCGGAGATCCCCGGATACTGAGGGCTTGTTGCTCACTCTGTTTCTAGGTGGAAAAGGAAAGAGATTTAGAGCTTAACAAGCAGCTCTCCAAGCAGTTCGACACACTGAACAGAGAGCATGAAGAGAACCTCCGAGGTAAGGCCCCAGTCTCTCCTTTGCTGGGCGCTGGCTTCCCGCTACGCCCCCACCGCTAGGGTTTAAACTTCTCACAGGGCTGCTCTTGCATCTCTTCTCCTCTCCAACCTCCTTGGCTCTCTTGAGCAGAGGCCGATCGCTCCTGTAATGAATATTCAGCATTTTCATTAGATGTTGTGTGTCCAAGAGACAGGGCCGTCCTTACCCAGACACAAAGTACGCAGCTGCGTAGGGCACCAGGGAATTTGGGGCACCACATTTCCTGGTGCCCTGCGCAGTTGGGAGCTGCTCCAGCCCCTGCTCCGGCCCAGCCCTGCCTCTTCCCTGCCCTGCCTCTTTCCACCCCAACCCTGTCCCACCCCAGCCTCGCCTCTTCCTGCCCCTGCTCTGCCCCCACTCCCCTGAGGACTGCAGCAGGGCTGGACCTGCACTCACCGGCGGCAGGAAGTGCAGCGACCTGGCCCCAGCCGTGCCGCTGGGGGATGGTTCCAGCCAACCCCGCCACCCCCCCACAGAGGCCTGGGACCAGCCTCCCCCCTGCCCCATGGAGGCCTGGGGCCCCACCCACCCCCACGAGGGGGCTGCGTAGGGCCCCAGAATAGCTAGGGACGGCCCTGCCAAGAGATCTGCTCGCTCTTTGACTGGCCCCATTGGCAAGCACCTCCCATGCCCTCTGGATTACCATACTGTCACCTGTCATGCTTTCAGGGCTGCCGTGGTGCTCCCTTACTGTCGTGTTGTCTGCACCTCTCCAAGCCATGAGGGAGGGGACCCTGGGAAGGGCATGGAGAAATGCTGGCAGGAGATATTACTCTGTATTTCATTAACTAGCATGGAGCGTTTGTAGAAACCCAACCCAAGGTCTGGAAAATTGACCCCACTGGGGGATTACGCTCGCAGTGCCTCTGAAATAAACCTAAAATTCTTCAAAAAGGCGACTCCTTCCATCGGAGCAGGATGCTTCTCTGGGAGCTGGTAGCGTTTACACTGCAGCCAACAATGCGAGATGTGGTCACCCAGTCTCAGCAGTACGGCTGTGAATGGTGATGGGGTCATTCCCTCTCTTTCTCCTCTCGCTACGGGCGGCATATTGCCTCTCTCCTTAGCGTAGCAATCACGCAGCTAGCAGCCCTGTGACTTTAGCTGAGCGAGTCCTCCAGGGAGCTCCCAACTGCAAGGCTGCCCCAGAAAATGGCATTTCCTCTGCTGACTCTTAGCCCAGAGTAACTCGGGTCCCCCCTTATGGCAGTGCCATCTACTGCCATTCTGTGCGGGTAAGGGGCTTGGGCAGGGCTTGCTTTCCTGTCTCCTGATTCTGACACTGATTTTATGTTTTCCCTGCAGAAGTCCAGAGGGCCCATGACCAGGAGATGCTGCTCTTAAGGGAATCCTACCAAACGGCCCAGTCTTCCTTACAGGTGCTGGCCCCCTTGCTTTGGCTTGCTGAGCAATTCCCCGTGGAGCAGAGCTCTTTAGATTCAGCGCACAGGTCTGAGGGTGCTGGGAGAGGCTTGCAAGGGACCTGCCTGAACTATCCCGGGGGTAAAACAGCACTGTCTGCCCCTCACTTTCACAAGAGCCAAATTGAGAAAACAAAGGTTGTTTGTGCTGCCCGGAGCCCACCACCCTTGGAGTAACCCAGGCTGGCTGTTTGTGGGAATGAGCCCAGAAGGGCCTTTCACAAAGTGATCTTGCCCTAATTTTGCAGCAGTCAAACAGATATTTAAATCAAAATGGCCACCTGGACTTTAAATTCCAAAACAGAAAACAGTCCTTCACTGGCTCAATCAAAAAAGTGCAGGGTTCCCCGCAGCCCCAGCACCTTCTTCACCCTCGCCACAGCATGCCAGTCCTAGCAGCCAGCCAGGTGCTCCCTCTGGCTCCCCTGTTCCTGCCCTGCTCTGTCCAGGGTGCTAGCTTCCCTCCACCTGCAAGGCACCCAGTCCTCCCTCCTTGAGTTCCAGGGAGTCACTGACCCTGCTCTGGCCTGCAGCCTGATTGTCTGCTGCTTCCAGTCCCTCTCCTATTGGCTGCTTCCTGTGTAGCCTCTCTAGAGCTCTATTAACCCCTTGCATGCTGGTATGGGGCAGACACCCCATCACACCACTATTGACATAGGGGACAGGTGGGTTGTGTTTGGAATGTCTCCATGTTGTTAATGGTGCTCAGAGCTTAGGTTCTGGTTAGGGCACATCTCTACTGGCAGGCAAGTCTGTAACCGGAACACTCCAGAAGTGAAACTGGTGCGAACAAGCCGCCTAACTGCCATACTGTGACTCAGAGCAGACTTGGCAGAGTCCGGGAGTCTGTTCTTATGCAAGCAACCCAGGAAGTGCTAATTATAAAGAGATCTCTCCCGTGGTTACCGACTGACCCATTGTAACCAGGGAAGCCAGGATGGCAGAAGGCATTATAGTGGGAATTGCTCCCTGCTGCCATTAAATACTGTATTAGGGAACTGCTACATGGGACTTTGTTATTCATTGTGAAATGTCTTGCAGTTTGACTCCTGCCACCTCTGTACAATGCAATAGGTAATTTTCTTCCCTTATATAAACAGTGCCCCTGCTGGAGGGGAGGTCATAAAACAGGACTCATAATCACATCCCTCTTATTTTCTCTTCTGCCCTAGGAGACGATTGACAGGTTAAACTCCCAGCTGAAATCCTTCCAGGAGAAAATGAAACGGGTGGAGGAATCGATCTTGAGCAGAGACTATAAGAAACATATTCAGGTGCAGGAAAACAAACAAACTGTGGCCTCTTGGGAAGGTATTGCTTTAACCCGTCATTTGCTGGGGTCTCCGAGCAAGCCTGTTGGATTCGCAGTAGTGGCAATGGACAGCTCAAACTTAGTCATAGAAGCATCTGTATGCTATAAATGCTTTGTCACCTCAATAGAGGCCTCCCTGGAAGACTCCCCATCACTGGATCTGGAGAGGGCAGTCTTCGTAGTGCCTGGTAAACCTGTAGTATGGTTGAAGTAAGCAAAGGGATAGGAAGTAGATCATAAGAAAATTAAGGGTACATATTATGTGCATTATGCAGGTAGTTCAAGCTCCTTGCACTCAGGTGCCTAGTGCAAATGCCGTAAAGCTGTAGGGTATGGATGAACACTAGTAAGCACATTTTATGGGGTAAGAATCCTATCAATCCAGGACTGAGAACACTGGACAATTATGACTCCTAACGGTCGTCATCTTGGCTCATCTCCGTTCAGGAATAAAGAACCAAACCAGAACCATGCATTCGCCCCTCCAACCTCTCCAGTCAGTGGGGGACTCATGCGTTTTCTTTCTCCCCTTCTAGGATTATGGGAGCCCCAGCCACTTCTGGGAGCAAGAACTGGAGAGTCTGCATTTTGTCATAGAGATGAAGAACGAACGCATCCATGACCTGGACAAGAAGCTGCTGAACTTGGAAACAGTGGTGGGTTTGATGTGGTTCTACCAAAAAGTGCATGGACTCCTTTCCAGGGGCAGCAATAGTGGAGATGGAAAAGCACAGCTCGCAGGAGAGCGTTCCACCTACCTGAATGCAAACCGCGTTCTCCAGGCGCATTCCCCTCTGGCACACCTACTGCCTAGGGGCAGCTTTCTGTCCTGGCTGGCCTCTCAGCCGAGCTAACGAGTCGGGCGCAGACCCAGTGGGGGAAGCCAGCAGATGGAGGACTGCACTAATTGGAGCTGGGTGCTTGCTGGCATACACAGCAGGTCGCTGCTATGCATCACTAAACTCGCATAGAGGCAACTTTTGTCAGTAACCACCAACGTTTTGACGTTGGCGCTTAGACAGGACCTCATTAACCAGCGTAGGGGATCGTCTGTTGCCAAATCCATGTCCCTTCTGACCCTTGACCTCTCCTTTGAATCCTCCCTTCCCAAACTCTTCTGGGATGTCACAGATGGAGAGGAACCTGCTTCTGGAGGAGAAAGTGAAAACCCTTCAGCAGGAGAACGAGGATCTGCACGTTCAGACACAGAACCACTTGACAATGACAAGGTAACATCCGCAGCCTAGGGCAGAACAAGCTACCTGCTGCCAGCGTCGGCGCTCACGGGCTGAGCTCTGGGCTAGGTTTGAATTGCACTTGGGAGAGGCTGTTTTCTGAATTGTAGGCTGATAACTAGATGCGGGAACAGGACCCAAACGGCCGGTATGATCATGGCATCAAAGCTAGCACAGAAGCTGCAGGTCAGAGGGCGATAACTGAGTAGAGCTATGACAGTAGGGGCCGAGGTGCACAAGCCAGGCCCCCTGTGGGTGTGTGACTTTGCAGAGCACTGGTCTGGTTCAGGTGAACATGTACGAACGTGGGCTTGCCTAGCACCCATCTGGCTCGGGGGGTGTGGGAGAGGGAGAGAGACCATGACCTTGCACAGCTCCAGTCTGGCTCTGGTGAGAGTGTGTATGTGTGAGGAAGACCGTGACTTGGCACAGTACCTAACTGGCTTTGGGAGTGCCTATAATCCACCCCACCCCTTTTCAAGACCATTCCATGCCCCCCCCGCCCTGGCCTCTTTTGGCAGTGATCAGAACGGCTGGCGGGGCCCTGATCCCCATCTTTATCTCACTCCGGGGTTCTTACCACTTCAGCTTCATCACCTGCTGTTTCTTTGCAGGCAACTGTCTGACAAGCTCCTGGTGGTTCGGGAGGCCCTGGACAAGGAGTCCCAGCTGCGGGAGCAGGCGCACCGGGAGAAGGAAGAGCTGCTGTACAGGGTCCTGAATGGTGACTCTTCCCCCACCTTCCCCATCCCCTCCAGTGAGGTGCCACTCATCGCCACGTAGCGCTCTGGGAAGCGGCGACGGAGGCTGCTGGGATGAGGACGCAAGCGAGGGGCACCAGAGACTCTTCCACCCCTCGTTTTAGCCCTTCCTTTTATTGCACAGGCCCAGAGCTGCTGTCATGGGGACTCTGTCCGGTAGAAGGGGAGTTCCTCAGACTTCTAACCTTGGGACGGCCGCCCTCTAAGTGGACAGTGCAGTATTTCTCGGGACCTTTTCAAAGTGCTTTTACCCCTCCTGTGTGTCCCCCTGTCTGACTCTGAACATGGGGGAGCTTACGAGACACCCCAGAACCTAGACCCGTGTGGCGCGAGGTGTCCTGGCNAAGGGCTCTCCGGTGCATTTGGGGTGGGGAAGAAGAGGTCTGTTTCCCGCACTGGTTTGCCCAGGGGAATCCGAACCGGAGCCCTGCATCAGAACAGCCTCCGCTTTTGGGGAAGTTTGGATCAGGCTCCAGGGCTGAAGTTCGCCACTCGGGTCCAGCTCTAACCAGAACCAAAGAGAAGGATGCTCGTCTCAGATGGAGCTGTTGAAAACAGCACCTAGCTGAGTCCAGCATCAGCTCCCGCGGGGCGGCTTTGTGGTGTACACAGGCACGCAGTGGGTCAGGCAACCCCTAGGCATCTCTCTCTGGTATTCTTCGAGAACAACCCCGCAAGG
This sequence comes from Trachemys scripta elegans, assembly GCF_013100865.1. NCBI lineage: Eukaryota > Metazoa > Chordata > Testudines > Emydidae > Trachemys > Trachemys scripta. The sequence continues at coordinate 6,022,419 of NC_048305.1, forward strand.
AAAGTTTTGAGAGTCTCGGAGCTGGAAAGTGCTGCTCTGTGTGACCCAGGCTCAGGGTTGTCACGGGCAGAAGACGGTGCCCTCTGCTGGCCAAGAAGCAACACCAGCTTCGGAAGAAGCAGCAAGCCTGCTGTTCCCAGCTGGAGAAACGGCTCCCATGGCCTGTAGCAGGCACCCAAAGTGGTGCCCGAGGCGGCAAAGAGGGGGAATGTCTGCTGGGCCGTGTGAGGATGGGGAAAGGTAACGCCGTGGGCAAGAGGTGGACAGAGCTGGTCTCTCCCTGGTGCACTCACTGCCCGGGCTTTCTGGGAGCAGATGGTTCCAGCTTCATAGGGTGGCCCATGGACCTCCTGTCCCTGGAAACTGCATAGCAGTGGCAACCAGAGCTGGACCAGTGAGCGCCTTCAGCAGGAGTTTGGGGAACAGCAGAGGGGAAGAGGGATTGTAGCAAACATGCCCCCGTCTCAGAAATCCCAGCCCTGCCTGCAGATGGATCATGTGGTCCAGTAGCGCCTCTGGGGTGGAGATGGGGGGCAGAGCACTGCTTCCCAGGGCTTCCCTCCCTGGAATCTCCCCTCCTCAGGGGCTGCCGCAGGAGCCTGTCCCCTTCTGCAGCTCCTCTTCACAGTCCTCCAAGCTTCAGTCCAAATCCCCCTTAGACTTTGCTGTCCCTGCCTCCTGCTTCCTCCTGGCTCAGGACAACAGTCCTATTGCCCCAGGCTTCCTCCTGGGCCAGCACCTTCTAGTTCTGGCTCTGGCCTCCTCTCTGCCCTTAGCCCAAGAGAAGACAGTCCTAGGTCTACCTCTCTCCTGGGTCTCCTCCCTGGCCTTTCTTTCTGCTCTGCTCCTTCCCTTATGAAGGCCCAGCTCCAGTTACATCTAACACCCCTCCAGGTGCCACCCAGTGGCCTAACAGGGCTCAGGCTGGGTTAACCAAGCTGGAGGATTATACCCCATCACAGCGGCGCCAGATCTCCTCTTACGCTTGGGCTCCTTGACATCACTCTGGCAGGGTAAAAGGGCCCGAAAGAAGGCACAAATGTAATTTATTCCCCCTTTAAGACTCCTTTCCACTTGCCAGTGTGGTGTCAAGGAGCCTTTTTGTAAATATGACTCTGGCCCCTTGACGTCATATCGGATTCACTCTGTACAAAGAGCCCCTGATGCCTCCCGGTCGTTCACAAAGTATTGTCCGCTGCACTCTACACTCACCCCCTCTCTCTCTCGTAGCTCCAGGACACCTCCTGGAAAAGAATCTTGGTTCCTTGCGAGCTCACCTGCTCCTGTTGTTTACTCCCCTTGTGAACCTTTTAATTCTCCCCACCATCGCTGTGGAAATGACGGTGATCCTGGAAGAACTCACAATGGCTGCGAACAGGCGGCTGTGCACGCCGAAAACCCCACGCTCACTTCACACCGGAGTCACGGCCACCGGGCACCTTGTCCACGCAGGGCCCATACACCACCGAACTCTGAAAATTCTCAACCAGTGAGCCCCGATGCCTCCAGCTCCCATTGTCCTGTTTGTCAAGTGGGAAGAGTTTGTTCCCAGTTTGTTCTCACGCAACCTGACGGCCAGGCTGGGCAGACCCACCCCTGTCGGCCTGGCCGAGATTTACCTGGGAGAATGGCTGTTTCTTTGGTGAGAGTTTGGCCCACGCGGAAATTTTGTCGTCATTTCTGTGCTTGCTGGCAGGGCTTGGAGAGTCACGCGATTCAGTTCAGCCCACTAAGCGACCTGGGCAATTTGGAAATTTGCTTCAGGTGAAAATTGGCCATTTTCCCAAAGAAGGGTCACCATTTTCACACTGAAATGAGGTTTTTCTGTGTCTGGGAGCTGGCTGTTTCCACGGGGGGGCGGGAATTCAAGATCTTCCCCCTCCTTCCCTGTCCCTTCTCTTCCTCCTCACCTTTTCATTTTCTCGTTCTCTTCTGTGCCTCTTTCCTTTATAGGCCCCAGGAGGGTCTTTTAGACATTGCACAAAAATGCTCTAGATCACTGACACCGCAACTAACAAGCAGTTCTCCTCGACCATCTTTGAGAACAAATGGGGCGGGGGGACGGGAGGAAGCTGTGTCTAGAACATGAACTGCTACAGGGTCAATCCTTGCTGAGAGCCGAGTGTTGGCACAACGGGGGCTGGGGGGAAACCAGTCTGTTCTGCTCTGCGTAGCTCAGTCTGTGAGATGGATAGACAAGATCCCCTGAAGATATCTCAGACCTTTGCCCATCTTTCTAGAACCCCCATAAGCCCTGGGGCCTGAGTGAGGGGAACTTAGCGGGGCTCTCAAGAACAATGGAGAAGTCATTGCTCACTCAGTACTGACTAATTATGGCTCCCCGGCTGCCCCATCTTGTACCTTTCCTTGCGGCCCCATTTCTTACGGAGCCCAGGGCTAGAGAGAGATGGTGCATGGCAGCAGGCAGGGGCAGCTCTGGTGGGCTCCATTCTCCTTTCGCTTACACTGACGTGACAGGAGCAACTACCTCAGCGTTACACCAGCCTAAGGGAGCGCTGACGCAGGCTCAAGAACTAGGTAGAGAAGCACCTGTCTAAGAGCTCAGACTAGGCCACCCCAGGGGTCCCTTCTGGCTTTACAGGCTATCAATCTTGGCTCCGAGAAGCGCGACGGTCATAGGAGGCGTCACGACAACGTGGCCTCCTGAAGTGTGTGCTCCCACGTCCCTCACCGAGGGCTCAGAGCCCCGAGACTCTCTCAGGGCCCGACTGAGATGAGGAACCATCTGTTAGCAAAGCCTGCACTGGTGGCAATGAGTTAATCCCCCCTGCCACTGAATGAGAATTTGAACCATGTTTGGGTCCCACCCTACAACTCGCTCAGAGTACAGTGGCTGGGACGAGAATCCCTGGGCCTGTGCTCTGCTAGGGGACCAGTCATCACGGGGTCTGGCATCCATCCGAAGACGTGGCTGATGTCCCTTTGCCACAGTGATACCAGCTCCTCCTGCGGAAGCCGAACAGAGGCTGCTAACTTTGGGGTAGCTGTTACTCCTCTAGGGGTGGCTTCTTTCTAAGTCCCCGTTGTGTTTGTAGTGGTATGTGTAAAGCCAGCCCCATTGCTGGCTGTCTTCTCTTTCCTTCCCCCCTCCTCCGTGCCCTAATGTGCCCAGAGCACTGACAGTGCTCCACGCAGACCGGTAAAGCGGGGCGAGAGGAGATGGCGGCCCAGAGCGGCATGGCTGGGGAGCTGACACGCACTAATTGGATTCACGCAAGCACTTTCCACTGGGCGTGCGAATGCTGGCGGGAGAGACCAAGTGGAGCGTTAGCTGGTGCCACAGACTGCCCCTAAGCTTTGCACCAGGAGTGTGGAGCTGTGTGTGTGTAACGCCTGTGTGCTAAAGGCTGTAACAACACAGTTCTGGGAGGGGAAGATACCCAAAGAATGAAATGTCAGTATTTTCCACGTGGCGGTGTGTGTGTTTCTTTGGCTTGCGGCACGGATTGCCTCAGGGGCTCATGGACGGTGTTAAGGGTTGTGTCTTGAGGTGGCCCCCTTGGGGTCAGGGCAGGCGGCTACTTACCTCATAGATCGTTCCCTGGGCAGCAGCAGTCCTGTGGCCTGGCCCGGAGGTAGGGTACGGCCCTTACAGTCCGCCATTTTCCAGGGTTATAAAACAGTCCAGCCAAAAAAGAAAGTAATTCCCAGGCCCAGAAGGGGCTGGGCCCCTCCCGCACACAAAGGAGGGAAGCAGCCTCTCCGGCTCCGCGGGAAATGCTGGTTCCCACCCTTCGCGTGGCCAAGGTTTTTCAACAAAAGAAACAAACCAGCCCATCTTCTCTCCTCAGGTTGGCGGTGCTCCCAAACTGCTCCTCAGCATCTCCTCCCCTGGCCCGGGAGCACTAGCTGGGCTGATAGGTGCGGCTGGTTGGGGCGGATTCTGACCACAGGAGTTCTTTAGCCTTTTCTTGACTGGTGGGAAGGTTGTAACTATCAGCCCACCACAGAGGGGGGGCAGAGAACCTGCCCTGTGTTTGGGAGGGAGGGCGTTAAACCCTCATCCCAGAACAGAGGAGCAGCTGCAGAACCCAGAATGGGACCCCGCTGGAATGGCGCTGCCGCAGGTACTGCACCCTCCCTGAAACTAGGAGAGAGGGGAAGACGCCGGCTACCAGGACGTTACGGTATGTGGAGACTGGCAGCAAGGGTCCCTTTGCGGTATTGTGTATAAGTGCGGTCAGAGAGAAGCCCTTTCCTGTATGAGAACAGAGCTCAGATTCCTGCTGTGGGTCACACATGCCTCACCCTACCCTACAACGGCTGCAGGGCAAACATGGGCCCTTTGGAAGCAGAGGGTGTTTCAGGGGTGGCCTGTGTTTCTCTCCTCAGCTGCCCTAGAGATCCCATTGGAGCTGGCTGAAGTTTTTCTGGAGCTCACATTCAGATGGCAGGGGAAGGGATCCTGGCTGGGATGCTCTCTGGAGCACAGGTCCGTGTGGACTCATGTTCCTAAGGCACTTAATGCTGTGGAAATTCCCACCCTACGTCAGCATGCTGGGTGGGCTCGGACGGCCCCGAGGGCCACCTCCCGGTGGAAAGGAGCTGTTGACTCTCAGGTCTGGGGCTAGCGCACAGATCTCCATGGGAAGCACCCCCACGATTTGCCTTCCTTGTCAGCTGTCTCAGTGGAGAAGCCAAGGACTGACTGAGCTACCGTCTTACCCATCACCTGCCCCTCCCTGTCAGGACAGAGACACACAGGCAGCTTGGGGGGGAGTTTGCACCAATTGTTTTCTAGCTACAGATCTGGCCCCCATCATTATAGTCTGTGAGCCCCTCAAGAGCACTGGTTAAATTATCCCAGGTGGGTGGGGGGAGCGAAGGTGTTATCCCCATTTTACAGCTGGGGAACTGCAGCATTGAGGCAAAGGATGTTCGAAAGAACTCAGCAGGGTGGGAGCCCATGGGGTACTGAACTCTTGAAAACCTGGCCACCCATGTTGCAATGGGAGCTTCTGGCTGCTGGGCACTTCAGAAACTCTGCCCCTTATCGACCTGCCTAAAAGACACCCTTTATTCCCCAATCAAAGAAACCCTGAAATGAAGCAGTCTAAATAAACCCCACTACAGAGAGAAATTAACCCTTGTTTTTAAAAAATCCCTCCTGCAAGCAGAGTTTTTCCCGAAAAAGGAGAAGTTGGCAGACGCCAAGAGGCTCCCGAGAGCCTTTCTGTTGCTGCTGATTGTACGTGGAAGGAGCTGAGAGCCTATGGGGATGGGCAGAACGAATCCCGAGATAGAATAGGGAGCTGAGCGCTTGAGAAAATCTGGCCCTCGGTGACTTTGCCAAGGGCAGCCAGGGCATCAGTGGCAGAGTTGGGAGCTGAATCCTGATCTGAGTCCTATGCCATTGTGCTAACCGCAAGATCTACCCCCGCTCTGCAGAGACTCTGAGCACGTGGCTCCCCAGAGCTGTCAATCAGGCAATTGTCACCAGCACTTAACTCATTTTAAAAGGAACCAGCTGCCACAGAGAGAAGTCTCAGCTCCTTGTGGGCCAGGAGACAGGAAAGGATGGGCAGGAGTGGAAAGGCAGCTTGAGTCCTGCTGTTGCGGCTGTCACAGCCATGGAGAGACGCTGCAAACCTTCATGGAGGCTGCCTCTGCTGGTCTCTGACCAAGAGGATCTCTGGAGTCTGACCAGCCGTTCTGTCATGCCCCAGCTCTCCCCAGTGCCTGGGACTAATTAGGCTGCGGGGAGCACTGCACAGCTCGCTATCTCTCTCCCAAATTGGTCTTTTGCTAATATCTTTTCAGCCTGCTCGGTCAGGAAGGAGTCAGGGAAGGTAGGGGGAGATGAGGCCTCCAGCCATCAATCATTCTCAGTGGTTGCAGATGACAGAACAAGGAGCAATGGTTTCAAGTTGCAGTGGGGGAGGTCTAGGTTGGATATTAGGAAACACTATTTCACTAGGAGGGTGGTGAAGCACTGGAATGGGTTACCTAGGGAGGTGGTGGAATCTTCTTCCTTAGAGGTGTTTAAGGCCCGGCTTGACGAAGCCCTGGCTGGGATGATTTAGTTGGGGTTGGCCCTGCTTTGAGCAGGGGGTTGGACTAGATGACCTCCTGAGGTCCCTTCCAACCCTAATCTATGATTCTATGATGCATTTCTCTGGCCTGCTGTATTAGGGGGTATTTGTCACCTCCCAGAGGTACAATCCTTAGCATAAGAATTGCAGGCAGGGACCCTACTGAGTGAGTTGTGAACCCCGTGTTCTCACAGATGTAGGCAATAAGAGAGGGTGGTGACATTCCTGGCCACCAGGTGTATTTCTATATCATGGCTGTCTCCCCTTTGGCTTTCCCCATGAAATGGTTCCATGAGGGAGGGCAGCATGACTGGTGGCATGTCAGAATTAAAGTTCATGGCTGCTAGAAAATACATATGTTGGTCCCTGTTCAGGGCTGCCCATGGGAAAGCGTGCTCATGGGTGGATGTGTGAGTACCCTGCATGCACTGCACATATACATGCCATGCACATATTCATGCACACGCAGGCATTTGCCTATACAGATGTGCACAAACACATGTACAGCTATATAGGCTGATGCACACACACTCTGCATGCTCCCACAAGCATACACATATGCACAGGGCCGTCCCTAGGAGGGTGGGGGCTTGGGAGAAATCAGCCTGTATGGGGCCCCCCCTTAACATTTTTTATACAGGTGAAATCTGGTGTGGGGAGGGGACACTAGTGCTGGGGGGTGAGGGATGATGGAGAGTCACAGGGTGGCACCTGTGCTAGGGGCGAGGGGGCCCCCCTGTGCTGGGGGGTCCTGGAAAAGGGAGGGGCCGGGGACGGAAGCGCAATGGATGGGGTCAGCCTGGTGCTGGCGTGTTCCGGCGGTGCTAGGACACTGGTGGCTGGTGCGGCGGCGGGCAATGCCGGGAGCCGGCAGGGCGGGGCGGGGCGGGCTGGGGTTGCTGCTGCCGGAGACTGAGCCGGAAACCTGAAATCCCGAGGAAGAAAAAGAAATACGAGGCACCCCTAAACCGCCCCCCCCCCCCCGGCCGGCCTAGCGCCCCCCGCATGACACACACACACTGAAGTGCGGGGCCCCCCAAAGCGCGGGGCCCAGAGCGGTTGCCCCAATTTGCCATACCCAAGGGACAGCTTTGCATATGCCCCGGCAGGCTCCCATACGCTGCACACCCACGCACGTATGTCATCGCACACGGTACACGGGTGACTAAAATGATACGACCATCTGCTACCGTGAACTAGAGCTGGGCCGGACCCCAAATCCTGGATCCAACCAGCCCTGAGCTGTGGGATAGGTGGAGCCCACAGTTCTGAACATTGCTGTTGACCCCTCTATGTGCAATGAGCCCTGGGCAGAATCCCAGGCCCAAGTGGGCCTAAACCTGGCAGAAGTTCAGACCCCACTCTGGATTGGACCGTAACAGCTTCGACCTTCCATCTCTCTCTTCACCTCGGAGAGCTTTGCCCAGATCTAGTTTCTTTCCCAGCAGCTGTGACCCAGCTGACGTGGTTCTGCTGCCCTGGGCCCCGCTCCCCATGGTGTAGTGTTGAGAGCTCAAGAGAGCAGAAGCAGTGAGAGAACCTGCCAGCCAGCAATGTGCCGCTCTGGGGCACGTTGGCAGCAAGGCTCTGTGGCACAGAGGGACTGGTTTCCCGTCTCGGATCCTAGTGAAATGCTCTGCTTGCTCAGGGTTGACCCAGACTCACCTGGGGCAGCCTCTCGCCTCCCCTCAGTGCACCCTGTGGACAAAACAAAGTCTCTCCTCTTTGAAGAAGCTGGTCAGTTTAATGAGTAAATAAATCCCATGAAGGGGAGGCGGGAGAATGGAAGCAAATTTGGTCCCTGTCTCACAAAGAGATCTCTGGTCCTTTTATTATTTCTATGCGTTGCCATCGCTGACCTCCCTGTCTGTAGCACGACCCGGCTATCCAGACCGGGTCCCCCTCGGGGCCGGGGTGGCTGGAAGTACCCGGACCCGGGTGGAGACGGTGGTGGTGCCCTGTAGGTTCATGGCACTGCAGGAGTAAAGCCCCTCGTCTATGGCGCGTGCCTCGTCCACATAGAGGATGCTCTCGGACTCCTGCTGCACCTGCCCGCCTCGGCGCGCCAGGTCGGCGCGTTCGCGGCTGTAGGGGGGCCTGCCAATCTGTAAAAGCAAGCGCAGAATGGGGGTTGGAGAGCTCCTGTCCCTTCCTAGGCAGCCTGCAGCACCTGCAGAGCTAGGGGCTGGTAAGTGCAGGGCTGGAGGCAAAGGAAGGGCACATCCGATGCTCAACAGGCCCTCACGCCTAGCCCTGGTCACTGGCATCTGCTGTAGCAAGAGGGGCCATATTAGCCAACCCCCCGGGACATCCCGTGTTCCATGCACGGAGCACCACAGGCTCTTTGTATCTCCCCCATAAAGTGTCACCAGAGATGGGCAGAAGGGACCTCAGCTTCACACCTGGTCTGCATGGCGGCCCCACCAACTACCCCCCTCCCACTCCATGAAAAGGGCGCCGTGTGCATTTCCAATGAAGCCCAATTCCGCCCCCCATTCCTTCACCTCCGCCCCTCACCCCCCGCCCACAGTCATTGGTTTCACTGGAACCGCCCATCATTCTGGAGGCCCCAGCCCATGTCCTGTTCAGTTCTGTTTCGTTGGCCCTGGCGTGCTGAGTGAACTGTGCTTCTGCAAAGGTCACATCAGCCCTTTGTGCTGTTTCCTGTGGGGAAAATGCCTCTGGTCAGCTGCAGAGGAGAAGCCCCTGAAAGGAAAGTTGTGTGCAGCACAAGCCCCATTCTTCTCTCTGTGCCCTTTTAGCTGGGGAGGCACCATGGTCTGGGAGTCAGGAGAACTTGGTTCTGTTTCTGGCTCTGACCTGCTGTGTGACCTGGGGCAACTCATCCTCCCTCTCTGGGCTTTATTTCCCCCACACACACACTTTCTCTGTCTAGACTGTAAGCCCTGGGGGGCCAGGACTTCCTCTTACTCTTTGTAGGTACAATGCCTGGTGCAATGGGACCCTGATCTTGGTTGGAGCCATTCGGTATTATCAGGCTAACAACCCCCTTCCCGCCCAGCCACCTCGCTTCCCTACCTGCTGCCCTGGATACTCCCAGGTGAAATCGACCGCGACTTCTGGTTCTCCAAAAACCGTGCATGTCACGTTGAAGTTTTCTCCAGCCCGCACAGTGGCGGCTGAGGCGCTGACAGTGGGTTTGGGAGCAGAGGACGGGTCTGCGAGGGCAAGAGTGAAGTGGTGAGAAGCAGGATTAGGAAGGGCGGCAAAGTACCATGGGTTAGCCACTTCCCGCTCGTAGGAGATGGGCTAGTCAACCAATGGCAGTTCAGGGAGCCGTAGCGCTGAGAGTCCATCAGGTCACCACCTCCCTGCCAACCCTTCTGGGCTTTAGGGCTGCATTAAGGGAGGGACAGGCCTGCTAACAGGTATCTCCAGCTAAAGGGGTCGCTGCTTCTGCTTAGAGACCTCTGTCAATGTAGCAACCTATCATCTCCTTGTGCTGGTTGGCGTGTGTTCATCTGGCGGGCTGACGAATGGTACATCAGCATGTGTATGGTCCTCGATAATTACAGACCGGTGCAGGTGACCAGGGGCGCTCAGTTAACATGCCTGGATAGCTCAGCTGGGGGAGAGACTGCTCTGCATAAGCAGGTCTGTATGAGCGCAGCAGTGCCCAGAAACGCTAGTGACAGTGAGAAGGCGGCAACGATACACAGCCTCGTGGGCTAATTCCTCCTGCTCTGTCTTAGGAAGGCAGGTGGAATTCTGTGTCCCCATTCCTGTCCCCACTGCTAGTGTGGTGGAGCGTTTCTGGCTAGCTAGCGCCGTTCCTGAGCTGACAAGGGTGGAGCTGGCTCGGGTAAAGGCAGCGGATGTCAGCAAGCAGGCAGGTGGAGGTCTCAAAACCAAAGGAACACATAGGTGTTCTCCCACCTGGATCTCCCAGCCCTGCCAGGCAACGGTCACTCACAGTTGATGTAGATCAGCATGTACTTGGTGGATATCTGCCGCATGCCGTCCAGGCTGGCCATGCAGAAGAGTGACCCTGCATACGAGGGCCGCGGGCGGTGGATCACGAACCCCCTCTTCACGTCGTACGAGATGTTGATCCCGTCCACGGCCACCTCCTCGGGGGGGAATTCGCGGTGCAGCGTCACCTTGGCCAGAGGGCTGGTCACCTGGCATGGTAGGAGCGTGGGATGGTTCGTGCGCAGCTGGACCACTTCGTAGTAATCCTCCGTCGGCACGAACAGCTCCTGGGGGTCTGGGGAGGGAGGAGGGCAGTGGGATTACATACTGGAGGCAGGGAGACACTTCCCGGCTCTCCACCTGTGCCGGCCTCCTGTGTAACACGCCCTAGCCCGCAGCAGGCCTCACCCGGGGCTTCCCTATCCGCTGGATAACGAGAGCAGATGCTGATACTCTCTGGCTCATGTCCCCTGCCTGCCCCAAACCGGTCTAAGCGCAGAAGCCTGACCTGTGAAGAAGATGAAAGCCTTGCCCGTCCTGTCCTCTCCGTCCTGGCACTCGCTGTCCCGGCACTGGAAGGACCAGCAGCTGTACTCGCCCGTGTCAGCAGCCCTGGAGTTCACCACCAGCAGCTGACTGTGCCTCTCAAAGTGCTTGATTCTGAAACAGAGGGGAGAGGGCCCCGCTCAGACTCCAGGAGAGTCACCCTGGGCCTCTGCATCAAACAGTCGAACATAAGAACGGCCAGACTGGGTCAGACCAAGGGTCCATCTCGCCCAGTGTCCTGTCTCTGATAATGGCCAAAGCCAGGTGCTTCCGAGGGAATGAACAGAACCCGGCAGTTATCAAGTGATCCATCCCCGGTCATCCACTTCCAGCTTCTGGCAGTCAGAGGCTAGGGCCACCCAGAGCATGGGGTTGCATCCCTGGCCATCGTGGCTAATAGCCCTTGATGGACTGATCCTCTATGAATGTATCTAATTCTGTTTTGAACCCTGTTATAGTTTTGGCCTTCACAACATCCCCTGGCAATGAGTTCCACAGGTTGACTGTGCACTGCGTCAGGCAGGAAAACACCCACTTATCTCCACGCCCACGTGACAGCCTGGGGCCGGCAAAGGGCTTCCTGTACCCCCGTTGCCTGTGCCCAAGGACAGACCGTGCATGACAGGGTCACGCTAACAATTCCCAGTGGGCACCGAGTGTCAAGCTTCCCCACTCTGACCTACCTGCCCACCCAGCGGGGTGAAGTCCGGAGATGGTTAATAACGGGAGATGTGGCCAGTGTGCTCCAAATGCTGAGAGATGGATAGTGCCTGGCACAGCCCCTCCCTTAACATGCTCCCAACTGCTGTGTAGCTCGCACTGTCTCCCAGCCCAGGGCCGTGGGGCGTGAGAGGTGGGACGGGCAATGGAAGCCACAGCCAGACTCAAGCTGAATGTGAGACTCGGGCTCTATATCCCTGAGCGCCTGCCAGCTTTGCTCCCTGGTGGATCTCACGGAGCGAGCAGGGGGTGTCTGTGTGTTTGGGCCTGTTAAACGAGCTCCGATTGTCCACGCCAGGGTAATGCGTCTGCTGCAGGCCCTCACCTGTGCTTGGCCTCCAGAACAAGGGTCTGCCTGGCATCCCCAAATCCAGGCCTCCTGCATGTCACTTACTGAAGCCATTTGATGCCTTTGGCATCTCAGGGGAATGGACCCCACATAGGCCCTGCTCACCCCTCATCCACGACAAGCCCCGGGCCTGGACAGCCTCCCAGAGCCCATCGCACATCCCAGACACGCACCTGAGCCGCCCCTCATCCTCGTCCTCCAGGTACGCAGGGAACCTCCACCTGACGGACCGCCCTCTGCAGCGCAGCTCCAGGGTGTCGCCTGCCGTCAGCGTCAGGGAGTCAGGCACTTTCTGGAACCGCCCCCTGGCCACCACCCGAGTCAGGATGGACGCAGGCGGGTGCACCTGGCTGGGAGGGGCCGTGGGTTTCACTCCGGCTTTGCCCTTCGGGGGCTTGGCTGCTGCCTGATGGAGCTTTTCACCTGTTGCTTTGGGAGGTTTGAGCTTGTTTGGCTTGGGCTCTTTTGTGACCTTCTTCTCGGTGGCTTTGGGAGGCTTTTCCTTCTCCTGACATTCAGCTGAGGACAGAGAAGACACGTTTGATAGCAGAGCAGCAGCAGACGCAAGCCCACAGGGGCAGAGGGCGCAGCGCGGCTTTGCAGGTTCTTGCACTGATCTTTAATTACAAAAGGTTGTTCAGCAACAGGGCCAGGTCAGGCCCCAGGCACTGCCGGGATGTTTATTCTCCCTCCTAACCCACAGCACAGGTTTCATGGACACACTAAGGGTCCGGTTATGAGATGCCCCATTTCCGTGTGTGCAGCTGAGCCCACAAAATGAGGGGTGGCACCAGTTTACCCCCACACATTGACTGGGATGCGGCCCAGCGCCTCAGCTGATGTTCATCAGTGTCGTTTCACCAGCCGAGCATCTGGCCCTGGGTTCTTGGATCCCGGAATTCACATCCACAAAAGGCTGTTTGCGTATTCAAAGTGGGAGTGTGCTTGATACAATGGCCATAATCAGTCGCGGGTTCAAAACCAGAGACCAGTTCTGGAAATCGGGTCCCAAACATCATATCCCCAAAAGGGCAGAAATCTGCAATTCTTGCAGGGTAACATTATTTACCAAGGAAATTCTTACCTACTCACCGTGCAAAGGACATGACTGGCAGGATCCCTGTGCCATATAAGACAAGGCTTTTCCTAGTAGGGTTACTTGTCTTCCTACTCTAAGCTGCTTCTGGGTATTGGCACAGGAAGATGCTGTGAAAGTATCGTAGCTGAGCAGACAAGAGGTCTCTCTGTTCACTCACTGGTTTGCCTGCTCTCTGTTCATTGATTGTTGGGAGGCATTTGTGTAGCAAGTAGCTTTTGCCTCCTATCTGTGATCCCCACATGCACCCAAGCCCAGGACATCTGGGATGCACCTGGCAGAGAGCAAGAGATCAGGCATCCTAACTTAGATGTAGATCTCCCAAATCTGCCGAGCCATCAGCCTGGCTCACCACCCTCCTATGTATCCTTCTTCTCTGGCCAGGGAAGAGATGGCTCCTGTACTTGATGCATGTCTGAAGGGAAGTTCATCCAGCTTCCTTTTATGCAGATCCACAAAGCCAGCAAAACCTGGGATCTTTCCCTTGATGACACTCAAGCCAAAATAATTGGGGCTGCGGCCCACTAGCAAAGTTGTTCCAGTACCACGGCCTGGCCAAAGCTGCAGAAGCAAGTCCCTATACAGCCACAGTCCCTGAGTTCCTGCTGGTGTTGCAGGCAATAAGGGACTGTCTTCATGCCATGCCTTTCCAGCATGCTGCCCTGCCCTCCAACAAGGCATCCTGGTGTAGGCCACTGAGGAATGCAAGGAGCACCAAGCTAGGGAGGGGGAGGGAAACGTATGGGCTTGGGAAATGAGTAGGAGGAAGGGAAAGAGTCAGAAAAGCAAGACTTACCCAAGAGGAGGAGGAGAAGGCCGCAGCCCAGGACAGCCAGGGCCTTGGAGTTCATGCTGGGGCAAGCCGGACACAAACCAGGGAGCCGCGCTGCTGGAGTGGGGCTGCAGCAGCTGCAACTGTTCACAGCTCCGCCGCAATTCCACACTCTCCCGTTCCCTCCGAGAGGGAGGAGGGGGCGCTGAGGGGACGGAGAGGCCGGGGAACTCGGGAGATGAAGGGGAGAGATTTCAAAGCAAATCAAAGGCTTGACTCTTCGCCTCGTTAAACAAAATTCCTTTCACCCCCGCGTGCCATGAAGGCATTCAGGTTCCTTCGGAGGTGGTGAATGGAGCTATTCAACGCCTGGCTCCAGCAGTCACACTCCAGGCTTAAAAAGAAAACAGTGTCCACCTCCTCCATTTCCAGGCGGTGCCCGGTCCAGGTACGCTGTGGAGAGCATGGGGCAGGTGGAGTGGTTAGACGCAAAGCGCTTTGGGGAAGGGGCCAGCTCTACCCCAGTGTTTGAACAAACTCCTAGCACAACAGGGTGCCAATCCCGAGGGAAGACACTGGGTACTAACTACCCCGACGATGGTGATAGCGCAGTGTGGGTGAAGGGGAGCTTCTTGTTGGAATCCTGCGGTTTGCTTCCCCGTCAGCTATTGCCTTTGATACACGCCATTGAAGGGTAAATGTTGCAGCGCAAGACCATGTCACAGAGTGCAATACAGTGCAGGCCAGCAGCCTGGAATAATAGAATACTTAGCTCCTACACAGCACTGTTCATCCTCCAATCTCAAATCACCATCCCTACTGTACAGCAGGGGAAGCCAAGGCACTAGGAGATGAATTGACTAGCCCAAGGAAACTCAGTGAGACAGTGGCAGGACTAGGCCCAGCAGTTCAGAGCCCCAGCACGTCCGGGCCTGGCAGTTCAGAGCCCCAGCACGTCCGGGCCTGGCAGTTCAGAGCCCCGGCACCTCCGGGCCTGGCGGTTCAAAGCCCCGGCACCTCCGGGCCTGGCAGTTCAGAGCCCCGGCACCTCCGGGCCTGGCGGTTCAGAGCCCCGGCACCTCCGGGCCTGGCGGTTCAGAGCCCCGGCACCTCCGGGCCTGGCGGTTCAGAGCCCCGGCACCTCTGGGCCTGGCGGTTCAGAGCCCGGCACCTCCGGGCCTGGCGGTTCAGAGCCCCGGCGCCTCTGGGCTTGCTGTATCCGTTATGAATGTAAAACAATTGCTTGAGCCCTGGCCTCTCTTGCCATTACAAATTAAGCCCTGACTCATGTGGCCTCTCCATGATAGGACAGTTCTGCAGGATGCTGGGCAAACTTGTGGAACGAAGGCCATCCCTGCCACCTGGAAGATGGGTGCACATATTAACTAGACGTGGGGGCTGCGGGGCCTTAAAGGGGGACAGGACGTGGTGTAGGGTGTCCCTATGGTTTGGGGGAGATTTAGGGTTAGGGTTAGAGCTGCATGTGGGCAGAGGAAATATTCAGTGTTGACTTTTTACCTATATTCGCTAGAGAAGCCCCGTTTCTGAGCTTCGCTGGAGAGCTGCAGGTTAATTCCCTGTGGGACGATGGAGCGAGGGCCACATGGCACCCGGAGGTCTCCTCCCGCTTGGAATCGTAAGCCCTGCCTAGCATTGCCCCCGAGGGCAAAGGTTTGTCCCTGCATTATTAGCACAATGGCACACATGCTGGGTCTGTAGCCGTCCCACACACCAAAGCCTGCTCTTGATGTTCATGGGAGCTCTGCGTGTGAAGCAGCGGCAGAGCCTGGGCCTAGGACAGCCCAGAAATGCAGCTTCCCCACAGATTTGTCCCTTGGGTTTTTTGCCCCCCCTGCACTCCAGGGAGCAGGCCTCCGTGTAATCTGGTGAAACGAATGGGCCTGACTCCAGATCCTTGCTCAGGAAGGGTTGGAGGAGGTCACAATTGGGGTGAGTTGGCAGAGCTCTGCTGGGCCCCAGGACTGGAAAAGCAGGGGTGCTGATGGTCATGACGGGGATGCATTGGCTGAGCTGAGTTGGGGCTGGGAGGGGAAGCAGGCATGGCTCTATCCATCTCTGACTTTCACAAGGACTAAAGCTCACCCAAGGCTTTATCGATGCTCAGGAAACTTTGTTTGGGCCTATGGAACATGAACGAGTCTGAGGTAAACTCAGCAAAAATAACTTCT
Organism: Trachemys scripta elegans; assembly: GCF_013100865.1. NCBI lineage: Eukaryota > Metazoa > Chordata > Testudines > Emydidae > Trachemys > Trachemys scripta. The sequence goes on from NC_048305.1 coordinate 6,038,077, forward strand.
TCCCAGTAAGCTTCTCCCTCCTCCCCCCAGCCCCCCTCTCACCTGGTGGTCAGGGCGCACAGCGACCCCACAGCCACAACGTTCTTGGCCACGCTCCACCCAATGTATTCGAACACCACTGGCCGTGGGCTCCTGGAGTCCAAGATGTGGTACAGCACCGTGAGAGTCAGGGCAGCTGAAACCCCAGAGCATGCCAGGAAGCAGACCAAGAGGGAGATGACGATCCCTGTTGGGATGGATTTCTGGGGGTTCTTCACTTCCTCCCCTGGGAAAGGCACGCTTGGCTGGTCAATGCAGGCATCAGCAATCCTTGTTGTTTCTTGGGTCTATGGCCCCTGCTGGCAGCTGCAGTATTGTGGCACCTACAAGGAACTGACTGGAGACTTCTCCAGGTAAGCTGGGGGGGGGGGGGGGGTGGCCCAGTCTGTGCCCCCCCCCCCCCCCCCCCAACCGAGCGGATCCCTCCGGCGGCCGGCCCCAGCCCCGGCCCCGACCCAAGCCCCAGCCCGGCTCGGCTCGGGCCAGCCCCCGGCTGAGCACCCCCAGGCCAGCACCGCCGGCCCCCGGCCCAGCACTGCCGGCCCCCGGCCCGACCCTGGCCCCCGGCCCAGCACTGCCGGCCCCGGCCCAGCACCCCCGGCTCCGGCCCCCGGCCCAGGACCCCTGGCCCCCGGCCCCGGCCCAGCACCCCCGGCCCGGCCCCTGGCGCAGCGCTGCCGGCCCCGCACGAAGTGGTAATGTTCTTGATGTGTTATTTGAATGCTGAGTGGGGAGTATTAACCTGGGAAGGTTGCAGGGGAGTTTTCCTGGGACTGCCTGCATTGGGGAAGGGAGGATACCTGAGCATGTAACATGAGAACCCAGGAGGGGGGTTGGAGGCCAGGTAACACCTCTGCCTGGGAAACTGGACAAAGGACACAAAGGCTGGGGGAGGAGCCAGGAAAAGGCCAGAAAGGAGGGGGCTGAAGGGAGTTTCAATTTGGAGCTGGCTGGGAAATAAAGAGGGGCGCCCCGACCAACAGGGCTGTGGCCTCCCTGAGGCCCCCAGATGGACCTAACTAAAGGGGGTTCTGTTGTCTGTAACGGCAAGACCTGTTTTGGACTGTGTTCCTGTCGTCTAAATAAACCTTCTGTTTTACTGGCTGGATGAGAGTCATGGTGAATCGCAGGAAGCCGGGGGTGCAGGGCCTCGTCTTCCCCACACTCCGTAACAAAGCTATATTATCATTTTTTGTTATGGGTGTTAATAACGATCACAGGTGAAATCCTGGCCCCATTGAAGTCAGTGGGGCCAGGGTTCATCCCACATCCCAAGTGCTGCACGTGTACATTGTGCTGTACAGGTTCCTTGCCCCGAGAAAGAGAGCTGTGGAGAGCTATGACAGGACCAGTGTTCAGGACGGGGCGGGTTATTGGTTGGGGGCTCCTAGAAGTAGGTGGATGGAGGGTGGGCTTGGAGGACAAGAACAGAAAGGGGGCCAAGTGCAGGGGAAGCATTGCAGGAGAATGGCAGAAAGGGGGCAGTGAAGGAAGAGGGTGGGTAGGACTGAAGATGTGGGGGACTGTAACCGCACAGGACTCACCTGGCAGCGCCTCCTGCTGGTCGTCTCGGGGAATTAGCTTCCAGCCTCCAGAGCGCCCTCTGTCGGTCAATGTCCCACTTTCGCCTCTGGGATAGTTTAGGCTCCCTTGGGCCTGCTTCATCGTGTGGGTGGGTGAATGGGTGGATTAGATGACCTCTCAGGGCCCTTCTAGCCCAACTTTCTATGATTTGCCCAAGGTCACAACAAGTCTGTGGTAGAGCAGGGAACAAAATCCAGTTCGTCCGTCTCCCAGGTCTATGTTGTACCAACAAGACCATGCGTCCACCTCCAAGCTTTTGAACTGGAAGTCCTATTTCTTTAACACATGCCCTCATCATAAACCGTTACGTTACTTGCAGAAGCTGCCATATCAATGAGGGCTTTATGGGAGAGGAAAAAGCAGGTCAGGAGGCTGAGAAGGCTGCCTGATGCGCACGATAATATTTGTGTGCATTACACCTCGCTTGGACGGATTCGATTTGTATCGGTAAATGTTGATTTCACCGTACGCATGCTCACCCCAACAAAAAAATGTTTCCATCGATAATAATAAAAACGTAAAGCTAGGCAATGCAAGACAAATGCTGCTTGAGAACGTATTAGAGTTTGATGGGAGGATATTGACTTTACATAGGCTGACGTGTGATGTTGACCTCCCCCATAATTTTGCCCATCTGTGAAAATGTAAATCTGTGAAAAGAGAAAAAGATGCATGAAGATAAACATCGAGGTTATCTTTCGAAAGTCTACAAAAATAACAACGGAATTCTGCCCGGCCTAAATACAACAGTGCTGAAAAATCGGCAGCAGGCCGAACCTGGGACCAAGCCAACGAGAGCTGGGAAGTTGTATGTCCGAGGCATGGCTGGTTGACAGAGTAAGTCGCTGGCTTCCAGCGTGCCATTTCGATTGTGTAGTGAAAAGCCGTGCTCACCAGCTTAGGGCGTGCCCGGCAAAATTGTCCTGGCCAAGCTGCGCTGGAGTGGCGTGCTAGCTGGTAAAAGGGCAGGGAGTGGAGACAAACGTTGTTTTCCATCATAGAGCCTGACAGTTGTTAACAAAGCTTTTATTGTCTCCTGCAACCATCTCCAAGGAGCAACTGCTCCTAACGCACCTAATCGCATCAACAGGCGTGACTGTCACCCCAGCCAACTGGGTTATACAAAGCAGATGGGGTTGTGTCACCCAGAAAACCAGGCTTGGGTGACAATGCTAGTTAAGTGACCTGTCCACGGGGAGGTAGCAATGCCAATCTGTCAGTACTAGGACGTGTCTCGTTAGATCCTAGGTGCGGGATGGGGATGAGGAGGGATTCAATTTGGTTTTTTATACTAGGGAAAGCCTTGCCCTTTCCCAGCAGTTGGACATTTTCCCTCCGGCTGTGCCATCCCTCCGGCCTGCCTCCTTCTCTGCCCCTTTCTCACCATGCCCCGCCGGTTTGGTGAGAGGAGGGAAATGGGCTCAGGGAAGCGGCTCGGGGTTATATCCAGGATGCCCGTTCTGCTGATTGCCAGGCTGCCACTCTAATTGCCAACAGCAGGAAGTTGGCAGCGGGGTGTTCCTCTCTGCTCCTGCGGCTCTACCCATCTGCAGTGATCCTCTGCTCCCTCTGCTGACCCCGAATGCTTTGGAACCCCCTGCAGGGGAGCCTCTGGGGTACACCGAGCTAGTGGAGTGGTCCTCAAACCTTTGTACTGGGGACCCCTTTCACACAGCCAGCCTCTGAGTGTGACCCCTCCTTATAAATTAAAAACACTTTTTAATATATTTAACACCATTATAAATGCTGGAGGCAAAGTGGGGTTTGGGGTGGAGGCTGGCAGCTCGCGACCCCCCATGTAATAACCTCGCGACCCCCTGAGCGGTCCCAATCCCCAGTTTGAGAACCCCTGAGCTAATGCCGTCTGTTGTTGCTGGGCCAGCAGGTGGCAGTGTGGACTGACACACAGGCCAGAGGCCGTACCGTAGGGCTGGCTGTTCTGCCTTGGGGGGGCAGTTCTCCGGCTGGGGTCCGGGGAACGCAGGAGGCAGAGGGAGACGCCTTTGCACGTTGACAGTAAAGCTCCCATTGGGAGAACTGTCTGTGTCTCTGGCAGCTAAGGTCAGGCACCTCCGTGCTAGTGTCAGGCACTGTCAGACCTCAAGGGACCAGAGAGCAAGTGTGAAAAATCAGGACACCTTTTTTTTTTGGAAGGGGGAGAGGGGCATGTAGTTGCACATATAAGCAAAGCCTCTAATATCGGGACGTCTGGGCACCCTAGTCAGACCTGCCAGCACCTGAAAGCTGTGGACAGGGACAGGCTGCAGAAGAGAAAATTCAGTGACACACATTGCGTTGAAAGCCTGATGGAATGGGGTGCTTGTCTAGCCCTCTCAGCAGGTGCTTTATTTCTCCCACCCCATCCCCCAATATGCAGGGCAGCCAACTCTGGTGATCTCTGGTGTTTCTCTTAAAGCCCCCGCTGCAGGAATCCGGAACTTGCGAGAGAATCTCCACTGTTCTTTGGAGGGGGGGAAAAGGCAAAGTAACTTTCAAGCCCCCGTCGATGCAGAGGAAAGCTTGAGAACATGCAGCGAGTGCAACCGAAAGGCTCAGAAACCAGCCAGCAAAGAAAAAGATCCCAGCCTTTATTACTGGGAAAAAATCTCACGCGTTTTAAGCAAATCTCTGAATTTGGGGAGCCTAACTCGTGATTTTTGAACGCTTCGGGTTGGCAACGCTGAGTCACTCCCATTGACTTGTATTCTGCGCAGAGGATCAGTCCATCAAGATGGTCTGATCAAGGCGTGCAACCCCATGCTCTGGGCACCGTTAAACCTCCAACTGCAAGAAGCTGGGACTGACGACAAGGGATGGATCACTCCAGCCCTGTTCTGTTCATTCCCTCTTGACTCCTATTCTGCTGGGGAGGAGCATAGGGCTTCAGGTGAGGAGCTTTAAGAATCCATTTCCAAGGGCCGTACCGCTGCACTTCCTGGTGAATTTCCCAGCTGGGCGGCTTGAACCCTAAATCCATACCTGAGAGTAGAGTGGAAAAATAGGAGACATTTTGCCAACAAATATAGGGCCCATCCCCTGCCAAAGGCCCTGTCGCCATATGTAGATGGCGCTTGCTCCTCCCTTTCACTGAAAATAGGAGCAGGACTTGGGGCCATTCCTTCTGGCAGTGTCGTTCCACTTGCAGGCCTGGCTGGTGACAGCAGGCAGGGTGCTCCCTCTGCCCCTCGACTCCTGAGCGTGTCCTGTTAATCACTAACGGTGAAGCCCTGGCCCCACTGACGTCAGCGTGAGTTCTGCCGTTGCCTTCAGTCGTGATCACCATCATCGTCCCAGCTCTCCAAGTGCTTTACAAAGGAAGTCGGTATCATTATCTCCATTTTGCAGGCGGGGAAACTGAGGCACAGAGCGAGCCGTGACTCGCCCAAGGTCACCCAGCAATGCAGTGGCAGTGCTGCGAATAAAACCACCGTTTCCTGAGTCCCAGCCCACTGCTCAATCCACTAGACCAATGGTTCTCAACCAGGTGTCCCGGGCTCCTGGGGGGGGCCACGAGCAAGTTTCAGGGGGGCCGCCAAGCATGGCCAGCGTTAGCCTCTCTAGGGCCCAGGGCAGAAAGCCAAAGCCCCACCAAAGCCCCACTGCAGCCTGGGACCCTGAGACCACCACCCAGAGCTGAAGCCGAAGCCTGAGCAACTTAGCTATGCAGGGCCCCCTGTGGCCTGGGGACCCCCAAGCAATTGCCCTGCTTGCTATCCATTAACACCAGCCCTGGCTTTTATATGCAGAAAAACAGCTGTCGCGACACAGCTGGGCCGTGGAGTTTATTGTAACTGATGCATTTCAGTTTCAAATATAGGAATGGCCCCAAGCCCTCTATCTATGATCAGTGTGTTCACACTATTTCACAAGAGACTGAACCAATTTCCTGGCCGTTCATGATCAGGATGGAGCAAATATTTCCTTTAATGGGGGCACAGGTCTGCAGGCAAAAGACTTGTGCATGAACTCGTGCACCTCCTGCACATGCAAACTGTCTCCCTGCACGTGCAACGCAGGAACTGTTTGCACTGTCGTCTGTTTCATCCCTTGTGCTTTCTACACTGAGGCGAAAACCCCAGCAAATAGTCTGGAAGTGCCAAAGAAACACCCAGGGGGTGGTCGCACAACGGACTTCAGAAATGGACTCGCTATAGGGGCTATCTGCAATGGAGAGCAGCAGGCCCAGAACACACTTCTTGGAAAGAAATATAGGGCCTGATTCTCATTGACACTAAGGCAGTGGAGAGGCCTCAAAGCTGGCAGGCCTCTTTACCCTGCTCGAGTGGCGTAAAAGGGCCTTGGTGTGAATGAGAATCAGGCCCCTAGCGATTTCAATGGGAATCCTTTTCCTGCCCTTCTCTGGAGTCTGGCCAGACTTGTACCTTCGTGCCTGGGACCCTCTCTCAGCTGTTTGCGTTAGCTCTGGCAACTGCTGAGGGCTGGGCGCTCGCCATGTCATTTGAGTCTCTCTCTGGTAGAACCCAAGAGCCCCCTGATGTCGGAGCACGTCCTGCCAGCCAGGAACGGAGCCCCCACTACAGCATGGACCTCAGCTCCTTTGAATCCCAACAGGGCAATGCTGGCGGGATTGTTGGGTTAAAATCCCTGCTCCGGGAGCACGATCCCCCTCCTGAGGTTCTGCTGAAAGGTGCGAATGGCTGCCACCAGGTGAGCCTTTGACTTATTAAAGTCCAGGGGTGTGCCAAGCCCCTGCTTTCAGCCTCAGTGAAAGAGCAATGGTAGTAGGTAGTAAAACAGCTGCAGCGGATGGAGGCTAGGGTGCGAGGCACTAAAGTGCATGGCTAGGCCTGAGCAGAGCTAACCCAGGTAGATTAATAGGGGTTTCCGTAGAGGCAAGTGCAGAGTCTAGGGTAGACGATTGGTTTGCAGCCTTTGCAGGCTAGTTGGTTGGAGGCAGAACAACCTGTGAGCATGAGCCAGAAAGCAGAGACACATGGAGTTCCTTCGGCAGGCTGGAGCGGCAGACAGGGGGATTTCTGAGCAAGGAATCTGCCTGCTGCTGTTTCTTTCTACATCTCCTCTCGCTGTGGCTGCAGCAGCCCGGAGACGGAAATGGCTGCTGGAAACAGCGCCCAGGCAGGGGGCTTAGAAATGTCACAAGGTGCAAAGCACTGAAAATTGGAGGCCCCAGAGTTCCAGCTGCACACCCCGGAGCTGTGGTAACCCAGGCCTGGCACGTCACCAGGCAGCCATGGGTTACGCTAGGACCACATTCAAGTGAAGACTCTTAGTATCCATTATCAAGCCCAATTTGTAGGTGCTTGCAAATGGCTGAAAACCCTTCTTGGTGCCTGACCCGAGAGGCTGCTTCTTTCTCAGAGGAGAAGGAATTGGGCCTTTTATCTTTTCAGAAAGCACAAGGGAAAGGCACCATATATGGTCTGGCTCTTGCTAGATCTCTCCTCACTTATACGGAGGATGCATCCCTCTGCCCCTCCACTGTCCTGCTCTCTCCTCTCATTCACGCCCATGCGGTGCAATACTGAGGAGGCAAGTGACCACCAGAGGTGCTTGAGCTGGGAGCCCCCACAGTTCAATGGGGCAGGGCATTCTCCATCAAGCCCTGAAATTTGCTTCCCTCCATGGTGGGTCAGAGCCCGGCTTCCTTAGTTAACTTGCCTGCAGCCTGCGATTTCCCCTGAATTAGGGTCAGGGATGAGCTGATGGGGCAGAGGGGATCATCATGTTACAGTCATTGGTGGAGGTAGCTTAGTGGTGGCACTGGCAGTTTGATCTATATATGAAGAGCTTAATTGTGTGAAATGCTCTTGTGCTGAGGGGGTATAAGACTCATGCCATAAAACTGAAATAAGCGTTATCTCCAGTACGTGCCACATAATGCACATCACGAGACTGAGGGCAGTGGCATATGGCCGCTGTGAAAACCACCAGGGCTAGCCTTTCCCACCATGCTGTGCCCTACACGGCGGGGGGGGGGGGGGGGGGCTGGAGTCCTATCTCTGCAGCCTGGAGAGGCACCCAAGTTATCCCTCTCATTGTTCTTGTCCTGGTGCGTATAATGAGATGCACTACTGAGCTCCGCTCCCACTGGTGCAGCGAGATGGTGAGGCAGGAGCCGGATTATTTCTCTGACCCCTGTTGCCTTTTCTCAGGGAGGGTGACAGATGGCAGTTTGCTGGTGCACGTTCTTTCTCTAGTGCCATGGGCGAGGGCCGCTGAGGGCGAACCAGTGGCTCTCCTGGTGGCCCCAGCCTGGGAGGCCAGGGTGACACCCAGGGGCTAGCCCGGATTGGAAGGCTCTGGAGCGTGTGACGTCGCTCCACCGGAGGAGAGGAAACAGCTGCATTGCAACGAGGGCAGGCTGCACACTGCCATACCGAGCGCGGCTCTGCACAGCTCCTGGACTGTCTCACTGCAGGCTGAGAAAGGCTGCTCCGGGGAAGAGGCCTTGGCAGGACATGTAAGTCTGAGCCCGGGAAAAGGGTCGATCCTTAGTGAGAGGGGAAGCTGGAGAGTGCCAGGGCTGATTGCGGGGAAGGGGGTCTGGCAAGCCACTGGACTAAAGGCAAATCAATAGCCCCTCCTATGTGCATTGCAAAATGTTTGGCTTGCTGGTGAGTTTCAGGGTTATTTGCTCTTTAGAGTAAATTAATGATTATTTATTATTAATGAAAATCACCATAAGTCTACCTGGCACTCTCCAGACGGAGAGCAAGCCCCATTCCAATTCGCTGGGAGTTTGGGGGAAATGGGTAGCGTTTCTGTAACCAGAGATGGCTGGGAGCTAGTGGGTGTGTTCCGGGCCCCTTCCCCGAGGTGTCTGTGTGTGTGCAAAACCCAGCCACAAGGATAAGCCTTGCTTAGCTTTGCTTGTCCCAGTATTTGGGCAGACGACAGAAAAAGACAAAAATCCCAGTGACATACTCCTTGGGATATGGGTTACATCCGTGAACTTGGTTTGGGGAAAGCGGATTCCCAGGAAATTTTGCCCTCCTGTTTCATAAAACGTCCCGTGCAATAGTTATTTTATAATGTATATTTTTAAAAGATTCATTATCCGGCGGGGAGATGCTTGAGCTCTGGGACAGTTCTTGGGGAGCTGGGATCACTTGTCCTAAGGCTTAAGTTGAATTAAAAAAAACCAGACTGCACTGGATGTGTAGCGTCCCGGGTCTCTGTCTTCTGAGGTGGCTCGTGCATCTTTTTTTAACCCTCCCGATGTTTCATTTGCCGCCCTTTTAACGTGACGAGCCCCAAAGGGCTGGTGCAGGAGGTCCTGGAGACAACGCCCCGATTCCAGGGGGATGGGTAGAGCCTGTGGTTTCACTTTTGCTCCGCGAATGACTTTCTGAAAACCCCCTCCTGTCTAAAGCAGAAGTAAACCCCTCCTGAGGCTGGCAGAGTGTGTTCTCACAATACCGCTGCCAGCCTGCAAGCTTTCAGAATAACCCCTAGGCCTCTTGTCTCTCTGTCCATGCTGCACCCTGGCATGAATCTGCAGGGCTGGGAAGAATGTAAAACCAAAGCCCTGCTGCTTAAAGGAGCCGTGCAAAGGTGGGCCAGGCTGGCCGGGGCCGTGAATCCGTCAATAAAACACAGGGGCTGTGGCTGGCCTGTGCACCACGGCTTTCACTGGCCCTTTTGGGGAAAAGGAGCTCAGGACAATTATCCTGCCACTGTACCGAGGATTTAAAGGATGTGGGGAGGGGCTGCTGAGTGCCCAGAGACCCTGGATGCAACAGCAGAGAGCTCTCCGCTCTGGTAAATTATTTATTAGGTGCTGTGAGAAAATCCCTATAAGCTCTCCTAAAGCATAATGAGCAGTGAATCCTTTTGTCCGCCCAAGAGCCGGCAAACATGGACACACCGGCACCGCCTCCCAGATCCCCCCCTCCCGCCCCCGGCCATCAGGGCTTTCCGTTAATTCCCTTGGTCTAGGTCGCTTTTCCTGGTGTTCAGCAATCAGGGAATGTGCTGCGCTTGCCAGGAGAGGCGGCAGCCCGAATGGTCGTGTGGGGCCAGCCCCCCAAGTAGGGGTCCCGTCTGCCCCTGACGTGCTGCAGGCGCGAGGCTGTGCGGCACAACGGCGCGTTGACTATTTCATCCCCCATTGGCCTGTCTTTGGCTTCCAATGAGTGGCCCAAGTGGGGATTGGCTCTTGTCGTTGGGTCTTTGCATAGCTGGACCTTGCCTAGGCAGTTGTCATGGGAGAGGCGCCTCCCCTAGGGCCAGGAGGACCAGGAGCATGTTAAAAAGCAGTGCTGGATGGAGCTGTGGTGACTCCGGCATGGCCTGCTCCCATCCAAGAACGGGGATAATGCGGAAGGCCAGCTGCAACCCTGAGCAGCTGTTCGTTCCAGTGAGGTGGTGTTGCCCCAGAGGGGATCCAGGTGCTGTCGGGAGTTATCAGACCCCAGTGAGATGAATTTGGCTGTGTCTGTTGCACATTTCTCTGGGGCTGCATGCAAAGCTGGGAGCCAGACCCGGGCAGGTGATCTGTATCAGAGGAAGTCAGGCAGGAAGCTTTCATAGGGTACAAGTCTCTTCATTTCCTCGCTGCAGTATTCACAAGCAGCCCCCTCCCCCACCCAGGGCCCCGGGGAGGGGCCCCATCTATGCAAGTACCCTCACACAACGCCACCCCCGCATAGCTCTACCCCTCCTGGAGCTGTGGCAGGTGCTGGCCACCCTTTGCAAAGCCTGTCAGTTCAGCTGCTCTGGACCCTGAGCCCTGCACGTTCCTGGTATTTCACTCTCTGGGCTTGCTGGCTTCAGCATTTGTGGATAAAAGCCCGGGTTTTGGAGCTGGCCCTGAGAAAATATGGCAGGCGATGAGTCTCAGTGAAAGCCCACGTCAGCACCGCCCTGGGCCTGGCCAGTGCAGACTAGCAAAACGGCAGAGTTCTGTGCCTCTTGGCCAGTTCGTGGTCAGACAGCGCAGCGCGTGCTGCTGGAGGCTAAGGGGTGACTCCGGCTGGTTTTTGGATCCCTGCCCTGCAGCCAGACTGCAATGCAGGGCCAGGCTGTCAGCCAGGAGCCAGCCAGGCCTCTTCCTGCGAGCCGCGCTCTCTCATTGGAGATCTGAGCTGTGCGCTCTCCACCCCCGCCAGACATTTCTCTCCCACCCTCTCTGGGCAGAGCTGCAACCAAGAGGGTGCCTTCAGAAAGAGGATAGGAAAGCAAAGGGGGCTGAAGAGGCCGCCGAGTTTCGCAGCAGAGCATAAGAATCATAAGGAATTCTCAGAATCACAAGTAAAACTGTGACGATGCCGGATGCTTCTGTAGCATCTCAAAGCACTTCATTCATGTTTGGAGAGCACTGCAACGCTCTCCGGAGACCATACTGTTATCACCATTTTAGCAGGGGGGAAACTGAGGCACGGAGGAGGTTAAGTGACTTGCCTGGGGTCACCCAGGAAGTCGGTGGCAGTCAGTCAAGAAGAGAACCCAGGACTTCTGACTCCTCGCCTCATGAGGAACAATGAGGCAAGCCCACCCTTCCTGCTGCCCCTGGAGATGATTGTGGTGTCCGAAATCCAGCCGGACGACCTCTCCACAGGCTCTTCTGGGGCAGTGCGGGAGAAGAGCCTCCTGTTTGAATGCAGTTCGCTTTGGCCGTGCGCACACAGGCTTTGGGGAAGTGAACAGGATGGAAAGTGAAATGTATCCAACGTATGTTTTTGAAAAGTGCTCCCAGCCCGAATTGCTGCTCTGGGGCTTTGCCAGGATTGAATTTTCCTGCAACATGGCGCATTGGCTCCAGGAAGTTGCGGGTGGATACGAGTTGTCCCGAGACCCGATGGGTGTCAGATAACACTCAATAGACTCATTCATTTCCAGGCTCCGTTATCCAGCTGCTTCTCTCCCTCCATCATCCTCTGCTTCTCTCTAGTCCCGAGGAAAATGAAAATGGCTCCCCCTCTTTGGTGAATCTCCCCCTTGGGGGGACGGGGTGTCCGTTGCCTGGTGACCGGCAGTGACTTTAGCGGTGAGGGCTTGTTTCCGTTGGTGTAAAATCTATCTTAAAGTAGGAGTAGGATGCGCTGCCATGGAAACCGAGGTGTATTTCCTTGGTTCGGGTCTCTGTATGTCTCTGGCATCCGGCTTGATTTCTAGTCTAGATGGAGTGAGGGGCCCGTGAGAGGGAGCTGCACAGCGCGCTGCAGACCTTGAAATGTGGCACTTGGTTCTAGCCCCGGGCTCCCCGGAGAAATAAGGGACTGATTGAAGCTGAGGTGGGATTCTGTCTCTCGAGGGCCTGCGGGATGAAATGGTGAACAGGGAGCGAACCAGCTGCTCTCTAGAACGCAGCGCAGCCCCATCCCGCCCTGCCAGGTCTCTGAACACAACACCCCACCTCAGGGGGTCTGGATTGTGAGGTCGTCACTTGTAGCAGGGGCTTCCTCCGTCAGGCATTGACCTCTGCTGCTGCCTCAGTTTCCCTTCTCCCCCTGGTAAGCATCCCACTGCAGGCGTAGTCACAATAACCCTCCCCTGCTGGGAGTTTGGCTTCTTAACAGCGTTCAACACACAAGCCATCCACCCAGCCTCCGGTGCGTCACAACCTTTGGTGTAGGGCTCTTCGCTCTGTCCCTGATGAGGCTTTCCCCCCATGGGCCTGCTCTCCCCTAACCTCTCCTCTCCAGCTCCTGCCCCCTGCAGGCTTGTGTTTGTTGGGACTTCTGCCTGGGAGCTCTGGAGAGCCCTCTCCAGCCTGCTCTCTCTCTCACACGGGCCCCCTATACGCTGTAGCCTGGGACTCACTTGCCCCATTTGTGCCAAACCAGGCGAGACTGAGCCCAACTCTCTTGTGTTCTGAAAGGGCCAGCATTGGAACTGGTGCTCTGGGACGTGTATGTACCCGGGGGCCACTGCCCTGCTCCCCCAGCCAACCCTGTCTCCCTGGATGGCTCTCCGGCTGGCAGGGTTGCCCCAAGATTTTGTAAGATGTGTCTGAGTGTCTTGCGATATCTCTGGGGCCAGCGCAGCATCCTCTCCTCGTGGGGATGCAGCCCCTGGGCTGTGGACGCTATCGCAGTGCAAAGGAGGATGATATGCGAGCTGAGCTCACCACAGGGCGATGCCAAGCCAAGATGGCATGACGTTGTTCCAGAGGAAAATGTCTCTGAGACGGTTGGCGTTCCGCTGGCTCCTAATATCAAGTGCTGTCCATATCGAGCCCGATTCTGAGGTCCACGCTCAGGCAAACTCCGGTTGACTTCAAGGACTTTGGAAAAACGGCTGAGCAGGCCAGGATCCGGCCTTCGGTTTCCACTCCTGATGATCCTGGGCTTGAACGGGGCTTAGATCCCACATGAAACCTGTCTGCTGGGATGGTGGGTGGCTTTCTTGGGAGAAGCCAAGCACTGGAATAGCAGGGGGTGGCGCAGGCCAGGCCTGAGATGCGTTGGCAGAATCCTGGAGGGGAAGCTTGTTCAGCGCTGCCTGCTCTGTACCTGTCCAGAGCAATTCGTTCCTCCCCTAGAGGCGTTCTCCAGTAAATGACGTAGGTAAGAGAGAACAGCTGGGAAAGCAGAGGGAGAGGAGAATACAAGGTGACTGGAGCAGGAATAGGGGAACTTTTGTATTCATGGCAAAAGCTGAATCTTCCTGACATGCTCCTGTGGGGTCCGACTGTTTTATTGTAACACCTGTTGCCATAGCAGTGCCGAGGTTTAATTACAGCAAGATGAAAACACACAGGGCCTGATCCAGAGTCCATTGAATTCAGTGGGAAACTTTCCATTGACTTCAATGGGCTTTGGGTTGGGCCCATCACCTACGTAAATTAGTGCCAGCAGAAGGAGGTCTTAAAAATTGAACTGGGCCATGACAGTAACTTGTCGCCAGCAAAGCGATGGAGACTGAGCGTCTGACAAGAGACAGAACACCCCGCAGCGATCAGCCAGGGACAAAGCTGCCATGGGCCGTTGTGTGATGCTGCCCAAACATGGGCTCTGGGGAGGGATCATCTCCCGCCAGCCATGGAGAGCTCAACCCTAGGAAGCAACAGCAAGAGAATCTCAACCACTCAGGATGCAGAGAGGGAGAGGAGGTCTCCTAGGTAACCAGGTCTCCTGCCATTCGGTGCAAGACTTCAGTGCTCTGTGCTGAAAAGCCAGTTGCTCTAGCAGGCTTTCCATTGGGGAGTGGGCTGTCAATGGCAACGTTCCCCAGGGACCACGCTCTGCGCCTTGCTGACTCAAGTGCAACTTACTTTGTGTTTCTTCCTTCCCTCCTGTCCCCTTCCTGTGTCTGTCTGTGCCAGGCTGCCTGGCGCGGAGCAGAACGCCAGGGACCGAGAGCGAAGCAAAACGGGCTGCAGAAAACTGCTGCTCTCACTGGTGAATGCGGATTTCTTGGAACGCTGCTCCATGTGCCAGCGCATGGCAGCAGGATTTCTGCCCGCCAGGTCTATCAATACATGCAGAATGGCTCTAGGGAAGAGAGGGGATAAAGGGCAGGGAAAATCTGCGCAGCATCTCTGCCCGACAGAGGCATCCGTGCCCTGTAGCAACTGTATTGTGTGTGTGAGCTTGGCCAAGCCTCGGATAGGGGCCAATAAAGGACATAACGGACCAAACGTCTGGCCTCGGTTACGCCGGTGTAAATCTGGAGTGGATCCCCTGACTCCGAATTTACATTGCTGTGACTGAGAGCACAACCCCCACCAAAGTCATAAAGGACATTTTGCCTGACGTTTTTCTTTTCTTCTGCAGCTTCCTCTTCCTCCTCCCTCGTTGATTCTGACCCAGAAGCCATGGCGCCCACAAGCAAGGTACGGTACTAGCTCTAGCCCACGGGACATGTCGTAGCACTGGTTACCTCCTGCCGACTCCTCTACAGAAATGGAGAGGCTCAGGGATCCCCCGTGCACCATTTTGTCCTTGGGACAGATTCACTGGTTCACTCCAGGGGTTTTGTGCCTCTCTGGCAATGTAAAGCAGCCAGTCCTGGCTTAAAGGATTGGCTACCAAGAGTCCATCCCATATTTTGCCAGGGGGCCATGTTAGTGAAGCTAACAGGTTGGTACAATCCACCGACCCAGTTCATAATTCTTGCCATGGTGGTACTGGGTAACTCAGGACTTCTGCTCAGGGTGGGGGCAGTTTCTTTGTAAGGCTGAGAAGCAGGAAAGCAACCACAAGTTTGGCAGCTGGCGTTGCTTTTCATCCACGAGTCATGAGGCTTGAGATCTTGCTGACAGACACTGTTTATGGTGTTTCGTCCTTCGGCTAGCACTCTGTGTAAACACAAAGCAGAGGCACCGGACGATCCAAATGGTTGTGATCTGAGTGGGGCTGGGAAGAAAGACAGAGGGAAACACAGATGGAAAAAAAGAACTAGTAGGAAAAGAAAGAAAGAAAGAAAGAAAGAAAGAAAGAAAGAAAGAAAGAAAGAAAGAAAAAGAAAGGAAAGGAAAAATAGAAGAAAAAAGGGGGGGCGAGGGAGTCAGGAGCCTCTGTGGGGACAAAAGAAGTGGCGTGTAGCACAAACTTCTCATTCACCCCAGGGAGGTTATAGATCAGACCAGTTCATGGCCTTCAGCCCAGATTCTGGTCTCAGCCACCGCAGTGTAAATCCGGAGCAACTTCCCAGAAACCGAAGGACTGACTCCTGATTCACACTGGTCTAATGGGGATCACAGCCTGGTCCCACTTCCCTGGTTTTCCAAGCAAGTGGTGCAACCCCTGTTTTTAAAATGCCGGGGGTGACGGTTGTGGCTGGATGCCAGGCGGTTGCTGGAAGCTCGAGAAGTTCTAATCCAGAGCTTGTTGCCAAACCTTTTGTTGTAGTGTAGACAGGGGGAAGAGGGGGGCGAGTGTGAGCGAAGGGAAGGGTCACCACCACTCCTCTAGCCTGGAGCAGGGACAGCCATCTGGGGGAGACCTTTAACAGCCACAGGTGGGGGCTGTTTGCTACAAACCCTGCACTTATATCGGATTGGGGGAAGGGTCCTTCTGCCTGCTCGGCCCCGTCCTTAGTGGGCACTTCAGCGATCCCACTACGTCCCAGCCTGGCCTCTCATCCTGCCTAGAGGAAACCGATCTGGCAACTCCCCTGAAGGAGAACAACTCCGTTCTGCTAAGAGAGCAAGTCCCTTCGCCCTCTGCCATCTGGCAGCTCCATTAGCAAACACCCACGCACTGCCGCGCTCCAGGGGGGCGGAGGGGTGGAAAATCCC
This sequence comes from Trachemys scripta elegans, assembly GCF_013100865.1. Taxonomy (NCBI): domain Eukaryota; kingdom Metazoa; phylum Chordata; order Testudines; family Emydidae; genus Trachemys; species Trachemys scripta. The sequence goes on from NC_048305.1 coordinate 6,053,867, forward strand.
ATCTCTGGTGTCAGTGAGGTCTGCATGCACCCTCGCCTGTCACTGCTGGAGGGCTCCTGCCACCTGATCCCTCGCAGCCCCCATGTGCATCTGGGGCTGGCGCTTCTTCCCGCTGCAACGCACCCAGGAGCCACTGGTCAGCGTGTGTTATGTCTCCCTGTTGGTGCCCGCTCCACAAAAGGTGTGAGTCTGTTAGAGCCCCTCGCTGGACAGCCTGGCTCCTGAGCTCAGGCTGCAAGGCCTTGTGCTCCTGGATCGAGAGGTTCAATCCCAGTGCTGGCCAAGATGGTGGCTGTCACACTGGCAAAGGGTCAGCACCGCTCCCCTCCCTGGGGGTGTCCAGGTGTCCCCGCAGGACATGTGGGTGGGAAGCTGGCGTTCTCTCATCTCATCCACTGGGGAAGTCTTGTCCCCAAAACAGGGGAAGTCCCTTAAAGCGACAGACAAATATTCACGCTGTAAAGAAAGTGACCCCCCCCTCCCCGAGAGAGAGGTGGCAAGAGCATAGGGTGCTGGGCAGTGAGCATGTGCACCCAGGGATCACTGGGCCCAGGGTGGATGCTGAGGCTGTGTGAGGAGGAGTGAAGCTGTGTAGGGAATTCGACTTCCACGGAGCTGCCTGCCTATTTATAGCATCAAGGGCTCCAGCTGTCTAGAGGCCGATGTGACTCAGAAGTGGGGGATGGGAGCAGGAGGGAGTCTTATAGCCTATGCACTAAATAAAACAGCTGAGGAATTGGGGGGGGAAGAAGGAAGGCAGTCCCCCAGGCTCATTCCCAGCCAGGCAGGAATGGGAGTGGGGGATGTTATTGCCCCAGAAAGCTCACTACTAGCATGGAGCAGCCTCTGCTTCCCCTCCCCCCATTCAGTGCCAAAGGGGCCCTCCAGTCCTACTAAGTGCGTATATATACAGCACAGTTTCGGGCTCCTGCATTTTGTTCCCAGCTCCGCTACTGATGCGCTGTGCAGCCTTGCCCATGGCACTTTGCCTCTCTGTGGCTCTGTTTCTCCACCGGGCTCAGAGTGGTGTGGCTGTGAGGGTGAACAGGTTAATGTTTGTAAAGCACATTGGGACTATGAAGTGTCCTGTCAGTGCTGGGTACGATTAAACCTCTGCCCGAGTGGTGGGTGCTGAGTGTGCCCCTGCCAGGGTGATCTATGCCACCCCAGGCAGAAAGAAGTTCTGCTGGTACCTGATTAGCCACCCGATGGGCCCCTGCTCTGAGCTCTCCCCTGAGATAAGTCTCCACAGAGAACACGCCCCACCCACACACATTCTGCGGGAGCCGGTGACAAGTGACTCCTTTGCCGGTGGCTTGGCCTTGTAACGTTTATTCACGTCTCTCCAAAGCATTTGTGCGGGAAGCGGCTCACACAGGGAATAAGGGACCTCAGGATCTTTGTTACGGGAAAGCAGGGATAAAGCCGTGCCCTGCCGATGAATCACCCGCAACATGATCCTGCCCTAGCAGCAGGGAGAGTGATCGGCTTCTCTTATTAGCCGTGCCAGAGACTGTGCACACAGCCAGAGCAGAGGTGCTCTAAAAACAGGCTCACGGTCTCCTGCTTGAGTCACCAGCCCCTACTGCCTCCCCACACTCTAGCAAAAGCGATGCTACTGCTTGCTTTTTGAAGAGCTGCTTCTCCCTGCTGTGGTCTCTCTTCAGTTCCTTGAACTGAACCATTGTGGTGGTTGAGTGAGTGCTGCTAATCGGGTGTCATATCTGCTGTCCAGTAGGGCCTCAGCTGTTTACAGTGGTCCTGCTTCCGTGCTCCCGCACAAGCTCTTTTGTAGATGATTCTGCCTCTGTGATGGCTGATTCAGCGCTGGGCTGAGAGGAAGGCGTCGGTGGCTAAAAATTAGCCAGGCACCGGGGCTCCGCTCTCCCCGGCGGCCGGAGCCGGAGCACCGCGCCGCCTCCCTCCAGGTGCCGCCCCAAGCACAAGCTTGGTGGGCTGGTGCCTGGAGCCGGCCCTGCACCTAGTCTAGGATCCCATCGCTGACCTCAGCCAGTAATAGATGCTTCAGAGGAAGGTGCGTGAAACCTCATAGGAGTGATGGGACAACCTGCCCCTCAGGGAGCCTCCTCTCAACCCCCCGTGGATGGAGGCTGGCATCTCTCCAAAGCATTTTGTTTTTGAGGGTTCCCTAGAACAACTCTGGCTGGGCCTGCCATCCAAATCGATGGCCAAGCCCGCCTGGTTAGTTGTGCTAGAACTGCAGAGCAGCCGCGCACACTGGAGCAGCTAGGACTGCAGAGACTAAGGGTGAAGGGAGGATCCTGGGGTCTGATCCCTGTGGTTAGAGCAGGTCCAGCTGCCTCAGGGGCCCGGAGCTCAGATGATTGCCGCACCGTTGGCTGCTGGCTGGGCTGAGCTGTTTCGCTCCGGAGAAGGGCCAGGCTGGAGCAGAAACAAAGGCCAGGCTCCATCAGGGCACAGGGAGGTAACTCGTCTGGGATGCCCCCAGCTGTTGGTGGATCTGGGCCCCCTGTGGAGGCTGGGTGAGAAGCCCAGTGGTGGAATTCAGTGGTGGCTGGGTGGATCAGATGTTGGGTTTGCCCCACGCATTCACATTGCCGCCCTCGTAGATTCATAGATTCTAGGACTGCAAGGGACCTCGAGAGGTCATCGAGTCCAGTCCCCTGCCCGCATGGCAGGACCAAATACTGTCTAGACCATCCCTGATAGACATTTATCTAACCTACTCTTAAATATCTCCAGAGATGGAGATTCCACAACCTCCCTAGGCAATTTATTCCAGTGTTTAACCACCCTGACAGTTAGGAACTTTTTCCTGATGTCCAACCTAGACCTCCCTAGGCATGACCTCATGCCAGCTCTGGCCAGGCGGTGGAGAGGAGCCTCCAGCTGGCGCTTCCCAATTTGTTTTCTTGTTTCCTCTCTCTAGGCTGGCAGGTACAGGGGCTCCGTGAAGGAGTTCCCGAACTTCAACGCGAGCCAGGATGCAGAGGCGCTGTACAACGCTATGAAGGGATTCGGTGCGTACTTTCCACTGCCGCCGCGCTATGGGCCCAGTCCAGTGTCCGTTGTTAGTGGCTTTGGAGCAGGCCTTGTGCTGGCATTCTGGGGCGGCATGGCCGGGTGGGAGCGGAATGGAGGGGTGACACTGGATGCCCTGATCGTCCCTTTTCTGATGGCAAGGGAGAGCATTAGCGGGAGAAGGCCATGAAAGCCTCTCCTAGCCCTTCAGTATTGCCCCCTCCGGTGCTTCATCACCTCCCTGTGCCTCCATGTAATTGGTAAACGAGGACGCACAGGGCATGTGTTTTCAGGGCACTGCTGCCTGTTTTTGTAGGGTGCTGGAGTGGCTTCATGATGCACCAACAGCCTTCCTATGGGAAATGTCCCATGGCTTATCTTGGTGGGGGGAAGAGGCAGGCAGAAGGCACAGCGCTTCAGTCCGGATCTGACCTGGGACAGTCTCTGGTGCCCCAGTGCAGGATCTCCACGGGGAGAACGAGTGATTGGGGCATTCCCTGTGCTAGTGTGCTATGCCCCCCCTTCCCCAGTGATGTCCCTGAGACCAATCAGTCCATTACCCTGGTCCCAGGTAGACCAGCCGTGGATGGGTGCGCCCTGGTCGCAGCTCTCTGTCCTACCAACTCCAGCACAGAGCTGGAATCCGCTTCTGGTCCAGGCAAAGCTGGATCTTAGAGCAGACCCAAATCTAGGCAGTGGGACGAGGGTGACTGACGTGTCTCCCTGCAGGCAGTGACAAGGAGGCCATACTGGACCTGATAACGTCCAGGAACAACAAGCAGAGAATCGAGATCAGCCAGGCCTACAAATCGCTCTACGGAAAGGTAACTCCAGAGAATCGGACGGTGACACATCCTGCTCTGTGATCTGCAGGAGAGGGAGACTTTGCTGCATCCTCCAAACCAGAGCATGCAGGGTGTACAGCCCCCTGCTTCTCCCTGTCCCTGCCTGACTGGCAACGGGCACACAAAGCAAAGCAAAATCATTGGGAAAATTCACTAGCTAATGGCAGGGTGGGAAAAATCCTTCCGATACCCATGGCCAGCCCGGACTCTGCCAGCAGCCCTGCTGAGAAGGTCATGACCTCCTCCCAAACAGCTAAGGAGGCTGTCTTAATAAGTCCTTTCTCCCAGAGAGTCTGCCATTCATGGATCCTTCTCTCTCTCTCTCTCTCTCTCTCCTCGTACTCCCTTCTGTGCCCGGTGGCCAGGACCTGATCGCAGACCTGAAGCGGGAGCTGACGGGGAAATTTGAGAGACTGATTGTGGGTCTGATGCGGCCCCTGGCATACTTTGATGCCAAGGAGATTAAAGACGCCCTTCAGGTAAGGGGCAGGAAAGGGCACGCTCTGACCATCCTGGAATACAGTATGAGCTACACCAGGGGTTCTCAAACTGGGGGTGGGGACCCTTAGAGGGTCGCGAGGTTATTACGTGGGGGGTCACGAGTTGTCAGCTTCCACCCCAAACCCCGCTTCGCCTCCAGCATTTATAATAGTGTTAAATATGTAAAAAAGTGTTTTTAGTTGATAAGGGGGGTCACACTCAGATGCTTGCTGTGTGAAAGGGGTCACCTGTACTATAGCCTAGCTCTGGCTACCCCCTCTAAGGGCGGGTGTTCTTATCCCCGCTCCCCGACGCAGTCCCCCAGAGGCTGCCCTTCTCGGCTGATACCCACCTGGCGTCAGCATGTGACATCTCACGCGGTGGTTGTGTTTCCTGCCTGCAGGGCATTGGCACCGACGAGAAATGCCTGATTGAGATCCTGGCATCCCGGACCAACCAGCAGATACACAACCTGGTGGAAGCCTACAGAGACGGTTAGCATGGGGGACAAGGGCGTCCCGGCTTCTCTGGGGCCAGGAGGCCAGCAGTCACTGCCCTGTGGGCAGGGGAGGATTTAAGTCAGATGGGGCACAGGTTCACCAGAACTAGAATATCCCCCAATAGCCTCTTTCTCTGTGTTTCCCCCTCCGCTGCTCCTGAGATGGACTCCTCCACTCCAGACTCTGTGCATGCTTCTCGGGGGCACCTGCCTGCATCCTCGCCCGTGGGTGGGAGAAGGCCTTGCACTTCCCAAATGTTGATGTTGCCTTTGTACTCAGCTTTCTGATTGGTGCTGGGCAGCTGGAGTTAGAGAAGCGAAAAATCTTTCTTTGAGAAGAGAACTGATTTTTAGACAAAGGAAATGCAGTAGATCGAATCTGCGTGGATGTTAGGAAGGCATTTGATACAGTTTCACATAGGAAACTATTAATTAAATTGGAGAAAACGGGGATTAATAGGAGAACTGAAAGTTGGATAAAGAAGTGGTTAAAGAGCAGACTACAATGGGTCGTGCTGAAAGGTCAACTCTCAGGCTGGAGGGAGGTTACTAGTGGCGTTCTCAGGGATCAGTCTTGGGACCAATCTTATTCAACATTTTTATTACTGACTTGGGCACAAAAAGCGGAAGTGTGCTAATAAAATGTGCAGATGACACAAAGTTGGGAGGTATTGCCAATATGGAGGAGAACGGGAGTATCATACAAGAAGATCTGGATGACCTTGTAAACTGGAGTAATAGAAATGGGATGATATTTAATAGTGCAAAGTGCAAGGTCATGCATTTAGGGATTAACGAGAATTTTTGCTATAAAATGGGGATTTATCAGTTGGAAGTGACAGAGGAGGAGAAAGACCTGAGTGTATTTGTTGATCCCAGGAGGATGACTATGAGCTGTCAATGTGATGCGGCCGTGAAAAAGGCTAACACGGTCCTGGGGTGCATCAGGCAAGGTAGAAACAGGGAAGTGTTAGTACCATTATATAAGGTACTGGTGAGACCTCATCTGGAATGCTGTGTGCAGTTCTGATCTCCCATGTTTAAGAAAGAGGAATTCAGTCTAGAACAGGTGCAGAGAAGGGCTACTAGGATGATCAGAGGAATGGAAAACCTACCTTATGAGAGGAGACTCAAAGAGTTTGGATTGTTTAAGTGGTTCTCGAACTGTGAGTCGGGACCCCAAAGTGGGTTGCGACCCTGTTTTAATGGGGTCGCCATGGCTGGCTTAGACTTGTTGGGGGCCAGGGCTGAAGCCTGATTCCATTCACGCAGGGCAGAAGCCAAAGCCTGAGGGCTTTTCAGCCCTGGGCAGCGGGGCTCAGGTTACAGGCCTCCTGCCTGGGACTGAAGCCCTTTGGCTTTGCCCCCACCCCCACCTAGGACGATGGGGCTCAGGCGGGCTCAGACTTCGGTCCCCCCTCTTGGGGTCGTGTAGTAATTTGTCAGAAGGGGGTCGCGGTGCGATGAAGTTTGAGAACCCCTTTAGCCTAACCAAAAGAAGGCTGAGGGGAAATAGGATTGCTCTCTATAAATACCTCAGAGCGACAAATACCAGGGAGGGAGAGGAGTTATTTAAGTTAAGTACCAATGTGGACCCAAGAACAAATGGATATAAACTGACCATCAACAAGTTTAGGCTTGAAATTAGGTGAAGGCTTCTATCCATCAGAGGAGTGAAGTTCTGGAGCAGCCTCCCAAGGGGAGTAGTGGGGGCCAAAAACCTAACTGGCTTCAAGACTGAGCTTGATAAATGTATGGAGGGGATGGTATGACAGGACTGCCTACAATGGTGTGGCCTGTCAGTGACTGCCTGTAGCAAAAATCCCCAACGGCTGGAGACGGGACACTAGCTGGGGAGGGCTCTGAATTACTACAGAGAATTCTGTCTCGGTATCTTCCTGGTGGGTTTTGCCCACATGCTCGGGGTCTATCTGATCACCAGATTTGGGGTGAGGAAGGAATTTTCCCCTGGGCCAGATTGGTAGAGACCCTGGTGGTTTTTTCACTTCCTCTGCAGCATGGGGCAGGGGGTCACTTGCAGATTTAAAATGTGAATTCTCTGGAACTTGAAGTCTTTAAACCATGATTGGAGGAAGTCAGTAACTCAGCCAGAGGTTAGGGGTTTATCACAGGAGTGGCTGGGTGAGGTTCTGTGGCCTGCGACGTGCAGGAGGTCAGACTAGATGATCACGATGGTCCCTTCTGACTTTAGTAAGAGTAGCTGAGTAAGAATATACACTTCCATTTTAAACCTAACCAGTGTCCCTTAAGTGACTTCCCACAAGATGTCAGAACATGTTAGTATTGGAGCTGAGTGGGTCTACTATTTACTTAATTTTCTTTCTTGATATAGGAATTAGATACAGTGCTCCTGTCAGAGAATTTCTAAGTTATTAACTGCAAAAATAAATAAATAGAGTTTTCAGTTGCCTAAGTAGCTCTTGGAATCATGGTTAAAGTTGTCCCTTCCCCCCCAAAAAACCTGAAATGGTGCCCCTGTTGGCAGGCACAGAATTTGCCCCCCTCCCATGCACAGCGCCATTGGCTTGACTGGAGCCGCCCCCCAAAAAGTCAAACTATGGTGATGGGGCTGTGGGGGCGAGGGGAGTTGTTGGCAGGGGGCAGTGCCTCTGAAATGGGTTTGGCTTGTTTGGGGCTTGCTGTGAAAGGCAGTGCAGCTTTGATTGCATCTGAGAGAGGGGTGGCATGCTGGACAGCAGCTCCACATACGTCCTTTGAACCCGGGGTCTGGATCCTGGGAGCCTTGTGTTGGGCTCCGGCCTGACCTGAATACAGACCTGAGGTGCTTTCCATTTTCCTTTCCAACGCTCCAGCCTACGAGAGGGAGCTGGAGGCAGATGTCCTGGGAGACACCTCGGGTCACTTCAAGAAGATGCTCGTTGTTTTGCTTCAGGTACGTTGATCTGTCCGCCCCTCCCCATTCCCCCCTGTCTGTCCGCTGCCCTCATTCCTCTGTGACTGAGGCACTGGTCTCTCGTCTCTGATGCAGGGCACGCGGGAGGAGGACGATGTCGTGAGCGAGGACCTGGTGGAGCAGGATGCCAAGGTAAGTGTCGCTGAACTGAGACGGCTCACTTCCCTGGCAGGAAGAATGATGGGTCAGAATGAGCTTTTCATGGCACTGGCTGCATCCCCAGCTGGTTCAGATCGGAGCGACGCTGATTTATACCAGCCGAGAACCTGGCCCCTCCGACTTCAGTTTTAAGCACATTTTTTGTAGTTTATTCATTGCTCTGCTATGTGTCTGGGCAGCTAGAAAGGGGCCCAAAGCCCTGGCTGCGAACACCCCATACTGGAAAAGTTCAGCTCTGACTTCTGGAGCTCAGGCCAGGTTTATCACCCCTTCTTACAGCGTTTGAGAGGCCGTGTGGACAAGAGCCACCCAGGAGCTGCTTTCGAACTGAGTAGAAAGCTTCACAAACACACATGGCTGTGACCCAAACAGGATATGAACCTAAGTCTCCACACACACACACACACACACACACACTCGCTCTCTTCCAGCCATGTGCTCTTGCACGGTTGTAACTGTTTTTACTGCACACAGACACAGTGAGATATGGCGGGGGGAAGGAAGACAAGACAAATCAGATTTTGAATTGATAACGTCCCTATAGATGAAGTCAGTTAAACAAATGATCGAGCCTGAGACGGGGAAGGAGCTTTGTCTTTTGTAAGCAGTGGCATTAGGGTTTGGAGCTGGCACTGAAGGCAGGTGTTGAGCGTGTTCGTTCTGGGTTCAGGATTTTAGCACTCTCTGACTCTGGGCTTTTGCTGCTGTTTTCGCCTTTCTGCAAGGATCTTTTGGAAGCTGGCGACCTGAAGTGGGGCACAGACGAGGCCCAGTTCATCTACATCCTGGGAAACCGAAGCAAACAGCATCTCCGCCTGGGTAAGCTGTTTTCAAAGTGATCATAAGATCGCCAAACCACAAAGCAGCTAGCTAGTTCTTGCAGATTCTGTGTGGACATGCCAGCCAGTCTGGCTTTCGCCATCTGGTGGTCACGCCTGGGAAGGACAAGTAACCGTTTTCCATGAGATCTAATGAATTTTGAGGGGGGAAACTCCGGTGCCCATTCCATCTCTGGCAAAATCTTATCGGGCTGTTGCTGGGGGAGCCCTGAATGCTCCTTTTCATCTTCTCTCAGGCCTCATGGCTGCAATAACTTGTTCACCCCAAGGGATTTTGTTTCTGTAGACATGCTTCGTAGCTTTCATTATTGTCATTGGTGCCTCTGCTGATTAAAACCCACATCATTTAAGGTAGTTGCCTTAAAAGCAGACTTGCTGTGAAAGTAGTGGAGTAAACCAGCCACTGGCTGGCCGCCTTCATGCAGTAGTGTCTGAATGACTCGCAATCTGGCTAATGCACAAAGGAGGGGAGTGCACCTGTCTGACCCATTGGTGAGTGGGTGTTACAGGCAGTGGAGCCATTTGTATAGTGGGGGTGCTGCGAGCCACTGAACATAACTGTAAACCCTGCATATGATGGAAACCACTTCAAGCCGGGGAGTGCAGGTTACAGGGACCTTCTATGCTGGTACACAGAGGCTATGAGTTGTTACAGCCCCAAGCCATAGAGTTTGGGGGTTTTAGCTCAAGCTGTAGGAGCCCACGCGTTTAGTTCTGGAGGTCCCCGGTTCAATCCCCAGCGTGTCAGCTGAAGATTTCAGGTGGCCAACACACTCTTGGTGGCCAATGGGGGAGCATCACGGGGAAGAGCTGCAACCGTGGCATATGGCAGTGAAGAGAAAACACAACAGATTAGTTCCTCCTCTCACCCTCCCACGCAGCCACGGGCAGGGTTCCTGAGAACAGCCGGACGCTCTGCCGCCTCTTGCCAGCCAAACACCTAAAAGGCAATAATCCCTGCCTCTGAGAGCCCCCAACATGCAGAGTGGTGTCTGCTCCCCCACAAAGACGCTGGCCTCCAATTCCCCCGCCTCTGGGCCATGCCAGTGTGGCTTGTGACGGGGCCTCTCTCCTGCTTTCACCCCACAGTCTTTGACGAGTATCTGAAGATTTCCGGGAAGCCCATCGAGGACAGCATCCGGGGCGAGCTGTCTGGGGACATTGAGAAGCTGATGATGGCAGTGGGTGAGCTGGTGCTGTCTGGTGGAGGGGCAGGGCCGGAGGAGACGCTCGCACCAAAAGGGTCAAACGGGGGGACTTAAAGTGAAGGGCCCGTCTCCAAATCTCTGAAGAAGAGACCTGAGCACTTACCGATACCGTGATTCCGCTGACGACACCTGGTGCTCTGCACCTCTCAGAAATGGGCCACTTTTATTTAGGTGCCTTAACATGGATTATGGGGCCTACTCCAAAGCCCACTGAAATCCATGGCAGAATTCCTGATGGTATCAATGGGCTTTAGATCAGGCCCCAGGTGTCCATCTTGAGGCACCCAAGTTTGAAAATTTCACACTAATCCCTGTGGAAAAACACAGACTGGGTCCCCCCATGTATACGAATGTGGGACTTGCCCGACTGCATGAGGTCAGGGTCTGTCAAGTCTGGTGTCCTGTCTCGGAAAGAGATTCTGGGTGGACAATCGTTGGTGCTAAAACGTGTAACGTTCCCCTGAGCGTGCAGGGAATGGCTGGAGAGCCCCGGACGGCGGAGAGGAGCCTGCAGCGAGGCTGACTCGTGGAAATATATGCAAACCCCTGCTGTGTCACCGGGCCAGCTCCGCGCTGTGCGTGTAAATGCAAGCCCAAATCCTGCAGTCCTCCTTCAGTCCGTACCCCTGTTATTGTAGAGGGTAAGGAAGGAGGAAGAGCTGGGAGGGTCCCATGTCTACAGGAGTTACCTGTAATCTGCAACAGGAAAATAGAGCGCCAAGATTTGACCCACCATTAAAAAGACCTTTTCCGGCTATTACATCACAGCAGCATCTGCGATGCTCATTTCTCTCTAACTAGATTAGCCAACAGCTGCGACATCTGAGGCATCACAATACAGTAACTCATCCTGGCTCTTTAGTGGTGACCACTGTCCTGTAGGTGGGTTACAATACACCTTAGAGGGAGACCACTGTCCTGCGGGTGGGTTACAATACACCTTAGAGGGAGCCTCGGGAATTATACTTGGACAGGAGGAAAACAGACACGGTACAGGGGAAACTGGGGGTGGGTTAGGGAGCAGCATCTAATGTGGTGTTGGAGGTGTGGGGAAGAGACCGAGAGCCTGGAAGATTTGAAGGAGCCAGCCGTGCCCTGAGCTGGAGTGCTGTGGTTAGAAGGGCTAAGGAAACCACTCTGCTCTGCTGGCCAATGGGGAGCCCTGTCTGTCGGGGTCACTGGACTCTTGTGACTCTTCTTGTTTTTTCACCTTCATTGTTTCTCCTGCAGTGAAGTGCATCCGGAGCACCCCAGAGTATTTTGCTGAAAGGCTCTACAAGGCCATGAAGGTGAGTGGTGCAGGACGTTCTCAGGAGCCCAGGCTCTGCAGGTGCTGTGTCAGGGAAACCCCACTAGCGAGGCATGAACCCCGTTTCCTTTAGTCCGTGAGAGACATGGGGCTCTCTCTTCCGGGCGCAGGCCTGGCAGGGTTCTAACACCCGGGCATGGGCAGGGAGAGTTCAGCAGAGCGTGGGACAGAGGGGTGGGAACAGTCTGGGCAGATTCATTCTGGCCATGAAAATCCAAGCCCAAGCTAACGTAATGACACTGTTGCTCTCCTCTGAAACTGCGCTCTAGGAGAAGATTGCAGAGCTCCAGAGGAATTAACCTTTCAGGGGCTTGGGGACAAGCAGTGTGAATGAGCAGAGATTCTGCCAATGGGCCACGGGGACATTGACTAGCTGGCATTAGGCTGGTTTCGCGAGTTACTGGGAGCCCAGCTGGGTGACCAGTGCAGAGAGAACCGCCCGTCCAGGGTTTCGCCTCTTTCTGAGCTGGCGAATTGTCTGCAGACAAGTTGTGACTTTCTGGCATGATTGTGTGGCTAAGCCGTGGCCTGTGGGGCCATCCGTTCCAGGGGCTGGGGACCAAGGACAACACGCTGATCCGCGTCATGGTCTCCCGCAGCGAGATCGACATGCTGGATATCCGGGAAGTGTTCAGGACCAAGTACGAGAAGTCCCTGCACAGCATGATTAAGGTAAAAGGAGGGCACTGCCGGGAGAATACCCAGTAATTCAGCTTTGATCCCAACCACATACGTAAGGAAGACACGTGGGGCCAGGGAATCCCATCCTCTCCCCATCTTTTGACAGTGTGAGGAGGGGCGGCAGGGAGCTGGGCTTGGAAAACCAACAGGAGAACATTGGGGAGCTGTTGGGGTTGATTTTGGCTTTGTGAAAAGCTCTTGTCAGCCTCTTCTCTGACGCGCAGAATCCCTTAATCCCCACTCGCTGCTGAGGCATCTTTAGGGAGAGACTCTCCGATGCTCCCTGGAATCGTCCCTCAGGCATTTTTGGAAGGCTCTGACTAGATTTTTTTCCCCTCCTGGTCTGGACACCCCCAGAACTGCAGTGAGTTCTGGGGTTCCACCGCCCCCAGCTGGCTAAAGCTCCTTCTAATATGTTACCAAACTGATTTGTTCCTGAATCCACAGTGTGGTGGATGGTGGCACCCCAAGCGGCCCCCCTCTGCCTTGTGCCCTGGCTTCCTTTGGAGAATGCAGCCAGGAAATCCCCTCCCACTCATGAGCTACTTTGTGAGACCCAGCGTCACGCCCCTCTCCGCCCAGGGGAAGCACATGACCTGCTCAAGCTAGACAACCCCGGCTGGGGCCTGGCTCCGCGATGTGGCTAGAGGTCTGCCCTGTGCACGCATGTGGTTTTAGCCTCTGCCTCTTCCTTTGCAGGACGACACGTCCGGCGAGTACAAGAAGGCCCTGCTGAAGCTGTGTGGGGGAGATGATGAGTAAGCATTCCTGCCACGCCCGCTGCCTACCTTGTACTGTCCCGCCAGCGTCCCCCGGGGTCTATGGGGAGGCCAGACTCTAGGCTCTCCAGCCTCCTTGACTGGAGCTCCGTCTGGGGCCCTGTTGGAGGGTTTCCACTGCAGTCCAGGGAAAGGCACGGAGCGCTGGTCTGGTGCCAAAGTGGAGCATCCACATCATGGGCATGATCCTCTGTCACTGACGTCAATAGGAGCAGGTCCCGTAGTCCACATGGTCAGCACAACCAGAGGGGTTATAATCCTGTCCCAATCCCCTCATTCCCCCTCCGCGCCCCCAATTGTTGCCTCTAGAGGCCCCTGTCAGACATTGGCTTTGGGGGAAGCCCCAACTGAGCTGAAGCATTTGTAGCTGCCCGGTCCGTGGGCTAGAGGGAGCTGCTGAAGGGGTGCCGTGGTATCCCGTATCTCCAGCTTGCACTGGGACGGGACCCCCTCCACATCTGCAGCTGAGTCACTCTCCCGCTGGTGACGTGCCAGCGCGAAACAGCCTCCTTTCATAGGAACTGCCCCTGAACGCAGCTGTAAAAACCCAACCCAGCTCCCCCCACCCTGCAGGGACAGGGCCATTGTCCAATCACATGTGAGCCCCAGCCTTGTTCACAGTCCTGCGGTCCCCCCGTGGCACCCGATCGCTGCCAGCTGGGGGAAGGCAGGGACGCGAACGGAGGAGCACAGCAGATGCAGGATATGGACTAGAGTGGGTCCCATGCTGTAAGCAATGGTGGGGGGAATGCTTTGTCCTTGTCCCCCCAGTGCTGGGCGCAAGGAGCAGAGAAACCTCCCTGCCCTGTTCCCGGCCCACCGATCGCTCAGGTTATGGAGCCAACGCCTCGTCACCTACCAGTGTCCCAGAGCGCAGGGAAGCAGCTGAACCGGCGATGCAGTGCACCCCGAGTCATGGCAATGCTAGCGTGAAAAACACCTCTGCCCCCAAGGCTCAACTCACCCGCCCCATCCGGTCGCTTTATCCTGACAATGCACAAAAGCCCCACTATTGTCTCAGCAGCTCTGGGTCACGCTAAGATTCAGGCTGTGGGGAAAGGGCTGCAGATTTGGGTTGGGATGCTGGCTGATCTGTCCTGAGGGGCATTTAGGGACTGGGTTAGAGTGGCGGCTGATTTGCCCCCAGGGGCATTAGGAACTGAATTGCAGTGTCAGCTGATTTGGCTTGGGGGCATTAGAGATCGGGTGATGGTGTCGGCTGGTTTGACTTGGGGGCATTAGAGATCGGGTGATGGTGTGGGCTGTTCTGGCGTGGGATCACTCAGCGGTTGGGTTATGGTGCTGGCTGATCTGTCCTGCGTTGGTGAGTTCCCCAGTTGCTCACTGTCCTTGACGTCCTATCCCCTCCCATTTCAGCGCCGCAGGTGAGTTCTTCCCTGAAGCTGCGCAGGTGGCCTATCGGATGTGGGAGCTTAGTGCAGTGGCTAAAGTAGAGGTCAGAACCCACTCCAATCCCTCCTCCTCTGCTCCCTGCTAGCTTGGAAATCACAGCTTCCTCCCTCTGCGCGCTGGCACCTTCTAACTGGCTGCTGCCCTGGCCAATCAGACGTCTGTACCATGCATATTAACACGAGGTTTCCCTTGAGGTTCTGATTTCCAGTGATGAGTTAACCCCGGAAGTGCTGGATGCTCTTCCCCCCACGCCGCAGCAGCACGTGTATCTGCTAACACATGTTGCTAACACTGAAATGCAAGCCTGGTGGATCCTGCTGGGTGCTGGTGCTGTCCAGTGCCATGTCAGCACCGTACACGGCGTGCAATCTGGAGCTTGGCTTCAGTGCCTCACGGAGGTCTCCTGCACATGCAGCAGTGGGGCTCAAGGGGCCTTGTGTTCACCACATTAATGGTGTTGCACTGATGAGACATCCCAGGGCTCTGGGGGGGGGAGGGGAGAAGGTGATGGGGATGGACACCCTGGGGAATGGCAGCGCGGCAGATCTTCTAGGAACCTTTTGCAGATCTTGTGTGTGTGACCAGGGGGCTCAGTCCCCAGCAGCGAGGCTTCAAGGAGCCCCCTGGGAATGTTGCCTGGCAGAGTATTAGATGAGGAGCAGGGTTGGGTTGGGTGGCAAGGACCTTCCCAGCCCAGTCAGCCTGTGGAGGGGCACGGACGGCTCTGTTCCTGTTGGTGGGAGCTGCATGAGGACACCCGAGGGTAGAATTTGGCCTAATGAGGGAGGGGAAAGACTTTCATCCCCTTTGTGCTGCTGATTCCTGGTTCTCAGCTCTGTCCCTTTGCCTGGCGTGTGAGGTGGTGAAGCCCAGTCTGGCTCTCGTGCAGCATGAGGCGAGGATGGTATTTATACAAGCAACAGCGCCTCCTCTTCAGGGCTTCTTGGCTATTTCCTTCCCGGGGGGCCAGTATCTGGACACTGCTGGCTCAGCATCCACACCCCCACCCCCACCTGCTTTCTAATCCCACTAGCTGCTTTGCCTCTGGCTTGCTGGTTAACACGCCTTCTCCCTCTGTTTCTTCTCCTCTCCTGGCCCAGTGGGCTTCTGGATTTAATCTAAAACCTCTTAACCTTTCTGCAGCTGAGAGGAACCATGCGCCCGGCTGCAGACTTTAATGCTGACGGTGACGCAAAGGTGCTGAGGAAGGCAATGAAGGGACTTGGTAAGTAGGACACTGTGGGCCCTGGTGGAAGGTGAGCGGCCCTATCTCCTCTGTCTTATGGGGAAATGTTCCTCTCCCCAGTGGATTCTAGAGCAGAAAACCCGTGAAGGTCTGAGACTATCTGCATAAAGATCTAGAACCATAATTCTGCAGATGGACTGGAATAAAGAACTGTCAGCATTGGCTCAGGCAACTGGAGTTGGAGCTGCGTAGAGTGCAAAGCTTGTAGTGAAGGATTTACGCAGAGAGTTTGGCCCATTTTCCATATCACTGTCCTTCAACAGACAGACTTTGTTTTGCCTGTTTTCTGCAAACATATTTCAGCCTAAAAGGCATCTGCAAACTCTTCACACCAGTGAGTATGTCTTCAAGTGTTAGAGATTTGCACGGGTGTGACTGGTCACGAAAGTCATGTGATTTTTTTTCTGTTCTCCCATTGGATGGTCTAACTTTTAGACGCTACTTCCACCCAATATGAATTTTATTTAGTCAGGGAACAAACTTTGATTCCTGAGTAGACGATTCTGGGCCATGGGCCACAAATCCCCTTCTCATGAACACTTGGGTTCCTGCCCTTTGCTTGTGCACATCTTTGTGGGAAGGAAACAGGAAGAGAGGAGCACCTGGGTGACTGAGATGTTTGTGGATAGTTGCTCTCAATTCACCCAGCTCTGGTCTACAAGTAGGAAGGGAGGGGCTGTTTGGGATGGCCCAGGAGGGATATCAGAGGATGTGATTAAATGTGATCAAAGGGAAATTTAGACTAAATATCAGGACACTTCCTGCCAGTGGGATCTCCCAGAGTGTCTCTCTCTCTCTGGACAGCTAAAGCCCATCTCTTAGATCATTGAAAATTAGACTGGAGAACATACAGTAGGGAACAGCCCTTCGCTGGCAGGCTGATAAACTAATCAGACCCTTTGGTGTCTACATTGAGGAAAGTGTCTGGGGTACCTGACTCTGGCTCTCAGGGCTAGCAGTGTAGACACTTGGGCTCTGGCTGGAGCCTGGCCTCTGAAACCCAGCAAGGGGGAGGGTCTCACAGCCCAGGCCTGTACGTCTACTTTCCTATTTGTAGCCCCACAAGCCTGAGTCATGGTGCCATGGCTGACACACTGTGGATCAGGAGGAAGCAGGGTTAATGTCAACCGAACAGTTAGCTGTAGCCTCACCTTTCTCCTGGTAGGGGAGATTCCCAGAATCGTAGCTACCCGAGCTAGAAAAGACCCATTAGACTTTCAGTGGGATTTAGGCGCCTAAGTCACTTTTGAAAATGGGACTTGCTCCTCACTGATTTCTAGACACTTGAAAATTCTCCCCCGAGTGTCCGATTGTTTTGCTGGAGGAAGTTGCTGTTGCCAACTATACTCAGCTCTCTGGTCAGGTTCTCCCCATGACTGGCAGACGCTGCACAAGCCCAGCCCTGGGGAGTGCTGCCAATTTGGGGTGATCGTGTGATACCACTGCCTTGGAGGTACTGTGCTGACTGACTCTGAATACCAGGCCTGTTGTTAGAAACGGCCTTAGGGTGGGGAAGGCTTCTGCCCCAAGCCCCTCACAATCCTGCTGAAGAAGGGTCTAGATAGTGGAGCTCCCAGTCCCCTAGACACCCATCTTTCCGCCTCACAGGCCTTATGGCAGCAAACATGTCTCAGGAGCTTGGACTTTGTTGAGTGGCCCTGTCTAGAGCCTAGACTGGCTCAGTCTGTGCCTACCTGTCCTTCAGGCCCATCCCCGCAGTGCGAAGTCCCCTGGTCTTCACGTGGGCTGGTTTCTGTGTCACTGCAGGCACTGACGAAGGCGCCATCATTGATGTGGTCACACAGAGGAGCAACGCTCAGAGACAGGAGATCTTGAGAACCTACAAGTCTCACTTTGGCAGGGTAATGACGCAGGCTCCTTTCCCCTGACGCTTCCTGCCACCTTCCTGTCCTTTCTGCTCTTTCCCTTCCGTCTGGTTTCTCATTTTCACCTTCTCTATCCCCACTACTGTCTCCTCTGTCTCCCCCAGGCTTGAGGAAGCTGTGAGAGGGGAAAGACTCACAGACAGAGTTCAGCATCTTTCGTATTTATCCCTTTCCTGTGAGAGAAATCCCAGTCAGGAAGGAGTCTGGTCTTTAGTGGAAAGTTTTCAAATGTTTTCAAAATGGCCCCAGTTTTTGGATGCCTCAAGTTTTGAGTGTCCAACTTTAGACAACTTGGGGTCTGATCTTCCAAGAGCTGAGCTCCTGCCTGTGAAATGGGGTCTCCTGTGGGGCATCCCAGAACAGAGGCACTCATAATGAGAGGAGACGCTTGAGAATTTGGGCCCATTTCCATGTCTCCATAGTACCTGCACTTCACACTCATTGATGGATTTTCTCCTCATGTCACAAAGTGCAGAAGTATTTAGCCCCTTTTTACAGATGGGGTACTGAGGCACAGGGTAGCCTAAGTATTTGCCCATGGCATTTCTTCTTTACTCCCCACTCTTATTCCTGCATTCTGCACCTTTCCCCTTGCTAGCCAGCAGGGAGCGCTGAAGATTAGGGGGTAGCCATGACTCCCTCCATCACTAGCTGCTCGGAGCTGTGATTGGTGAGGAAGACAGAGTTAAACATGATGACATCCATCCCTTTTGCAGGATCTGATGGCCGATCTGAAATCAGAGCTGTCGGGAAGCTTGGCCAAGCTGATCCTTGGACTGATGATGACACCGGCACAGTTTGATGCCAAGCAGCTGAAGAAAGCCATGGAGGTAAATTGTTCAGTCGAAAAATTATCCACAGCTGTGTCTGAGAGTTAGCCATGGTGCTCCCGCAGCACTCTAGCCAGGCTTCCAGGGCTGCGTGGCCCAATGCACGGGAGCAATGCCATAGAGGGTGGCATCTTTCATCCAGTTGGCGATTTCCGTTTGCTTCTCCTGTTGCAACAAACTAACAGGGAGAGAGGCAGGGGATGGGCCCAGACCCAAAGCAGAAATAATCAGAATACCTAGCTCTCATACAGCTCTTATCAGTAGATCTTAAAGCACTTTACAAAGAAAGTCAGTATGATGACAGGTGGGGGAAATGAGTCACAGGGAGGTGAAGTGACTTGCCATAGGTCATTCAGCAGGCCAGGGGCAGAGCTGGGAATAGGACACAGGTTCACTGAGGATCCGTGCAATGCTCTACGCGCGAGGCCATGCCAGCAGGAGTTTGGGGTAGGAGCTATAATGGGAAGGAAAGCAAAATGTGACAACCTGGGACAGCACCATTTGTCAGCGAAGGGAGAGAGCAGCAGTCCTGGGGCAGATGCAGCTCAGAGACTTGATGTGCATCCCACGTGTCCTAATCGTCCCCACCCCAACAAGAAAACATGATGAGGATAGAGAAATACTTTGCTGTGATTCCTACCCTCTCCGGAGCCTGCTGCAGCTCTTAGCATTTAGAACAGCAGAACTTCCCTTTAAAAACCCAATGGGCACCTGCAGGATTTTCAGGGCCAAAGGGATTTTTCTTGCCTCCTTGAATCCGGAGAGCTCTTCGAGGGGCCGGTGGATCACTGAATGCCTAACTGCAATGAGCGAATCCCCTGATAACTATGCCGGAGAGGAGCCAAGCCAGCAATCCAAGGAGAATAGCTTCTGTTTGCTGTGCTGTGAATTAGTCATGGCTTGAGGTCCACAAACACAGGGTTAGGTGTCACTGCCTTGGGGGATTCTCCAGTCTCCACAAATACAGAGTAAATAAACAGGAATGAGGACATAGCCACGGGGTATTTACCCTGGAGTTACCCTGTGCTTAGGGATTTTGTCTGTGGCCTGGTCTATACTACCCGCCTGAATCGGCGGGTAGAAATCGACCTCTCGGGGATCGATTTATCGCGTCCCGTCGGGACGCGACAATCGATCCCCGAATCGGCGCTCTAACTCCACCAGCGGAGGTGGTAGTAAGCGCCGCCGACAAAAAGCGGCAGAAGTCGATTTTGCCGCCGTCCTCACAACGGGGTAAGTCGGCTGTAATACGTCGAATTCAGCTACGCTATTCACGTAGCTGAATTTGCGTATCTTAAATCGACTCCCCGCTGTAGTGTAGATGTACCCTGTGAAACAAAGCGTTGCTGTGATTAAAGAGATCTTCCTTATTGTGTGACTGGGATGATGTGGAAATGCCCAGCCAGGAGGGTTTTCATCCTAACTTCACCAGCAACATCCCTCCGGAAGGCACTTCCCATCCCGCAGTGTGCCGTGCGTTGCTAACGTAGGGATGTGCTGTTCTCTTCCCTTTGTGCTTCCAGGGGGCTGGCACCGATGAGAACATTCTCATTGAAATTTTGGCCACTCGGAACAATCGGGAGATCCAGGCGATTAACGAGGCGTATAAAGGAGGTAAGGAAGCCAGAGGAGAGATCTTAGAGAAATGCCGGGGGGAATCTGCCTGGGGAGAAGAGGGCTACATTTCAGCGTTACTGAAAGTGAGGGACTCAAGACCAATGCTGACCAAGCTCCCCCCAGTACAACTCTGCCAGAGTAAGTGGTCTATGTACCGCTGCTGCTCCCGGCTTGGGTTCCTCACACAGCTCTATGAAGGCACCTGAAGTCTTCTAGGTATGGCCAGCATCTCCCAAATGGCTCTTGCCTCCATTCAGGAGCAATAGAAACAGATGAGGTGCTTGGCACAAGTCCTAGATTTCCTGCATGTCCATCCTCAGCAAACAGGATCCCTGCCCGCCTACCCAGGCTCTTGTCTTAGTGCCCATCACCATTGCTTCTCCCTGAGCGCCTGTCCTTAGAAAACGGGAGAGTCCAGGATCCCATTCCAAGCCTCCCCTTCTCTCCCAAACACCCACTGCCCTGGACCAGACAGCTCCATGCGTGGTAACTAGCTGTACATGCCCGTCCTGGAGCCTCGCCATGACCCAGTTGCGTGACTCATGTCCTACCCTTGCCCTCTCCTCTGTCCACTCTTCCTCCATCTGGCCCTTTCGTTATGGAATCTGTGGAACAGAGGGCTTGTCCTTTACCATGTGGGATCAGGTGAAGGCTTTTCAGCCGGCCTCCAATTCCAAGCACCCATTGTTCCATGTCCAAAACTGTGCCGGTAAAAGCTGTTGTGCGTCCATTTTATGTGTGCAAATAAGGCAGCTGGATACACAGGCCGTAGGGGCAAAGGACCGCTCTCACCTGCCCCGTTCCATCCCCGGGGCCCATGTGGCAAGCATGATTAGCTGCCTGAGCAACACCGGATGAGTGAGCGAAAGGCGGGGGCTGACTCTTTGAGGTGGGATGCATATTTATATTGTGTTCGGTTTTGCACTCCTTTCTCCTCAGCCTATCACAAATCTCTGGAGGATGCGCTGAGCTCTGACACATCAGGACACTTCAAGAGGATTCTTGTCTCCCTGGCTCTGGTAGGGTCACTTTTTCTCCAGTGTGCTTTGCTTGTGGGACTCTGGTTTTCCAATCTAACCTCTCGCAAAACTCCAGTTTCCTCATAGCCCCCCTTCCCCCTGACAGTTGACAGGGATGTGGTTGTGTTTCTTCAGGTAGAATCTAAGACAGCTTGCAGAACTCAGGAATACACCTGGTGTTTGCCCATTGGTTGG
The DNA here is from genome assembly GCF_013100865.1 of Trachemys scripta elegans. NCBI lineage: Eukaryota > Metazoa > Chordata > Testudines > Emydidae > Trachemys > Trachemys scripta. Next base: position 6,074,810 of record NC_048305.1, read on the forward strand.
CTGTACCCACTCAAATCTTTCACTTCTAGCTCCTGTGGCCTATAGGAAAGCAACATGCCAAATGACCATCCAGTCAGACTGCAGGCTGTTGAAAAGGTCACACTGTAGGGCACATTTTTTAAAGGGGGAAACGGAGCTATAAACCCAGACAAAAATGTCCCGAGAGTCCCTGGGCCAGATCCTCAGCTGGTGTCAATCGGTGTAGCTCTACTAAAGCCAACCTCCTGCTCTGAGGCCCATGATGCTGTGGTGATTGACCCCGGCTGCGGATCTGACCCCATCTCCTCTCTATTTCTGAGAAGGTAACTGAGGGCTGGACAGGAAATGCTCAGGGCTCTCAGGCAGCCTGTCCTTAACGAACAGGACTTGGTGATGCTGTATCCCAGCTGGTCAAGGAGTGTTGGAGGAAATGTACTCGGTGCACACATGCTGGGGTGGGACTGGAGATCTAACGTGGATGGTCCTGGAGTCTTTGTGCCCCAGTTAAACTCCTGATAAATAAATATACTGTCACTGCAGAGAACAGGGAAGATCCAGGGAGCCAGGTGGCTTAAAGGGACATTGCCACACAGATAGTACTGTGGACTCCAGTCCTCTAATTTTATACGGAACAGGCAGCAGAAACGCTGTCTTCCCATCCCCACCCGTGTGTGTCAGGTGTCTTCTGGAGAGATCCCTGGCAGGGGTGAAAAGGGAGTGCAGGCTCCAGGGAGCCCATTAGTGCTAAATGCGTGGCCTTTGGGATGTAGACCTGTGTCCATTAGGAACCAGGCAGAGGTCACCAAACAGTTGTCAGCCAGCCAAGGCTTTTGCCACCAATCACGTGACCTGGCTGTGAAAGACTCTCTCTGCAACAGCTAGTAGTCTCAGCCGTCCAATATCGTTTGGGTGTGCAGCAGGGACAAGGACCCTTCCTGCTCTGAGCAGACATTTCTTCCAAGATCCTTTCTCCATGACTGTCATGTTTAAACACAGGGCAACCGTGACGAAGGAGGAGAAGACCTCACACGAGCTCATGAAGATGCCAAGGTGAGAACTGCACCTGCAGATGTGCACACATACACACATGCTCACAGACTTGGGAGTCGGTGTTATTTATCAGCTTCTCCTTTGCTCCTTGGATCTGAGAATGCCCACCCCGAGACCGCCTACCCTCTCCATTTCTGGTGGGTTCCCTGGACCCAGCACTGAGGCGCAGGGGCCCTTCAAAGAGTTTGCGCTGCTTAGTAGCTCTTCTTTTCCCAACCTAAAGGAAAAATCTCAATGAAATTTTCCATGAGAATAGTCTAGCTGGGGTTTGCAGAAATCACACCATACTGCTAGGAGAACTGGGAGGAGTTAGGGGGGTGGTGCTTCCTTTTAGAAGTTAAATGAATCATTTTATTAGCTAAAAAGACGTAGAATTAGTGAGCGGGTTGGTGTCAGAGGCCCTGAATGAAGTGCTGTAACATGTGCCTGCCCAGAGGTCACTTTGGCATTGTATCGGATGGAATTTTCAGACCATTCCTTTCTGGGTTCCACGGCGGTTTCATGCTGGTTAGTGCGATCGTTGACTCTTTTCCTGTTTGTCTCCTGTCTTCGCTTTGCTCCTTCCGCCTGCCTTGAACAACACCAGCCGCTGCACTTGGAAAGCCAACAAAGCCAAAATGTTCAAACTGGGAGCCTAACATCCGGCACCTAAACAAGGAGCCGGTCTTCTGAGGTGCTCCAATGGGAGCTGTGAGGGCTCAGCGCCTCTGCAAATCAAGCCATGGCTTCAGGTGTCGAATGTCAGGCCTCCGTGTTTGGAAAGTCTGGTCTTCATGACTCAGATGTTCCTATGCATAAACCTACATGAAAAATACCTAGTGAAGCGGAACCATTTCTGGGACAAAACTATGTGTGTTTGGGTAAAACTGCCACCCTTGATTTCTGCAAGCCCTAGTTCTAATATCCATGGAGCCATTGCTGTTGTATGTAATGTGACAGACCCAGACCAGTGGGGTACAGGAGTCTGGTAGAGGGCAAATATACTGGTCACTGGATAAGTAGTTTTCTGTTCCCTGAGTGACCAGAGCAGGGGCTGCACTAGAGTAATCAGGAACCTGCTAGAACCAGTTAAGGCAGGCAGGCTAATTAGAACACCTGGAGCCAATTAAGAAGAAGCTGCTAAAATCAATTAAGGCAGGCTAATCAGGGCACCTGGGTTTTAAAAGGAGCTCACTTCAGTTTGTGGTGTGAGTGTGAGGAGCTGGGAGCAAGAGGCGCAAGGAGCTGAGAGTGAGAGGGTGTGCTGCTGGAGGACTGAGGCGCACAAGCGTTATCAGACACCAGGAGCAAGGTCCTGTGGTGAGACTAAGGAAGGTGTTTGGAGGAGGCCATGGGGAAGTAGCCCAGGGAGTTGTAGCTGTAGCTGTCATGTAGCTGTTACAGGAGGCACTATAGACAGCTGCAGTCCACAGGGCCCTGGGCTGGAACCCGGAGTAGAGGGTGGGCCCGGGTTCCTGCCAAACCTCCCAATTGACCTGGACTGTGGGTTCTTCCAGAGGGGAAGGTCTCTGGGCTGTTCCCCAACCCACATGGTGAATCTCTGAGGCAAGAAAATCTGCCAATAAGCTCAGAACCCACCAAAATAGAGGAGGAACTTTGTCACAGTAAACATACAGGGCAGCTACAAACCATGACAGAAGACAAGGTCCCTCTCCTGAGAAGCTCCCAGTCCTGCCCCCCTGGATTGTAAATGTTCTTATCAAAGGAAAAACCTCTTCCCTTCCTCCCCCCACCACTGAGTTGTTCAGAAGCTAGTTTGCAAAATAGCCACCATTTTTGTGGGCCACACACAAAAAAAGTCAGATCCCCTTGCTCGCACCACCGCTGCAGTTAGCTTAGGAAGGCTGTCCCGTGGGAAGAAGCTTAGCACTTTTGCTTCACACAGGCTGGCGCCAGTAGCTGCTGTGGTTTTGATCCGCGGGAGTTACCGATCCCTTGCGTTTTGCTGGCAGTGACTCCGAATCTCAGAGTGGAAGGCAGCTAAAACAGCTGAGCTGCACCTGGTTCCTAATCTGAATCAACTAGGAACTGCTGAATTCATGATTTCAGCATAAACCCCTAAACCAGCCCAGGCTTGCTTGAAAGGCCCCTGGTCCCCAGTGAGCCTGGCACGAGTGCTCGGTTGGTTAGTCAACTGGAACCAGGCAAGGTTAGCCTGGTGGGGTCAAGCATGAGGACCCCCTTGACACAGCTCTGCCCTCCGCAGAGCTCACACTTCAACCCCCGTGACAAGAATCATCTGCCCACCGCACTGCACCCTCTGACGCTCCAAAGCCTGTTTACGAATCTCGCTGGCCTGAGCTGTCTGAGGTGGCTTCCAAGGGCTGTTGGAATATTCTGCTGCTGCAACGCCCGTGGACACGGCGGCTCCGTGGCCCCGCCATTTGCTGCTCTCTGTGCTTGAAGCCTGTTGACATGTGCCTTTCATTAGCGTGGCTGGCACTGTTCTCCTGGAGGATGTCGTTAGCATTGCTACCAGCAGAGGGGGGGCTCGCATCACTACCGCATGCTGCTGTGCGTTCCTACGCCTGTCCTGTGCAGTGCTTCACTCGGGCCTGCCGCTGATTGTACTGGAGAAAGAGAGAGGCAGCGATCAGTGGCTGAAATGCTGAGCAGATGAACTCGAAATCCCAGGCCCCTATTCAGGCCATTCCAGCCAAACTACTCCCCATGGCTCAGCCCTGGAGGAATGCATTGGAATAATCTCACGTTTCATCAGATAGCAAGACCAATGCCCTCCCCGCCCAGCGCCTGACCTTCACGCGGGCTCAAGAGGGCAGAGTAGGTTTTCGAGGCTGGCAGAAGAGAACAACGGTTCCCATGTATTTTTGTAGGCCACCTTGTGTGTGTGGAACACCTTCCCTCTCTCCCTGCACCAAACAACCCCCTGACCGCCTCCCAATTCCTGTGGCTTGGCCTTGCATCACCCAGCTCCTCTCTGGCATGTGCACAGGTTGCCCTTCACGTCCTCATTCCTCTCCTGCTCCGGGTATGTCCACACTGCAGTCACGGGGTGTGATTGCCGCTCAGGTAGACGGACCTGAACTAGCTTTAATCCAGCCAGCTCAGGTACCAGAGCAGTGAAGTGACAGCAGCTGCATGCCTGGTCCCATAATTACCCTGGCTTGGACAGCCTGTGCTGAAGTGCGCACCGCCACCTTCTCTGCTGCCGAACCCAAGCTAGTGAGATTAAAGCTGTAATCACCCCTGGGACTGCAGCCCAGACATTGCCTTAGCCTGCAAGCTCTTCAGAGCAGGGGCCTTGTCTTCCAACGTGTTTGCAAAACTCCAGGTGCATTGATGGCGCTCTGTGAATAATAATGATGGGCAGGAATGGTGTCCCTAGCCTCTGTTTGCCAGAAGATGGGAATGGGTGACAGGGGATGGATCACTTGATGATTCCTGTTCTGTTCATTCCCTTTGGGGCACCTGGCACTGGCCACTATCGGAAGACAGGATACTGGGCTAGATGGTCTGACCCAGTAGGGCCGTTCTTATGTTTTTATGCTCCATCACCCTGCTGGGAGACCATCACCCCCAATGAGATTTCCACTGCATGCTCCGTTCTCCTCTGACCCACACGGGGGTCCTCTCTTTAAGGGATTGTTAGCAGAGGAGGGGTAATGGAGTTTTCTATATTTTACCTAATGCACTTGTGAACAGCCCGATTGCCTGCCCTGGCGACCGCTGGCATTTTCAGCAGCCGGGTCAGCAAAGGGCCTGGCCAAGCCGCTCTGTGGCCAGAACAGTGGGCGCCTCACCAGGCGAACGTGAATCCTCTTCTGCCACCCTTGCCTCCCTCTCTCTCGGTGGGGGGAATGATCGGTGCCTCCCCGAGGAAAGGGGGTGTGCTGCACATCTGACCCTGTTGCCTTCCTCTCTCCCCCCCTCTCTCTTTCTCTCTGCCAGGTGGTTGCGGAGAGCCTGGTGAGTGCCTGCCCTTTTATTCTTTGACCCCCATCTGCATGATTTACAGGGTACTACCTAGTTTGTTTGCAGTGCTGGAGGGGGAGGAGGCAGAAAAGGCCCACTGTACACCCAGTCCAGGCTGCAGGCACCTCCTAGGGGTTCTCTGTGCAGGGAGCTCTCCATCTTGCTCCAGCCGTTCCCACGGGCCAAATCCTGCCGCCTGCCTCTGTCAGAGCTCCCCCTTGAGGTCAGCTGGAGTGCAGGTTCCAGGCCTGAGCCCATACGCAGTGTCCTGGGGGAGCAGCCTAGGCAGTGGTCCAACTCCTCAATTTCTCGCACGCACACACACCCCCTCCCAGGAAGTCCCATGGGAACCCGAGTGACAAGACCAGTGAGGGGTGCCTGGGAAATGTGAGTAATAGCAGAGTCCCAGGGCAGTCCCAAGTCACTTCAGAGGGGGCAGCACTGTGGGCCCAAGCAGGGGAGACATTTGCTATGGGAAACAGGGGCAGTTCCCCCCACACCTTGGTTTGTTTACACACAACTTTTCTGAAATGATACCCCCGGGCCAAGTTTAGTTGTACACCACGTAGCCCCATTGACTGCCGTGGGGTTACTCCTTATTGACACTGAGCCAAGCTTTATATCTGCACTCCCAGCAATCCACAGAGGCGTCTGCAGACTCCAGCCAGACTGACAAGCCTCTCCGTGCCCAACGGGGCCCCAGGGGATGTGCCCTAGAGCCTGGCCAGGCCTCAAGGTGCACTTGAGGGCTTGAATGAAAGCTGCTTAAACTGGGCCCACGCTAAGTGGGAAGGTACTGCACTAGGGGGAAGAGAAGGGAGATCCGATCCTTTCCAGCCGAGATGTGGAACAGCTGGGAGCCAGTCCTGTTCCCAGGGCCAGTGCCACCACTTAGGCCCCTGCCCCGCCCCTGGTGGAAGCTAACCCCACCCACCTGCCCCTGTCCCCCGTGGGGAACCCCTCCCCCCCCCGCGACAGCTTGAGCTAACCCCACCCGCTGCAGCAGCTAACAGCTAACCCCCCCGCCACACCCGGGGAGCCCCCCCTCGCAGTAGCTCCCCCCCGTGCAAGGTCCCCCTCTGCGGCAGCTAACACCACCCAAGGAGCCCCCCCATGGAAGCTAACCCCGCCCCCCTCCACGGCAGCTAACCCGGCCTGGGGAGCCCCCCCCGCGGCAGCTAACCCCGCCCGGGGAGCCCGCCCCAGCTCTCCTCCGCTGAGCACGCCAGCGCTGCTCTAATTCTCCTCCCCTCCCAGGCTTGCGGCGCCGATTGGAGGAGACTTAGAGCGGGGGCTGTGTGCTCAGCAGAGGAGGCAGAGTGGAGGTGATCTGGGGCGGGGAGTGGTTCTCCTGTTCGCCCCCCTGTTACTGCAGGTGGCCCTCCCCCAGCCCCAGCTCACCTCCACTCCACCTCCTCGCCTGAGTGGGCTTTTAGGCGCCCTAGACAGCCGCCTAGTTTACTTAAGTGGTTGCACCGGCCCTGCCTGTTCCCTTTGAAGTCAAGGGCAAAACTCCCCCCGATTGCAGTAGCTTAGGCTTAGGCCCCCGCTGACTGGTGCAGGGTCTGTAGGAGCAAGCGTGTCTCAGGAGCACCAGGGCAGAGGTGCCGGAACAGCGTGCCAGCACTTTTGCCGCATAGAGGAGGCCATTTGGCTCTCAAAATGGCACCCACAGCATGCGTGCGAGGTCAGACCGGCGGGGCCGTTCCGGTGGTGTACGGCCCACTCAGGACCACCGCAAGCTGCTCACTAATGACTTTAGACTCTCGGGCCTGCACAGTCTTTCAGACCGGTTTAACTATTTCTATTTGCGGTGTGACTTTCTACAGAAATAGTGAAATCGGTGCAATCCCGAGGGTGGGCGCAGTTCTATGGGGATAAGGTGCTTTGCATCAGTATAGGCTATTCCCGTTCCCTACGGGAATAAAGCACCTTTGCACCAATACACACCCACCCACACAGGTGTATCTCTTTAACTACACCGGGTCTCGTTAAAGTGCTACAGTGTTTGTGTGTAGGCAAGGCCTGGGTAAAACATAAGATCACAGAAATGTGGGGCTGGAAGGGATCTCAGGAAGTCATCAGGTTCAGCCCTCTGGACCAGAATCAAACCTAGGGAGCTAAGTTGGTTGGGAAATAATTCACTTTCCCTGTCAAACATTTTCAACAGAAACAGAGGGGGAAAATCCTCTGTGTTGCAATTTTTCAGATTTTCACTGAAAACCACAATGTTTCTGTGTCTGGGTTTTCCTGTTTTTCAGTGAAAACCCAACTATTTTCAAGAGAAATAGACTTTATTTTGTGAAAATCTCAGTTTTGTCAAAGAAGCTGTTTTCCTTCTGGAAAGCTTTTTGGATTGACATTTTCCCACCAACTCTCCCAGGAAGAAATGATGTACGGCACGCCTCCTCCTGCTCTCTGCACTGTCTCCTCTCCTCCTTCATTCTTGCTTGGTTTTGCAGAAACTATCTGATGTTTCCAGCGGCGACTCCACATCCCTAGAAACCCGTTTCTTGAGCATTTTGTGCACCCGGAGTTACCCCCATCTCCGCAGAGGTAGGAGCATGTTAATCACCAGCATCTGGCCCTATGACTAGTGGTGAATTCTTTGATCTGACCTGTGGTGCCCACATTGCTGTTTCCTGGAAGAGTGAGCTTGTGACGGCCTCACCCATAGTGATGCAGCCCTTGATAAGAGGGTGGAAATTTTCCTTTCGCCCGAGGGAAGGAGTGGCAGACCCTGCACCTCTGGGTCTCTGGGTTCTGGTTGCCAACTGCGCCTGCCTTAGGAAATACCCATGTGCTGTTTTGTAACCGTTCCTTCTGGCACCTCCTTAGCCTTTCCTAACACGGACCAGAGGGCCTGATCTTCAGGTCCTAGGGGGGCGGGGCTTGGGGCAGGATGCAAAGGAGGGGCATAGGTGACTTTGTGCCCTGCTTCCCCCCCCTCCCCCCCCCCCGCCAATCTTGGGTTCAATTTGAGGCCGGTTTGGCCTGCAGCAGAACTTAGAGCGGCCTCGGGACTGGGAGGCTGGGACTTAGTATGCTCTGGCTTGTGACGTGCTCTCTTCTTCTTCGGTCCCTAGTGTTCCAAGAGTTCATTAAAATGACCAACCATGACGTGGCGCACACCGTCCGGAAGCACATGTCTGGAGACGTGAGGGATGCCTTCGTGGCCATCGGTCAGTTCCCTGCTGTGTGCTCAGGGGGTAGCCGGGGCCCGGGATTCCATTGTGTACCTGGCCCAGTATGGGATGGTGCATGGCCCTGTGGGGCTCTCTGCCATTGCCCACAGGGGTAGGGGGTAATAGGAGGCTATCTAAGAAAAAGACCCAAAAATCGGGACTGTCCCTATAAAATTGGGACATCTGGTCAACCTAGCTGGCTCTGGGGCACCTCTTCTCTCCCTGGAGCTAATCCAACAGGATCAGAGCACGGTTTTGGTTTTTCCAATAGCAGACGTAGATATTCTCCCCCCTTGTGAAATGTCGGAAAGGAACATCCCGTGGATGTCTATGAAGCTGCTCACGTGCTCCTGCTATAAGTGTTTGCTGGATCGGGGCCCTAGTGAGTTCAGTATACACTCCAGTCCTGCGTTGCTGAAGTCGTGGAGAGTTTTGCAAGTGACCGCAGTGGGAACTTCGGAAGGGATTGTATTACTTAAATATTGGGATGGTATCGGGAAAGCTGTCTTTTAGTCTCTCTTGTTTTCTGTATGAAAGTCATGATCAGAATAATACTAGGGACAAACAAAAGAAAATCAGGGATTGGTTCTGGTCCATCTTCTCCATTCAGTGGAAATGAGGCAGCTGGATAATTCAGAGCCTGTTAATTACCTGCCTGGATTGGGGGGTGGGATCCTTAATGATCTTAGAGAACAGCCTAAGCTGTGAAGTTGGGATCCAGGGTGAAATCCTAGCCCCACTGAAGTCAATGGGAGTTTATTGGGATTAGGTTTCCCCTGGGTTCCTATCCCAGCCCCACTAACATTCAGGGAGGGTGGCTGCTCCCTCTGAAATACCCAAGCGGAGAGTAAACGGCGCTCCCAAGGCAAAAGCTGTTAGAGGGCCTGTGCTGTGGGGAATGATTCCCCCATGCCAGCCCCCATTGGGGTATCCTGGAGCCATACCACTACTGCTGGGGGTGTGGGGCAGAGCTGGTTGCTTGGGCCTTGGCAAGGTTTCCAGACTGCGTCTCTTGTCTCTCTGCTTGCAGTTCGGAGCGTCAAGGACAAGCCGGCTTTCTTTGCTGACAAGCTCTACGACTCCATGAAGGTGAAAACAGATTCTCTGTTTGGGGTTCCCATGGCAACCTGGCGCTCTTTGCATTTATCAGCCTGGCTGGAGCTGAGGTGGCCCTGTAGCAGTGGCTGGTATTTTCCGTTCCGTGGGTCCTGGTGAAGCATCCATCTGGCTGCTCCAGCTGCAATAGCTCTGCCCCGCATTATGTCCGACAGTGTCGCTGCTGCCACGCTTCCCTGGGCACGGAGATTTGGGAAACTCGTTTAATTTATCAGCTCCCACCCTGCCCCTTTTGGTTATTGTACTTTCTCCCCACGTTGCCAGGGCATCGGCACCGATGAGAGAACCCTCACCAGGATCATGGTCTCCAGGAGCGAGATCGATCTGCTGAACATCAGGCGTGTGTTCAAGGAGATGCACGAGAAGTCGCTCCACCACATGATTGAGGTGAGGAGGGGGTGGGAACTTCCCTGTCACATCCCCACTGGGCACTGTCCTTACCATTGACCAGGAGTGGGCCATGCTTTAAAGACGTGCCTCTTAGCTCGGCCTTTGCCCTTAAAGTTGACTGCAGGGGAGTGTCCTGGGCTCTTCTGAATCGCTGGCCATTAGTGTCACCATGGTGACTGCTGGGTGCTTTAGAAAGTCTGTTTCAGCTACTCCGTTTGCCAGGGGATGCAGGATTGTGCCCTGCTGGATGGTAACCAGCACTTTGTCCATTCACGCTTTAAATGTACCAGGCAGGCAGCGAACGTTATGAGTGAAAATTTCTAAGAGACTTGTCCCCATAACGTCTGGGCACCAACGGTATTGATCCCTGCCTTCTGCTGGAGGAGATCAAAATGCTTTAAGGGCCAGATTGCACTCCCCTTATTGCATTGTCACATGGCTTTTCACTTTTCTCTGGCGTTTGTTTCCTTCTTGCAGAAGGACACCTCCGGCGATTACTGCAAAGCTCTGCTGGCCATTTGTGGAGGGGACGACTAAGCTGCCCGGGGAGCCCTGTGAAAGCCCGTCCCTGTGCCTGAGCCATCACGTGCACACAGCCTAGATGTCACTGTTGCTTTTAGGGGGCTTCGGAGGACGTTCAGTTCCACTTGGAAGAAGATTCACCTTGTGCTAGAAAAACGTACCACAGAAGAGTGTAACATTACAAGCAGTGCAGACCACCCGGGTGGTCTCGGGGTGGGGATTTTAAGGGAGGGAGTGGGGGGGATTATTGCCTGAATTGGTGCAAGATGACTCGTGTCCAAACGTGTCACTAACCCAGGAAGTTACTGTGATATAAAACGTTTTAAACCACAGAAATAAAACCTTCATGTTGCTGACCATGGAACGACTCCAGTTCGCTTATTGCAAGACCTTCATGTGCGAGAGAGCCCATCTTCTCAGCTGCCTTGTGTAACGCTGAGTGCCGCCTAGTTCTGCTATCTGATCACATTGGCTGCTACATGCTCTGCTCCCTTCACTCCCATGGGTATTTTCCGCGGGAAATCTGTCTTTTCTTTCTGGTGGAGTGGGAACGGAATACCCAGGGGAAATAGCGGGAATGGCACGTGCAAAAACCATCCAGGAACTTCATGGTTTAATTCCAAAATACAGAGCTATCAGGAGTTCTCCAAGTGCCATGTGACTCGGAGTCCACTCCAAGTGGAAACAGAAATCCAGTCCAGGATCTGTTTGAACTGGGAAAAGGTTGGTTAATTAAACGCATGGTTCATTCCCTGGCAATAGCCTATGTAAGCGTCCCTTTTCCTCTGTGAAAAATCTGGACTGGATTTCTGTACCTTTATGGAATGGACTGTGGTTACAATTCTGGATATCAGGTATTTGTGTGGATGTTGGTACAATAAAGCTGAAGTAAAAATCTGACCTTCCTGCCCTCACCTGTGATCCCATTCATGGTTTGATGTGCTGTACAAGCTGCTACTGGGGCATTCAAAGCACATGTGCCAAAACTGTAATATGCACCTAACAATTATTTATTTTAAAATTGCGTGGATACAAAAATGTGTATCTGCAGCCGATCCGCGATCCACAAAAATTCTCTGCGGATATCCTCAGCTTTGCAGGGCTCTGCTTACCGTGGCTCTGAGGCTCAGCGGCACCCCCTCTTCCCCCGCCAGAGCCGGGTCAGGGATTGCTGCGCGGGCAGCTGTGGGGAGCCAGTGCAGAGTCGTTGACCCTCCACCCGTCCTCAGCCAGGTGGGGAGCCTGGGGGGTGGGGACAGGGCTGGGGGCTGCTCTCAGCCCCCACAATCCCCACACCATGGGCAGGTGGACAGTCTGCCACGGCTCCCGGGGGGGGGAGGGGTCTCAGGGAGGAAGAAGAAGGGAAGGGAAGGGGAAGGGATCCACCCCTGTGAAGAGTGGACAGGCAAGGCCCCTCCCATTCCAGCACCACTGGTCACTGCTGCACGGTGACCTGCGGAGCTGCCTGGTGGCTGCTCGGGCCCCCCCGCACAGGGCAGATGGAGGGTCCACCGCAGCTCTCCCCACAGCTGCCGGCCCAGCTATTCTCATGGCTGGGCTGTGGCTCCGAGCCCCCCGGCCAGAGCTGGGTCAGAGAGAGCCACGCTGGCAGCTGTGGGGAGCCGCTGCGGACCCTCCATCTGCCATCGGTAGGGTTCCCGTGTCCCGGCCCCCCCAGGACCCCCACCAAGGGCAGATGGAGGATCCGCGCCATGGTTCCCTCACAACTGCCTGCCCAGTTCTTACCGTCAGAGCCCTGCGCGGATGCAAAATTTGTATCCACATCCGAGCGGCTATCCACCGAAATGGTCCACAGATATAAAGAGGATAATCGCGGATTTGCAGGGCTCTACAAAAGGGCATTTTCCAATGGAAAACTGTTCCATCAAAAAAAATGTGACCCATTCTCCTAGTACCATTCCCTGCCACCCCATGTACAACAAACAGGCAACCCAAGCAGAGGGACAACGTTGCAATGCAACGTCTCCAAAACACAGCTGGTTTGAGGGTGAGCCACTAACCTAGCAGCTGGCATTTAACCCACGTTGCTGCCATCAGTTGGGAAGAGCTGAGAGCATTTTGCAGGAGGATGTTTGAAAGGTGGCTAAAGATATTGTATGAAGGTCGATTCACTGCTGGGCCTGTCGGCCTTGTGGGCAGGAGCAGGTTAGATTCAAGAACGGAGCAGGTCTTGTGGTTGCTCTGACCTACTCGCTCCTCCTCTCTGCTCATCGAGAATGTTCTAAGTAGGCATCTATTTGTGGAAGCTGTGAGGCAGTTACTGCTTTTAGTCACCGGGGGTGGGGGATGAATTTGGAGTAATTCCATTGACTTAGTGGAGATGTGACGCCTCTGTTGGAAGAAGAATCCGGAGCAGCACGTCAAGTGTCTCTGTTCGCTTGGAAACAGGAAGGTTGGCAGCAACACGCAACTGCTGGCAAATGTGATAGTGAGCTACCACTGCCCTCTTGGGCACGGCATCCTTGTGTAATTCTGACTCCTGAGGGTGGGGCCTGTTTGTCTGCATATGCTAGGGCCCACCCCAAACTGCACAACTAGAGACAAGCTGCTTCCATTCACTGGCAAGCCAAGCATAGAGAGATGATCCCCAAAGGTCCAGGAGGTCTGTTTGTTTTGGCCCTGCGCTCAGAGGAGATTGCCCTAAACTCACTCTCCGCCACCTGCCAGAAATTCCAGCTGAACCTGACGCACCGAGACCAGCGTCTTTGTTTTCATGTGCGAGGAATTTCCCTGGGAGGGCGTGGCTATGAATTCAAGTCCTGGCTGCTCCCTGTTAAGTGGATGAGGACACCAAAGTCACTCAGTGATAGGAGGGAGAAATCCTCCTCGAAGGGGCTCTCTTTGTAACATCGATTCTCTGTCATCCCCCCTGCCACTGATGGTTTAGCCCCAGGGCATCCATCTATCGATCTAGGTCCTTATCTGGCCCTTACTGCTGTGGTAACGAAGCTCCACTAGCTATAGCTCCAGAAGAAACAAGCAATCATCATTGTAACCACCATGTTCACTAACCCTAACACCCCGAGTTCCATGTCTGCTCCCACTGCTATTAGTGCGAGTGGAGCTGCCCCAGCACTCCCTGGTGGCAGAATTTCCGAAGAGCCTCCATGCAGACCTAGACCATTCAATCCATGTCCCATCACTGTGGGAAACTCAGCAGCCCCTAAAAGCATCCCAAGCCAGGATGGAGCAATTCCTGATGGCCTGGAGAATGTCGGAGATGGGGTCCCCATCCCCCCCCCCTCCCAGAATAATAGGAGAGCTGTAGTGGTTTGGGGAATTCAAGCACAATCCTACAGGATTCATTCTGCATTTGGAGTATTTTCCCTCTTTATCCCGCCCCTCTGGTGCTGTGGGAAATAATAATCCAACTCTACCTTCTTCTCTACTTCCCAGGCAGCCCCCTCCTCCCCCCCGGAAATTGTCCTTGTTCATCATCATGGACGAGTGGGGAAGACTTTGGTGATGCAAGAGGGTTCCTGCTCCCTCTCCCGCTGACTGGAATGACGCTCCCGGCAGAGTGCAAAACCAAAAGTGCAGTAGCACCCACGTGCAACGAATGACAAGGAAATGAGAGAGTAACAACCTCTGGGCGCCAAGCTTTAAGACTGACTTCTTGTGCACCAAAAAGATAACTCGGTCGCCGTGTAAACTACTGGCACTTTCTGCGGTGCAGGAAATTGGGGGGGGGGGGGGGGGAGAAGTGATCTTATTTAACTTCTGACCATCTTCTTGGTGCTGTGCAAGGCCTTAGAGAAGGAACAGGCTCTGCTGCATGGTGCTTGCAAGAGAAAGCAGGGTGGCGTTGGGATGGCAAGTCACGTCTTTGGGTGATTTTAAAAGTGAAGGGTTAATTGAAGCAGCCTGAGCCAAGCATAGTGGTTCCTCTGCCCAGGGTTTAAATGCATCTTGATCCCCCCTCTGGCAGCACTTCTTGCTACTCTTGTTCTAGATCCCTGTCTTGCAGCTCCTGCTATCCCGCTCCTGTGAGGCTCATGGCCAAGTCTGCAGGTGAGGGAGTGTGTGTGTGAGACCTTTAAAAATGGAGATATTTGAAGGCGAGATGCCTTGCACCCAGGCCATCTTCACCTATCTAGGATTTTAGCCCTGGTCTCCAGAGGTCTCCAGACTGTTCCTCCAGTACACCTCTCTCTCCCATCATGCATTGGATCCGAGCCTGTTCTGAGCTCAGACTCCATGGGTTGAACTTTCCCAGCCTTGAAATCTTTCTCGGGACCTCACCTGACTACGTTATGTGGTTCTGAAGGCAAACGGCGATCTCTGGTAATTTAATGGACACCTGTAACCAGGAAAGTGTCATCGGTCCTAGGTGGTATTTCCTCTCTCGCCTGTCACACCCCAAATAGCTTCTCCCCCTGCCTCCAGTAAGTACATGAAAAGGGCCATGTCAAACACAGAAATAAATGCAACAGGAAAGTTGTTCTAATGGTTTAAGAGCCACAGCGCTATAGAAGGAAGTGAGGGGGCGTAGAATAAAAAAAGGGAAGCACCCGAAAGCTGACTCGTGGGTGAGATATGAATGCAGGTCTGGGTCTGCCCACTCTCCCCCGTTCCAAGGAAAACGAGGCCTTTGGTGTTCCCACAGGAAACTGTCTGCGAGGGCCAGGGGTTCATGTACCAGTACGAGAACAGAGAGGGCCAGACGCACACAGCTGCTTTGCATTCTGCTGCAGCCTCGCTGCCAGTGAGGGATTGTTTCCAGGCAAAGCAAAATTGCATTTCATTAGTTGCAACACTTAGAAAAACCCCAAAGCCAGTGATTTGAGTCCCAATGGATGAGCTTTCACTCTGAGTCAGTTCCCAGGACTATTTCAGGTCCTCTTTGCACTGACAGACTCTGGGAGGTCTGGCGAATGTACTCCGCGGGAGGATGGCTCTGGGGCCTAGCCCTCTCCCTACATTCCATGCTGCGGCCTCATTAAGCTGCTGTCTTCTGGCCTACACCGACTGTGCTGCTTTGGAGAAATCTGAGTGCACTAGAACACCAGCAGGCTGGGTTTTTGAGCAGTGTTTTCAGTATGTTTCTCTGTACAAGGCGGGGAGTGAGTAGGTTATTTTTGTGTGTTTTTCTCTAGCTTTTCAGGCCTCCCAAACTAGACCATGGATAGGCAACTTATGGCACGCGTGCCGAAGGTGGCACACAAGCTGATTTTCAGTGGCACTCACACTGCCCGGGTCCTGGTCACCGGTCCGGGGGGCTCTGCATTTTAATTTAATTTTAAATGAAGCTTCTTAAACATTTTAAAAACCTTATTTACTTTACATACAACAATAGTTTAGTTATATAATATAGCCTTATAGAGAGAGACCTTCTAAAAACGTTAAAATGTATTACTGGCACGCGAAACCTTATATTAGAGTGAATAAATGAAGACTCGGCACACCACTTCTGAAAGGTTGCCAACCCCTGAACTAGACAGATAAGGAGGAAACAACAGTCTTGATTCTAGGGTTGCCNAGTTTCATGTGAAAACAGGAGTTCTGAAAGGTTGCCAACCCCTGAACTAGACAGATAAGGAGGAAACAACAGTCTTGATTCTAGGGTTGCCAAGTTTGGTTGGACTCCAAGGACAATCCTGGAGGGTTGACAACCCTTCTTGACTCCTGTTTTCACATGAAACTCCCTGTACCAGTTTTAATGGAAATGGCTTGTGCAGAAAGGGGCCTGATCTCACCAGAGACAGTGGATGGAAACCAGAGTTGGGTCCCAAGTTGACGTCCATGCTGGAGGTGTGTTGGCCACGAGGCCCGGTTATTTGCAGAGAAGTATCGCTGCAGAAACCTGGTAAAGGCATGACCATGTTATGCCATTGTGTTACTCTTTCAGTTGTGTCTCTACTGTCTAATTTGCTCAGTGCATGGGACAAACCCCCTTCCGCACCCACAATGGGCTGTCCCGGGAACCTGCTCATCTCTGCGGTGCTGACATTCCAGCAGATGATGATTGCTGATCGTTTCTTGTCGTTGTGTCTAGTTAAAGGCAATTTGATGGCAAACAGTTCTGAGTCTGTGGGGTTATAGAGAATGTGTGTTACTGGCCTTGAAAATTTAGGCTTGAAATAGCTAAAGGCTAAAGCAAAGCAAAACAGGATCTGAGATCTCTTAGGACCAAATTCTCTGTTACTGCATATTGGTGTGGCTCTGTTGCCATCACTGGAGCTACACCAGTTTACACCAGAATGTGGCCCATAGAATTGGCCATGACATGTGCCTCATCTTGGTTTCACAGTTCTTGTTAGCCACCAAATGGTCTTGTGTACCTACAATAACGGGAAGGGAATAATGACCTCCTTGCTGATGGAACACCACCCAGCTCCATATCTGGCTAGGTCTTGAAGGTAATCTGGCTGGATATTTAGTTTATGTCCATCACTGACAATCTGATCGTGCCACCAAAGCTTTTGGATGGATGGATGGATGGATGGATGGATGGATGGATGGATGGATGGATGGATGGATAGTGGAGATCCTTGGTACACGTTCTGGGAAGTGGGGGAAGTTATTTGATTAAATGAAAGGGTAAAAGCCCCAGCACGGTGGAATGGGTCATGGAGGAAGCTGCCTTTAGGCATGAGTCTAAATAGATTGGTGCATTCCATAGGCTGTGGGCTGCAAAAGGTATGGAGAAGCAATTGCCTACCTTAACTCTATTCTCTTCTTCTCTCCAATAGCCCTGTCCCCTTCCTCTCCTCCCATTATCACTTCTCCCCTCCACACCTCTTCTCTCCCTCTCTCACCTCCTCAATGGTTCACTCTCCTTCTTTCTGTAGCCTTCCTCTCTTTCCCTCTCAGCTCCTGCCTCCATCCTACTTGATCTCCAACTCATCCCTCTCCCTTGCACGCTGTCCCTGAGCCCTCTCATCCTGCCAGGGTAATCTGAGTGCATGATTTACATAGTCAGATCTTGATGTTCTGGAAATCCCCTTCTGTGGCCTGAGCTTCCTCCCTGAGCTCAGAAGGCGTCATCCTCGCAGTTCTTCTGCTTTCCTTTGTCAACCAAAGCAACAAAACAGACCAGCCTGGACTGGTAAATACTATAGCCACAGGAGCAGCGAAACCCCACTTCTGATGTCAGTAGACACCGAGATGTCAGAAATGTGGTGCCCTGCACAGATCAAAGTGCAAAAATGGCCTAGAAAAGCACACGGCCTTTGATCCTGTGCCACTCCCCCCTGTGCCTTGTGTCTGGGATTTGATTCCTGACCTTTGTCCTCAACCCCTCTCTCCCCCCTCCACTTGTACAAAGTTATAGGGCAGTGGTTCCCAAACTGGGGTTCGCGAACCCCTGGGGGTTTGCGAAATGTTACAGAGGGTTCTTGGGGAAAAATTCCCTAATGGCGGACAGAGCTGTCCCTTGGACTTCCAAGAGCTACGCAGATCAAAGCAAGCATATATGTCACACTGAGGAGATTTCAATTTCAAGACTCCTTATAAGAAATGGATAGGGAGGTGGATATTTTTTGCTGTTTTTAAAATTAAATAGGCACCTAGCACTGTTTTTAAAATGATTATGAAGAACACGTTTAAGCTTTGTAACGTGTGGTTTTGCCTGGACTACTCAAGACCTGAATGCTTGTGTAGGAGGAACTTTGAGTAAGCTTCTTGAATACCTTCATGCCGTTTCACATCTGATACTCCTTGGTGAAACAGGCTTATTCAAAGTGATACAAGCTACGAAAGTGAGATCTTGGAAGAGTGTTGCCGTTTTCATAATGTAATAAAAATACTGTAATGATAAATAATAATAGAGTGAATAAACATGTCATAAAAACAAATTTTATATTTCCAAGATCACTGCTTTTATAATTTATACTCAGGTAAAAGAGAAAATCCCTGGAAATATTCATTTTTAGGAGGGGTTCGTGAGACTTGACTTCACAGGTTGTTAAAGTTTGGGAACCACTGGTATAGGGTGAGAGCTTGGATTACAAAATTAACCCGAGCAAGCAAACAGGGAGCAGCAGGATGTCTTGTTACTCAGGGCTCATCTGCATGCAGAGTTGCACCGGTTTAACGAAAGGTACCATTTTAAAGTGATCTACATAAATTAGTGCAAAAGGCAATGTGGGAGATTCTGGTTTACACCAGGTCAGTTTTGGTTTAGCAGGCGATATTAGGAACAGGTTTAAGCTAAACCATAATAAGCCACTTCTGAATTGAACTAAGGGCACGTCTAGGGTGACCAGACAGCAAATGTGAAAAATCGGGACAGGGGTGGGGGGTAATAGGAGCCTATATAAGAAAAAGGCCCCAAAATCGGGACTGTCCCTATAAAATCGGGACATCTGGTCACCCTAGGCACGTCTTCACTACCCGCTGGATCGGCGGGGAGCGATCGATCTATCGGGGATTAATTTATCACGTCTAGTGTAGACGCGATAAAATCGATCCCCGATCGCTCTGCCGTCGACTCCGGAACTCCACCGCAGCGAGAGGCGGAAGCGGAGTCGGCGGGGGAGCGGCAGCGGTCGACTCGCCGCCGTCCTCACAGCCAGTTAAGTTGACCTAAAATACACAACTTCAGCTACACTATTCACGTAGCTGAAGTTGAGTATCTTAGGTCGACCACTCCCACCTCCTCCCGCATAGTGTAGACCTAGCCATAGTGTGTGCAGCCTGTGTGTGCACCAGTTTAACTAAACAGATATAACTAAACGAGTGCAAATTTGCTCTTGTTCCAAGTGCCAAAGCCAGATACAGTAATGCCAATAGGGGAGCAAGCCTCATGCAGCATCAGTCAAGTTGTCCCCTTAATTCTAGAAGTAAGGTGATGTAATGAGCTGGGAGAACACAGCCTGAATTTCTGATGCCAGGTAGAAGATGCAGGGCGGGCAGCTAGAAAAACTGAGCCAGATAGTTCAATAAAAGATACCACCTCACCCACCTGGTCTCTCCAGATTCTGCTGTCAGTTATAGTGGTGTGCCCTGCACTGGGTGCATCTAGAATAGAAAAACAAATGCTCACAATAGAGCAGGAGCCGGCAATGGTGCAGCTTCTCGGTGCTCGGAGTCCCTTGACATGAGCAGAGTTATACTATCAGAGAGCTTGGCCTCCAGCGGAGATGGGGCTCTGGTGTTTTTACTGCCAGGACATATTCAGAGCGTATTTGCATGATACCGTGGTAAGAGCACTGTCTACATCGGTGCTTAGGCCAGTGCAACAGCTGTTCTATAGTACAAGCAGTCATTTTGCTAGTATAGACAAGGCTGCTGGAATCAGTGGGTCTGCGTGCGTGGACCTGACAGCAGAACTTGCTCCTCCCATCATCCTTTGACTTGTCGAATGAGGGAATCGGAGGAATACAAAGTCCATGCTGTCAGAGCAGCGTTCTGCACTATCACCGACGTAACGTTATGGCCTCCGTCGAAGGCCCCCTGGAGAGTTGGGATCAATCTCTAAAATGGAAAAGACTCTGAGTCCTCCACGTTTATTCCAGCACCAGCCAGTTCCAGCCATGGAGCAGACCGTCAAAGAACTTGGTAACCACTCCACCGTGGTTTATCTGGAACAACTGCAGGGCTGGCATCTATTCCCCCTGCCTTCAAAATAGTACCACTGGCCCACTTGACTTCACCGCTGCTGAGGCTGATGGGACAGCGAGGGATGCGCTGATCACTGGCTAGGGAGGACAAGGCAGGCTGGCCAGTAGGAAGTATTTCCTAGTAACACTAAACAGGCGTCCTAGGAAAGTCACTAAACATATGGGCATGGGAAAGAGAACAATCTTCCGGTGGCCAGGCAGGAACTGGATGATCTCATTAGCCTTCCTAGGATTCCATAACTGAATCATTGTTCTGTGGTTCCAAGCTGCAAGTACTAACTAATAAGTGGGGTACCGCCCCCTCTTCATGAGGACAGATGCAGGAGAGCTCTTCTCGCTGTGTGTGGCTCCTTATCAAAACCACTCCAGCTGCCTGGGGCCTCATCATGGGGAATTCCCCTTCTCCTGCCTAAAAGTAAACTCAGCTGGGCTCTCCTTCCTGTATTCGCTTAACAACCCAGAGGCTGGACTGAAGGGTCTCTCTATCGCCAGCTCCCCTGGCCCTACCTGGGTGAGTAACCAAAGTTTCTTTTAGCCAGAGCAGGTGGTAGATAAGATGAAATGGAGAAGAGTCAGTCGTTGGGCTGTAAATCAAGATTCTAGAACTATGGAGAGAGACACGACACCTCTTTCTCTCTCTTTGACAGAAATAGACCAGCGTTTTTACAGTCTGCGTTTATTTATTTGCAGGCTGAGACACTAGCTTAAAAACAAGCCCCTTTGTGGCTCAATATGGCTGTATTTAGCTTTGCCTCCAGGCTTTCTGCTGGCTTACAAAAAACAGAACGAAATGAGCACCAGTTGGTCTAGGAGAAGCAGGGATAATTTGACCGTTTTTCAGTCCCAGAGTCCATAGATGCCTGGGTGCACGGAGCGCCTGGGTGGTATATTCAGCTATCAAACGTAGGCATTTACATTTCCTGCACTGGTTTAAAATGCAGGACACGAGAGTCCCAAAACCTTAGAACATGCTAAGCTGTGAAATTAAACCCCGTAGAACATTTTAAGGCATTGTTCTATTTAGAGCACTGAGGGCTTGGGCCACAGAGCTTACCCCTTGTAACGTATTTTAATGACCGTGTTCTCCGGTGTTACCTGAATCCTCCAGTTTCCAAAAAGTGGTTGTGGTGCATGAGCAGTGTGCTGCGGGAACCCAAGACTGGAAGGGCTGACCATGCTGTAGGGCTGGATTGAAGTGTACAGGCAGGCTTCCGGGAGAGCCCCCCATGGGCTAGTAGGAGTTGCCATACAAGTCAGCAAAGAGGTGCATAGGCTGAAAGCTATGGGGGAATGGGTCAACTTCTCTGCTTGCAGTGTGGGTCCGCTGCTTGTTCCACAGCCTGCTAGGTATAGTCCCTCGCACCTTACTGGCAAAAAATGGCTAATCATTAAATGGAGCAGCAGGTCCAGCGTATGTGAAAATCTAGGCAATATTGTGCAAAAATGGGAATATTCCCTGCAGTTGTCACTGTCTCTTTTTCTCCTGTCATTACCCACCATCGTTGCTCATAAGCAGCCCTACAATAACAGAAGCGATGGTGCCGGGGGTGGGGTGGGGGTAGGAATGTGATAAGGAAACATATTTCGATGTCGGTTTTCCAATATATGATGAGAACAAACAGCTCAAAAGGCCAGCTGGCTTGACTCTCCCCTAGGCAATAAAGGCTGGGGAATTCTCGCCATCTGAGCTGCCAGGAAAGCAACTCCGGAGCGGCTCTTTGCACTGTACATAGGCGTGCCTCTCCTGCCACGCCGCGCTCTTGACCTTCCTGCACAGCTCCCCTTGATATCAAGGGGAGTCAGGCAGAGTTACAAGGCTAGGCAAATGTATGGTCATTGTGAAACGAAGCAGTGGGTCTCTGGCATTCTAAAGAAACACAGTGACCATCCTCTAGCCAGCAGAATGCTGTGTCTACATCTGTGTAATGCACTTGTGAAAACTTTAAGAATGGGGTTTTGCACCTCTATGCGCCCCGTGCTCCACTTTCATCTCCCCAGTCTGGCAGGGGGTAACACCTCTGAGTCTGTGATGTCCTGAGATCCAAACTTGGGACACTCACTGGCATAAGAGCATTCACTTAAAGGCCCAGAATTTCTGTTCTGATTCTCCCCTCCCGAGAACCATGGGGTCCTTGCTGACAGCTGCCAGAGTTCCCCCTCTAGTAATGCCAGGTGCTTCAGAGAAAATGAACAGAACAGGTAATCATCAAGTGATCCATCCCCCATCATCCAGCCCC
Source organism: Trachemys scripta elegans (assembly GCF_013100865.1). Lineage (NCBI taxonomy): Eukaryota > Metazoa > Chordata > Testudines > Emydidae > Trachemys > Trachemys scripta. The sequence continues at coordinate 6,096,806 of NC_048305.1, forward strand.
AGCTTCAGGCAGTCAGAGGCGAGGGACACCCGCAGCATGGGTTTGTATCCCTGACCATCTTGGCTAATAGCCATTGATGTATCCTCTGTAAACTTATCTAATTTTTTAACCCCATTATAAGTTTGGGCTTCACAGCATCCCCTGGCAAGGAGTTCCACAGACTGACTGTGTGTTGTGCGAAGCAGTACTTCCTTTTGTTTGTTTTAAACCTGCTGCCTATTAATTTCATTGGGTGACCCCTGGTTCTTGTGTTATGTGAAGGGGTAAATAACACTCCCTTGTTCACTTTCTCCACACCAGTCACGATTTTATAGCCCTCTATCATAACCCCCCTTAGTCGTCTCTTTTCCAAGCTGAAAACTCCCCCCTCTTTCTAATCTCTTTGGAAGCTGTCCCAAACCCTTAATCATTTGTGTTGCCCTTCTCTGGACCTTTTCCAATTCTAATAGATCCTTTCTGAGATGAGGCAACCAGAACTGCATACAGTATTGAAGGGGTGGGTGTACCATGGATTTATGCAGTGGCATTATGATATTCTCTGCCGGATTATCCCTTTCCTAAAGGTTCCTAACCTTCTGGTTTTTTGACTGCTGCTGCACATTGAGTTATATCATCAGCATGGGACCTGCTCTCCTTTGGCACCCTGCAAATCACAAAGCCCACCGTGCTTAAGTGTCCCGTAATGAATACTGATACTGCCAGATGCAAGCAGCCAGCCAGTAGGCATCTAACATGCGGGGCAAAGCCCACCTTTTTGTTCTGCGTTCATACCATGGTGTCCTGGTCCTTGGGCAGTCCGGGGCTGCTGCTGGCTATGGCAATACAAATAGTAAATATTAATAGAATCGGACGCAGGCTTAAAGGGTTTTCTTTTTTCTTTCTGAACAACTCTGTGGGTTGGAGCGACTGAGAGGAAGCGGCAGATCATGAGCAGCCCAACGTTCACTGCAGGCACAACTGTGGCGGTACCCACTTCCATCCAGGAGTGGAAATCCCCCTCCACGTATGTAATCACTTGAGAAAGAGGATCAGCCTTCTGCCTCCCTCCCTGCCCGTTCCCCCTTCACAGATAGCCAAGGTGGGATCAGTGACTCGAAGACTCCATTCGAGGGCTAAATTTAGGAAGGGAAATTTAGGGAGATAAGACTGGTTGCCTCTTCCTCCTCTTTGTGTTATAAATGCAATGGCAGCGTTCTGTAGCTATGATCCAGCACGCTACTGCTCCGGCGAGTGATCCCATAGGGCATGGGGCCATCAGCCCCGAATGCTACAGCACATCACAGTGTACAACTCCCATGCTGCAGGACATGGGGTTGTCCGTCCCAAATGCTCCAGAACACCACAGTGTACAATCTGCAGGACATGGGGCCATCAGTCCAGAATGCTCCAGAATGTCACCACATACAAGCCGGATGCTGTATGGCATGGGGCTGTCAATCCAGAATGCTCCAGAACATCACAGTGTACAACCCCGATGCTGCAGGACACGGGGGTGTGAGTCCAGAATGCTCCAGAATGTCACAGTGCACAACCCCGATGCTGCAGGGCACGGGGGTGTCAGTCCAGACCGCTCCAGAACGTGACAGTGTATAACCCCGATGCGGAGGGGCACGGGGCCGTCAGTCCAGAACGCTCCAGAACGTGACAGTGTATAACCCCGATGCTGCAGGGCACGGGGCTGTCAGTCCAGACCGCTCCAGAACGTGACAGTGTATAACCCCGATGCGGCGGGGCACGGGGCCGTCAGTCCAGACCGCTCCAGAACGTGACAGTGTATAACCCCGATGCGGCGGGGCACGGGGGTGTCAGTCCAGACCGCTCCAGAACCTGACAGTGTATAACCCCGATGCTGTAGGACATGGGGCCGTCAGTCCAGACCGCTCCAGAACGTGACAGTGTATAACCCCGATGCGGCGGGGCACGGGGGTGTCAGTCCAGAACGCTCCAGAACGTGACAGTGTATAACCCCGATGCGGCGGGGCACGGGGGTGTCAGTCCAGACCGCTCCAGAACGTGACAGTGTATAACCCCGATGCTGCAGGGCACGGGGCCGTCAGTCCAGACCGCTCCAGAACGTGACAGTGTATAACCCCGATGCGGCGGGGCACGGGGGTGTCAGTCCAAAACGCTCCTGTAATTTCCCGGTGGTCCCTCCCGTCCTTTTGTCTCGCTGCTTTCTCTTTCCCTTGACCGCACCGCACCCCCTGCCACTGCCTTCCTGCGGCTGTCGCCCCCCCCCCCCCCCACCCCACCCCACCGCCTCCCCCTGCCCTTCCCCCACCCCCTCTTGCCCTCTCCGCTCAGATCTCCCCCCGCCTGCTGCGGGCAGCCGACCTGCGGCGTGCCATGGCGGGGGCGGGCGGGCGGCCGGGGGGGCGTTGCTGGTTCGCGCTCAGCCCCGTCAATCACGGGTGGGAATTTCCAGGGGAGGCGGTGCTGACTCACACTTCCTCCTCCCGCCGCGAGCGAGCAGCCAGGGCTGAGATGTCCCTGCGCGCGCCGCCGGCAGAGCCGGGCTGCCCCTTCCCAGGTAGGACGAGACCCGACCCGACCCGACCCGACCCGACCCCCGCTTGCCAATGGGCCCGGGCCCCGGGGAGGGGCGCTGCTGCCTGGCTCCGCCGTTCGGTGTTGTGCTGCGCTGGGCTGGCTGCATCCCCTCTGCCGGGGGGCTGGCCTGGGCTGCTGGGGGGCTGGGCTGGCTGCATCCCCTCTGCTGGGGGGCTGGCTTGGGCTGCTGGGGGGCTGGGCTGGGCTGGCTGCATCCCCTCTGCTGGGGGGCTGGGCTGGCTGCATCCCCTCTACTGGGGGGCTGGGCTGGCTGCATCCCCTCTGCTGGGGGGCTGGCCTGGCCTGGCCTGGCTGCATCCCCTCTGCTGGGGGGCTGGCCTGGGCTGCTGGGGGGCTGGGCTGTGAGACTAGAGCGGAATGTTTGTAAAGCAAACCGGGGCTTGACAGCTCAGGCTTCTCTCTCTTCTCCCTCCCTCCCTCTCTGGCCCCCAGCAGCTTGTCTGTCTCTGGAGGCGTTTTGCTTTCCCAAGTGCTGCGCCCCCCCACCCCCGCACCTCCCCGCTACTGTGGGACTCATTGGAAGGAAGCCCCATAGGTGTGGGAATGGAGGTGGTGCCCCCCCCCCCCCCCGGGATGTTGTGATTGCAGAGGGGCTGGGGGGGTTGTTGGAAGTCTCGCTCTGCTCCACTTCCCCGGAGCGGTGGGGTGGTGTTCGCACAGGACTGATCATGGGTTCGGTGCCATGGAGGCCGGGGCGTGTGTGGAAAGCCACCCCCCTGCCCTCTCGGCGGCTCTCCAGACATGTCCTGTGCAACCCCCCTACTCTGGTACCAAGTGACTCACTCTTTCTGAGCGGGCCTGGAGGATTCATGGACCTGCGGTGGAAAGGCTGAGGTGCCATGCCTACCTGGCAAATGATGAGACATCGCCCTGCCAGCCCATTCACCCCAAAGATCCCTGGCAGTGCCGCACTCCCTGGAGTGCCCCCCTAAGGCACTGCGTGCATGTGGTAAGGTGTGGGGGCGTTGCATGCTGCCTGTGCACTTACTGTGCTGCCCATGCACAGTGTGGACCTTGGGGGTGTGCTGGGAGCTGGGGTGCTGCTGATAACAGATACCACTTACAGCTCTGTCTTGGGGACAGTGTCTGGCATAATAGCAGCTTCAGGAAGAGAAATTTACCCATTCCCAGGAGCCATTTGAGGCTCCCTGGTGAGTCCCTGCAGACTGTGCTGCTCCCCAGGTAATATTGACATCCTGCTCGCACACGCTATTTTTAATCCAAGGGTCTCCGTGGACGTTACGGACATGCATTAGATAAACCTTGCAACAACCCTGAGATAATGATACGTAGTATTATCCCTGCTGTATGGATGGAGACACTGATCCTCAGAGAAATGACTTGCCTCGCTCACATCGAGGAGGCCTGACCACCCGTCCTCTGAGCTGATCGCTAGCCACAACTTTCTCTGGCAAGCTTGTCACAGATTGGCCAGATGACAAAGAGAGCGTCGTGCATGGAAGGCCTCAGAACTGGCCTTAGAAGAGTGTCTGGTGGACACCTGGTTCTGTGTGCTGTAATCAAAGGATTTGATGGTGGGATGAGGGGGGGGGGGGGAATTTCTCAATGGTCAATCCAGTTGTGATTTCAAAGAACAATGTCCTAGCTGATCTTTGAAAGAGAGGCACATGTTCTCCCTGTAGTTTACCTTTCCAGATTTGCATTTACCTGGCTTTGACTGAAAGGCAAAGATGAGCCCTAGGAAAATATAACTTGCTGATTGCCTTTTTGGGTTAGATCAAAGGTTACTGAGCCATGTAGCCCATGGACCATCAGTGGTTCACAGAGTGCTTGCTAGTGGTCCAGACAGCTAGCTGGTCATATGGGGCTGGCATCTCTCCTTGCTTCCAGCTCCCGCATCACACAAAGACCACTAAAAATATTACCAGGTTGTAATGGTAATGAGGGACTTTAACTATCCACTTATCTGCTGGAAAACTAATATGGCAAAACACAAAATCTCCAATAAGTTATTGGAACGTATTGTGGACAACTTCTTGTTTCAGAAGGTGGAGGAAGTAGCCAGAGGGACAGCCATTTTAGATTTGATTCTGGCTACCAGGGAGGAATTGTTTGCAAATCTGAAGGTGGAAAGCAGTTTGGGTGAAAGTGATCTTGAAATGATAGATTTCATTATCCTAAGGAAAGGAAGGCATGAGAGCAAGGGAATAAGGACAATGGACTTCAAAGAAAGCAGACTTTAATGCACTTAGAGAACTGGTAGGTGAGGTCCCATGGGAAGAAAGTCGAAAGGTAAACGTGTTCAGGAAAGCTGGCATTTTCTCAAGGAGACAGTATTAATGGCACAACAGTGAACTATCCCAATGTGAAGGAAAGATGGGAAGAATAGTAAGAGGCCAATATGGCTCCATCAGTTAATAAACTGAGAATCAAAAAGGAATCCTACAAAAAGTGGAGACATGGACAGATTGCTAAGGATGAATACAAAAGAATAGCACACGCATGTAGAGACAATATCCGGCTACAGCACCAAATGAGTTGTGCCTAGCAAGGGACATAACAGGCAATAAGAAAAGGTTCTATAACTACATTAGGAGCGAGAGAAAGATGAAGGAAAGTGTAGGCCCACTACTCAGCAAGTAAGGAGAACCAATAGCTGATGACATCAAGAAGGCTGAGGTGTTTAATGCCTATTTTACTTCACTCGTCACTTACAAAAAGTTTAATTGTGACCAGATGCATAATTAATATTAACAACAAGGGGGACGGACATAAGCCAGGACAGGTTAAAGAATATTTAGGTAAGTTAAATGTATTGAAGTCGGCAGGGCCTGACGAAATTCACTCTTGACTACTTAAGGAATTAGCTGAAGCAATCTCGGAACCATCTTCAACAACTCATGGATGATGGGTTGAGGTCCAGAGGACTGGAGATGGGAAACATAGGACCTATCTTTGAAAAGGGGAAGAAAGAGGACCCATGGAGTGAGCATTATAGACCAGTCAGCCTTTAACTTTGATACCTGGAAAGATACGGGAACAAATTATTAAGCAATCCATTTGTAAACACCTAGAGGATAATAGAGTTATAAGGAATAGATAGACAACATGGTTTTGTAAAGAACAAATCATGCCAGATCCACCTAATTTCCTTTTTTGACCTGGTAACTGGCCTGGTGGATGGGAGGAAGCAGTAAACATAATGTATCTTGTTTTTCGTAAGGCGTTTGCCACAGACCTTCATGACATTCTCATAAGCAAACTAGGGAAATATGGTCCAGATGAAATTACTATAAGGTGGTTGAAAGACCATACTCAAAGAGTAATTATCAATGGTTCTCTGTCAAACTAGGGGGATATTTCTAGTGGGGTCCTGCAGGGGTCTGTCCTACGTCCAGTATTATTCAATATTTTATTAATGACTTGGAACAGAGAGTATGCTTATAAAATCTGCATGTGACACCAGGCTGGGAGGGATTGGAAGCACTTTGGAACACAGGTTTAGAATTCAAAATGACCTTGATAAATTGGAGAATTGGTCTGCAGAAAAGGGTCTGGAGGTTAGAGTGGATCACACATTGAATATGTGACAACAATATGATGCAGTTGTGAAAAAAACTGATTATCATTCTGGGGTGTATTCACAGGAGTGTAGTAAGTAAAGCATGAGAGATAATTGTCCCGCTTTGCTCAGCATTAGCTGGAGTATTGTGTCCAGTTCTTGGTGCCTTTCAGAAAGATGTGGACAAATTGGAGAGTGTACAAAGGACAGCAACAAAAAAGATAAAATGTTGAGAACACCTGACCTCTGGGGAAAGCTTTAAAAAAAACTCGGCCTGTTTTGCCCCGAGGAAAAGAAGACCGAGGGGAGTCCTGATAAGTGTTCATATATGTTAAGGGCTGTTATAAAGAGGACGATCAGTTCCCCATATCCACTGAAGGTAAGACAAGAAGCAATTGACTTAATCTGCAGCAAGGGAGATTTAGGTTAGATATTAGGAAAAACTTCGTAACTATAAGACTTGTTAAATATTGCAGTAGGCTTCCAAGGGAAGTTGTGGAATCCCCGTCATTGGAGGTTTTTGAGAATAGGTTGGACAAATGCCTGTCAGGGATGGTCTAGGTTTACTTGGTCCTGTCTCAGTGCAGGGGGCTGAACTAGATGACCTCTCAAGGTCCCTTCCAACCCTACATGTATTTGATTCTCTGAGATACATGCAGTCCTTCCAGTTTTACTTTCTCATGTAAGCAAGTGTTGTTGTGACCCCAGGGATGTTGTGTGGTCCCAAATGGGAGGGGAGGTGTTCGGGAGCCAGTCTCTCTGTTAAGATATGCTCTGTCCTATGGGAAAAGTTTGAGCAACATAGAACAAAAAGACAATCCCCACTCCACAGAGTTTACAATGAACAGAGCAAGCTTTGTCAGTCATTTTTCTTGTCTTATGTCCAGGAAACCAGGACCAGGCTGGTGTGCCTACCAAATTGCCGGTTCATAATAATACTCATTTATATAATAACACGCACATGCAGTTTGGCCCAGCCCCCACCCCTAATCCCACGGTGCTTCCTGGATTATAAAGATGCTTTCTCTGAGATAATCTGGAAAGCATTTAGCGACCGAATGGCACGTGCTCTAGCTATTGTAAGCTCTTCTAGCCCAGGAACATGCCTCTCTATATTTATAAAGCGTGGTGTACATTTCCAGCGCTGCATACATGTTTTGTAACAATATTAGGGGTGAGTGAATGAGCACCTCATAAGCGCTGGGGTAGGGAGGTCTGTTCCCCTGCCAGCCTCAGAAAGCTTTCTGGTTATTAACCTAACATTCTATTTCCTGCAGCTTAGAAATCACACTTCTAAATGTAGGTATAACAACATCTATGGGAAAACTGATCTGTTTACTAATGTACCTGGAACCACACCTGAAAAGCTGGAGCTGTATCATGACACAGCTGCATCATATGGTGACCTCGGCAGTGTCAAGGCAGAATAACTCCCCCAACGTGTGGCGTGTTGGATAGTCAGATGTGCTGAAAGGATGGATCCTAGATGCATCTGAGGTCACTGTTAAGCGCTCTTTAGAGAGTGAGCTGGGTGACTCTTGGGTATTGCTTTTGGGTATCCGTTGGAGATGGAAGTGAGAGCCTTATGCAGTGCTGGAGTGTGTTGTTGACAGCATTGGAAGCAAGATGAATGTGGAAAGGAATGCACAAGTCCTTCCCCTTATCTTCTTATTTCTATGCTTCTCAGGTTTTGGGTGGAGGGGGTATATCCTGGAGCAGCTTCAGCTGTCGCTAAATGTAGTTATTGTTTGTTACCTCTTGCAAAGACAGTTATGGGATGCTGGAGTTGGGGATGTGCATCCCAGATAGCTTGAGCCATGGCCTTTATTCTGGGAGCTCTGGAAACAGTGACATACATGCAAGATTTCTCATCCAGAGCTTAGAACAGTATTTGAAAAGGCAAAATAAGTGACAGGAAGGGAAGTGAGTTTTTAATGGCCTTTTCTTCTTGTAGCGCTACGGGCTGAGCTGATCCTATAATAGCCCTTCAGCCTGACCCGCAGAAAACAAGTTTTGCACAGGGCTTGAAGTTTCACTTGCCAATGGTGGGTACAAAACATTGCCCGGTGAGTGAAGAGAGCCTAGAGGAGCTAAGCCATCAGTTTCTACAGAATTTCAGCTCTTATTTAAAATAAGATTTCTATTATAGTTCTGAAGATAACTTTGCAAATGGGACTCAGTTCCCTGCTGACTTCCTGAGTCTGCTGGCAGCTTCACTGCCACTGTTGCGGCTCAGAGTTTCCTCAAGCAGCAGTAGAGTACACTTAACAAGTTCTACTTCATTTTAAATGCTGCTGTTTGGAGCTTTGAAGGCTGCTGGGAAAGCATGGCAGTTTACTCTGCTGCTTTGGAAAACTGATCAGCAGCTGAGGCAGGTACTGTTGCTGCGTGGAAAGCAAAATTAAAATACTGGGTTTAGGGAAAGGGTAGATTAGTAGAGAGAACTTATCTTCCCAAAAGAGGATGGGGTCCCCGAGCAGCATCCAAGGACAGCATCCTGCAAAAAAGAAAATCACTCCACAGAAGGGGTTTAGCTTCTCATCCGGGCACTGCTGTTAAAATCTCACTACCGGTGCTCCTTTGCATTGGTCTCTGGCTAATAAGTGGCTGGTAATTGCTTCTAGCAGGCACCTATCAGAGCAATGGCTTTCCTGCTTGCTAACAAACCTGCCCCCTGCATGGTCACTACCCCAGGGGAGTTACAAGAAGAGCTGGAAAAAAATTTGACGAACCATTTTTCCAGGGACAAATGTTTCATCAAAACCAAAATGTTATGTGGAAACGTATCTGTTTGGACACAAATTTCATCGGGAAGTTTCCTTGGGTCTGGGGTGGAATTTCTAGACTGAGGGTACGCCTACCCTGGAGCTGGATGGGGTAATTTCCAGCTTGAGTAGACAGAGGATAGCTCAGTGGTTTGAGCATTGGCCTGCTAAACCCAGGGTTGTGAGTTCAATCCTTGAGGGAGCCATTTAGGGATCTGGGGCAAAAATCTGTCTGGGGATTGGTCCTGCTTTGAGCAGGGGGTTGGACTAGATGACCTCCTGAGGTTCCTTCCAACCCTGATATTCTATGACCTCTGCTATTGAGCTGGTTCACAAAAACCAGAAGTGTAGCCCTGGGCAGCGGGATGCCCGAGGACAGTCCGGTAAGAGACCCTAAGTACATACGCAGGACAACTAGGCTAGCCTGCGGCTCACGCCGTCAGGGCTACACTGCACTTTTTCCCCCCCCTCCACGCTTGCTTTATCAGAGCTAACCTGGGTATGTCTGCTCAAGCTGGAAATTCCACCTCCTTCAGCTCCAGTGTAGACATACTCAGAGACCGAGACCAGAATAGCCCAGCGGTTAGTGCGCTCAGCTGGGGAGGTAGGAGACCCTGCTGTGAAGCAGGTAGAACGGGGACTAGAACTACTAGGCTAGGGGCTATTCTGGGGTGTCTCTCCCTCTTATTCCCCTCTCCCCCCCAAATAAAAAAAAGTCCAAAGGTCTTGGTTTCATTCCGGATCAGAATGAAAACAAATTTTGAAACCTTGTTTTTTGAAACCTTGGAATAGTTGTTTTCCAAGCAGCCCTTATGGTCAATAAAACCCTGGCATGGTCTCTGCAGGCATCCGGCCAGGAGTTACCCAAACTCTAGGCTGAATTCAGTGTAGTACAATCTGGATTTTGTTCTCCAGGTTCAGCTCCTCATTCAGGAAAGTCCCTTCTCCCAAGCAACTCCCCACCCTGTAAGTTTTCTGGCACGCGCTTCCCCCCTCCCCCGGCTTCACCTCCAAGGGTATGTCTACACGGCAGCCGGGAGTGTGCTTCCCAGCATGGGAAAACAGACCTGCACTAGAGCTGTTTGAACTAGTGTGCTAAAAATATCAGTGAGCCCATGGTAGCCAGCCAAGTACATACCCAGGGGGGTTAGGTGGGTGGGTGTGAGCGCTATTTGTAGAATACTTGTATGTGGACTACGGAACTACTGGAGTTCTCACTGAGACCTCAACCGATTGTAGCCCCCGCGGTATCTACGGTCCTGGCCACAGACGGCACATCTGTATTGTAATTAGCTGCTTTCCAGTAAATAAGGCTGAAGTGCTTTTGCTTTCATTCTGAGGAGAGAGTTGCTGTCCTCAGCAGGTGCCCTTTGGAACGCCGAGTGTGCTGCCAGAGTTCGGGAGATTGCTTTCAAGCCATGGATTCCTGGGTGCCCTGGACGGTCTTGTGTTGCAAGAAGGAAAACCCCTGCTCTGCATAAGGATCCTGTGTGCTGTGCCAGTGACTCGGCACACCTGCTTCCTGGCTCTGCCCATGGGGAGAGGCTTCAGTCTCAATTTCACAGGAGTGCCAGGGTCCTGCTGAATGATTTGGTGGTGTCGAAGGGATGTGTGGGACAGAGCCACAGGCTGAGGGGTGAACGGGAGCGCTGAGAGACTCACTCACTCACTGGCCAGGTGATTTCAGCCTCCCAATAGGGCTTGTGGGGGCAAACAACTGAATTAGCTTTAAGAGAAAGCTGGGTAAATTCATGAATGGGATTATCTGACGGATGGGGCTGCTTGTGATGGTGGGGGGCAGGGCTCAGCAGCCCTGGGGCTCACTGCCGGTTTAGATCTTATGTTCCTAAAAGCTCAGACTTCAGGGCTTCACCGTTCGGGGCAGATGGGACTTTGGCCCACCCCCAGGGCTCTGAGGTGGCACTAGATGTTTTCTCTCTTCGGTGCTGGCTGGTTTTTGCTCAAGGTCTAACCGATTGTCTTATCGGAGGCGGGAAGGAATTTCTCCCCGGTCTAATTGGCAGTGGTCCTTGGGGACTTTTCACCTTCCTCTGCAGTGTGTGGGTGGCGGTCACTTGCCAGGTTTATCTCATTTAATCATTGTCCTGCCATCGCAGGGGCCTCGTGCAGCAATGCACTTTGGTCCTGCCTGTTCTTTGTGTGACAGACCAGCCTAGACTCCTGTGGGCTGTCCTACTTTGATCTAATTTTGGTTGTGGGATTTGGGGTGTGGGTGCCGGGCGGTGATGGTGGCCTGTGATGTACAGGAGGCCAGCTCTGGAAGATCTGGTGTGGTCCCATCTGACCTTAAACCTTATGATTCTTGAGGTCCCCCACGTACGCTGTGAAAATGCCCTGTTACAGTCATTCAGTCTCCGCACAGAATCTCTCCCCCCACCTCCACTGCTGTTGGAACTCCTTTGACTGCTAGTGTAAACTTCACCAACGTGTTTCTCAGCACGGTCAATTGTTTTCAGGGCCGCTAGAGAGGGGGCAGCCACGGCTGTCAGCAGCAATGCAGGGATCACTCTCCTGGTATATCTGGGGCTTCCCAGGGGCAGGTAAGGGCCACATGCAGGCTGGCTCTCTGGTGGCTCAGGGTCACAACTTTATTGCGAGGCGCACCATATTTGGTGTTTTTCTTTTAAAACCCCAGCTCCTGGAATGACAAGAGCCTATGAGAATCTCCATTTTCATTTGAAATAGCTGTGACCACCTCTCTTCTCTTCCTATTCCCCCCCCCCCCCCACTGGTAACCCTAATTATTTAAAAAACAACCCGTGCCTACAGTCCATGTAATTAAAGCTAAGATTGAGTCATGGGTATTTTTAGTAAAAGTCATGGACAGGTCACAGGCTGTGAATTACTGTTTATTGCCCGTGACCTGTCCATGACTTTTACTATAAACGCCCCTGACTAAATTTTCGCTGCCCGGGGCTGCCGAGCAGCGGCTGGTGCGGCCGCCCCTGGGGCCGTTGCTTGGGCGATCCCCGGGGCAGCTCCAGCAGAGGCCGGTGTGACTGACCCCGGGGCCAGTTGCTCGTGCGGCCCTGGGGTCAGCCACGCTGGCGGCTGCGGAATTTCATGGAGGTCGCGGAAAGTCACGGGTTCCATGACTTTCTGTGACCTCCATGACAAACTCGCAGCCTTACGTGTCATTAACCCAGCTGGGACAATTCTTCATCTTTCCCACTTGCTTGTACGTTGCATCAATCTCCTCTACCCATTACCTGTCTGTGTCTTTAGAGTGTAATCCCTTTACAGCAAGGATTGTCTCTTTGGTGCTTGTACAGCCCCAGCACGATGGGGCCCCAATTTCTGCTGAACCCATTCGACACTACCACCAATATCTGTATTCGCTACTAAAAGTAAGTTTCTGGCCTCATGGTTGTGAAGTAAAGTTAGAAAATGTGCATCCCAAAGGGAAATAAAGAGCCCACTGTGTGTTATTTCTGAGCCAATCTCCTGATTTCTCGAGGCCTGGTCCGTGTTATTTTTTGGGTTGTCCTCCATGTATGTGCCGGTGCCTAGGTTATGCAGTGTGTTACAGGGGTGAGGAGTGAATGCACTGTGCCTTCTACTCTAGTTAACTCAGTCCCCTGGGAGTGCCATGGTTTCTCAATGCAGGGCGTGTGGAAGGAGGGGAAGATGATGCCAACAACTGTGGTTTAAAGCTAAGGGTTCTGTGATCCTAGGCTCTAAGCCGTTCCTATGATACCAGTTGCTCCTCTTGCCCAGAAGAAAATATTTTTTCTCTTCCATTTGTCTAGCTGCTTCTGATTTATTTTATTTTTTTTAAGTGGTATATTTCTAACACAGCCCAAACCAGTGCAGCTTCTTATTGCTTCCTCATCTGTATATGGGCCTCGCCAAGAAGAGGAATGATCTGGAAACAGCATTTTGTTGCGAGTCAGTGGGTTGGTGTTGAACTGGTAGGGGGAGTTTTTGGTGGATCACACCAAAAAGGCTGCTGTTGTGTGAGTCCATTTCTCAGTGGTGGTGAGTGCTAGATGTTTTTAATAGGCGCTTCTGTTCCAAAGGGCTATTATTCACTAGATCGTGACTAGGTTCACACCGTCACCACTGGATGGCTGATAACTAACCTCTTGCCGCTTGGGTTTTTAAATAACCTTGGGGGCTGGGGAGGGACTGGTCATGGCCAATGAAATCTAAAAATAATCACAATTAGAAGCACACTGCAGGGCGGCTGGAAGTATGAGTGAGCATTTAATGCCCATGCTAGCAAAGGGCTCACAGCACTAGTTTGAGCCAGTTACTGTTCCAGGAAACACCGTGCAAATTTCCCCCACCCAGCTCTGCTGATGCACCTCAGGTCTGAGCAGTGTCACCTGCGCCTGGTCCGTGCTGGGCTCCCTCTGCCAAGGACTGGCAGTCTTTCACTAGTGATTAAGAGGAGGTCACCAAAGACATTGTGACCGTAGGCAGATTTGAACATGGGTCTCCAGAAGTGAAAGGCTAGTGCCTGGATGTACCGTCCTAGCTCACTCGTGACTAGCTTCTATTGTGTACTGTCTCAAAGAACCCTTCCAGAGGAGGCTAACTCCCAGGGAAATTCCAAGGCAGTGGCGTTACGTAATTCGCGCGTGCTCATTGTGTTGAATTCTGGAGCGTAAGTGGGACGGGAAGGACGTTGTTTGTGTTTTTCCTGGCATGGACGTGGCTATGGCTTTATGATGCTCCTCCCTGTACACCATGGCCACTCACAGCGTGGTGGTAGCAGCAGGAATAGATCTGAGGTCATTTTACTCCAAATACCCAGGCTCCCACTACCTGAGCTAAGGAAGAATCTCTACTGGTTGTTAGCAGAATGGGCCCCAGTGTTCACAGCTGAGCAGTCCTGATTCCTTCCAACAGAGGGCCACAGCAAAGCCCCCTCTTGGTTTGAAGTGAAGTTCAAACGGGCAAATCCGAATGAGCTCCATGGATTGCATCTGGTGCACTTTAGGCGACTGGAACGTCTTTAATCGCAGTCGAAGAAGGTTCCTATACCTGCCTGATTCCAGGAGAGACTTCGCTTGGGAACACTCCCCACTTGAGTATGGCAGTTCTGGAAAAATCCCACCCTGGAATTTTTCCTGGCATTATTATTGGAATGAGGAGTACTGTGTAGGACTGGACTCAATCGTACACTGGTCAGACCTCAGACTGGAGAGACCTTGCCTTGAAGACCCTTGTTCTAACACTCATTGCCTTTATGCTTTCCAGGGGTGCTCAACAACCATTAACTAGTCCCAGTCACACCTGAATGGGTGCTAAGCCAGTGTGATCCCCATTTTGCAGAAGGGGCCTCACAGCAAGTCAGTGCTAGGGATATGGTGGGAACCCAGGAGTCCTGCCTCACAGCCCTGATCTCTCTGCCTCTCCTTTTTCAGTCTGCTTTGGTGCTGCCTGCGAGTTAAAGTAGATTGAGACAGGAGGGAGAACTCTAAGCAAGGGCTAGCACCGAACCAGTTCTTCTGTCTCAGGAAAATATTTGAGATGTCGAAAAAATGACCTGTCTCAAATAGGGTTGAAAAGTCAAAACCTAGAAAATTTTCACAAACTAGGAAAAAAAAAAAATCCATTTGGGTCAATTTTGACCAATTTTTATTGCTTTTTTACTATCATTAGTTTAATTTTGAAACACAAAGTTATTTCAACCTGGAATGTCAAAATGAAACATTTCAACAATTTTAACTTTTTTTGACCATTTTTTTTCAGCTAAAATTTTTTATTTTGTTTTTTTTTTATTTTTTGTAGAAAAAACAGCCCTTTCCCTGAGTGGTTTCGGTTTCAACGAATTGGCGTTTTCTGACGAACAACAGTTGTCTGAAAATGCCTGACTAGCTCTACTGTCAACATACTGGGCATGGGGGAGAGATCTGAACCAGGGAGAGGAAGAGAAGCTCCTTCTTGTTCTTAACGAGAGAGCAAGAGCTGTCTCCCCCTTACTAATCCCCAATGCTGCTGACTTGGCACGGGTGGCTCATTGGGTTGTATTTTTCTCCCAGACACTGCGATGTGGCTATTTAGACATGTGACATTCTTGATCTTTCATCTGAATTCTCCCCCACCCACTCTTGTCCTCTCATTTCTCCTTGTGCTGAGTTGTTATAAAAGCCCTCCTCTGAAAGGTCTCTGTGCACCCACCCTCTTCTCCAGCAGGCTGAGAACGGAGCTGGTGGGCAGGTGACCACAGTCTGCCTTGCGTGACTGTGTCCTCTCCCTCTGGTTCTCATGAGGTTGTTGTGCTCTCCCCGCAGATAGTCTCACGACCAGGGAGGAGTTGTCATCGCTTGATGAAAAGATCAGGACAGCTTGGGGGGGGGGGGGGGGAACACCCGACATTTCTCTTCAGTTCGGGGCTGAGGAATGGTGAAGTTCACGGCTCCTTCTGGCCCTAACTCAGAACATGAACAAAACTTCTAGTGGCCTTGTGGCAGAGGGGATGGGAGGGCCCCATGGATTACCAAAGGCGCCTGTGGAGTCTTGAACAGCAGTAGGATCGTGAGGGATGGGTGTGACAGAAAGAGCCTTGAATTGGACCTTGTGTGTGACAGAGAAATGCTGTGTGTGTCACAATGAGCTGGGCCTAAATACCACTGCTAATTGGTGGGGAAACACTTAACAACCTTGACATTTGAATTGCCCTCATTAGGTTTCAGAGTTGACAGAGATGGATGGCTTGGAGCTACTGTTCCAGGCCATCAGCAGACTCAGGCAGACAAAGGCTGACGTCCATATGAGGCTCAAGTCTTTCCAATCAGCCAACCTCTGGCTATTGGAATCATTAGTTTAGGTCAATGGTTCTCTGACTCATTCTCTTAAGTGAAATCTGTGCATTAATCCACCTGTCCTCCCAACCACCCAGTCCCATGAGGCTTGGCAACCAAATGTTTGATTCTTGGATAATGAGGGAGAACTGCTAGGACAGCTGGTGGTGAATACCCCTCCCCCCCCAGTTGTGGTGGTCCCAGTTCTCCGGCGTGTCTAAGGCAGCCTGACCTCCAGTCCCTTCCTGCTGGCTTGCATTCTTTTTAGGGAATTCTTTCGCCCTCGGTGCATCTCTCCTGTGGGATGCTCAATCCGACCGTGCTGAGCACTTCCCGGTGCTGGATGCTGTCTCGCTCGTTACGGGAGGTGAGCAGGTACTGAAACTGCCACCGCTCTCAGTCAGCTGCTCCTGCATGCTCCAGAAACAGAGTCTTTGGTCAGGTAGCACCTGAGAAGTTAGTGACTGTTCTGACTGCTCTTCACCCCCTTGAAGTACCCTCTGCCTGAGCGTCCCTCTGGTCTGAGAATGCAGATTGTGTGTCGGGGGGTGGGGGGTGTTGCTGTTCTACTAAGTGCAGACAGGTCTTGGCGGGTCAAAGTGTCTCTCCCCTTTGGAGACGTGGTGTTGTAACTCTCTCAGGGCACAGAAAACACGAGTCTTAACATCTAGGCTTGGCGCCTTGCTGGGGGCGACCATGCACCTCGTGCAAGCTACCCATGTGCTTGGACATGATTCTGCCCAGAGAGGTCAGGGCTGGAATAGCAGAAGGTGCTGCTGGCCAGGATGGCGGTCCATTGGCAGAGCTATGTGCTTGTCAGTAACCTCCCATCTTGATTTAAAAATGGTCAGTGATGGGGAATCCATCCCAACCCTTGGTAAGTTGTGCCAATGGTCAGTTACTCTCACTGTTAAAAATGGATGCCTATTTCCAGTCTGAATTTGTCTAGCTTTGGCTTCCAGCTGTTGGATTGTGTTAGACCTGCTAGATTGAGGAGCCCATTATTAAATATTTGTTCCCCATGTCGGTACTTATAGACTGGGATCTGGTACTTTCTCTTTCACGAGTGCTGCCGGTTGCGGAAATGAATGTGGGATTTGCCCTGTGTTACTTGCAGTGCACTGGAGACCTTTGCGACGTGTACATGATAAGATAATGCACTCGCAGCACTCCAAAGATGTAAACGGAGGGACCTTCTCCTGGGCCTCTAATCCAGGCCATAAATTGTATCGTAGTGGGCTTTGTTGGAATCCAGTCCTGGTTAGTGAAATACATCCAGTGAGAGAAGGGAAGGTGCACAGAGCTGTCCCAGGGCATTCTAACTAGCAGTTTAAACCTTGCTCTGGAGGAAAAGTCCCTCGCTAGGTCATGTTAATTATCTTCAAACAATCAGTGAGTTAATTGCTATTCTGGTTGCAGATCCTGTCAGGTGGCAATTGTCATCTGGAAAGTCCCTGATCCCACTGACAGGCAGGTTATGTAAACTTGGAAGTATCAGAGGGGTAGCCATGTTAGTCTGGATCTGTAAAAAGCAACAGAGGGTCCTGTGGCACCTTTAAGACTAACAGATATATTGGAGCATAAGCTTTCATGGGTGAATGCCCACTTTGTCAGACACATGCTTATGCTCCAATACATCTGTTAGGGTACATCTACACTACAGGGGGGAGTCGATTTAAGATACGCAAATTCAGCTACGTGAATAGCGTAGCTGAATTCGACGTATCGCAGCCGACTTACCCCGTTGTGAGGACGGCGGCAAAATCGACTTCTGCGGCTTTCTGTCGGTGGCGCTTACTACCACCTCCGCTGGTGGAGTAAGAGCGCCGATTCGGGGATCGATTGTCGTGTCCCGATGGGACGCGATAAATTGATCCCCGAGAGGTTGATTTCTACCCGCCGATTCAGGCGGGTAGTATAGACCTAACCTTAGTCTTAAAGGTGCCACAGGACCCTCTGTTGCTGTAAACTTGGAAGTAGCTCTGGGCCTCAGGCCAGGGGGCTTCAAATTTTCAGAGCATGGACTAGAGCTTTCCTGTCCCACAAAAATTTGAGATACAGTATTGAGAAAATTCCCTATCCCGAACCGGGATGAAAAATCAAAATCTTGAAAATTTTTGCCAGTGGAAAACCTGGGGGGAAAAAAAAAAAAAAAGTTTGGATCAATCAAAAGGTCTTGTTTCAATTT
This sequence comes from Trachemys scripta elegans, assembly GCF_013100865.1. Classification (NCBI taxonomy): domain Eukaryota; kingdom Metazoa; phylum Chordata; order Testudines; family Emydidae; genus Trachemys; species Trachemys scripta. The sequence continues at coordinate 6,114,626 of NC_048305.1, forward strand.
TGGTCTTTGTTCTCTGAACGGCTCTTTCTCCCCCCCCCTTTTTTATGTAAATGTACTAAAATTTCAAAACAAAGTCATTTTGTTTAAAACATGTGAAACTTCCTGTTTAGAAAATGGTAAAACGTCCATTTAGATCTCCAAACTTTTCTTTTCCCAGTTTTTTGAGTCAGGAGACTTGTCGAATCCAGACCCTGTTGTGTGAACAGATTTGATTTTGATGAATTGGCATTTTTGGGGTAAAAAACCAAAAGGGTTTGGTGAAGAATTCCTGACCAGCTCTAGCATGGAACTTGTGGTAATACAGTGATTCTCGGGTAGCCGCTCCACCCCGTTTGCAATTGCATAACATCCCTGTGGTGACTACTACAGCCATTGCTTACCTGGAAAAGTAATTAGGGAAGTATTGAATGTAATTTAGCAGCCTTTGAATGCCATGTAGCAGCCAGCAAAGGTGTTCCTGGAGCTTAAAGAAGGAGTGAGCCAGCCAGGGGTGTGATTTTTTTTTTTTTTTTTTTTTTGAGAGAGACCCACAAAAATGGTGGCTTAATAAATAAATGTCCTGGTGTCAGCTATTGTCTCTTGTCTCCCTCTCGCCCACCGCTACCTGATTCTCAGTACATCCAGGTACTTAGGCCCAACAAATAACTTAGTGGTTCCCCGGGCCTTTTGTTTCTGGTATAACTGGTTAACGCAGACTGTTTTTTCCACCTGGGAATATGTCTGGGTTGGGCCATGGAATGCATCCAGGAGTCACCTGGGGCCAAAAATGCTATTTAACAAACTATTGGACTTATCTGAGATGTCTCCCAGCCCGATCTGTGGCTCTGTGTTGTCACGGTCATCATCTAGTGAATTGCAGAAGATGGATCTAATAGGGTGGAGCCCAGCACAGTTTGATTTTGCAACACAGACAGGACTAAGCTGTGTGTTTGAGAGCTGGTTGAAGGCGGTTTTGTTTACTTGTAATTTAAGAACTTGGCCATTTTCTGGCAATGGAAACATTCACGTAAACATTCTGCTCTTTCTCAGTCTTTTACAAATTTTTCATGGAGACTTTTTTCCCCTTACCTTTTGGTTTCCCTTTGTGAGGTTTTCATTTTTGGGGTTCTGTGGGGCAGTTTTCTCTCTGTTCTGTTTGCACTGACTGGTTTACTTGATCTGTTTAGTCATGTGGCAGGAATCTCGTCAAAAGTGAAAAAAATCATTTTAGAAAATGTCACTTTAAAAAAAAAATCCTTGGAACATTTCTTTACCCAAAAAAAAAAAATCTTGATCTGTCAAACTGTGATGAAAACAACATCCACGGCTCTCGTGATCTTTTTTTCAAAAAATGTTTTAACCAGCTGTAGTGTTAACCATATGGCCAAATAGCAGGAGAGCCCAGCAGCTCCAAGGAGGAAGGGGAGAGGACCAAGCGTGGTCAAGTAGAATGAGTCTGTGGTGAAATGACTTTGAGGGAGGTGGGGAAGAAGATTGGAGCAAAGGGCCTGTCAGCACCGGGGAAAGAATGCCCTGAGTGGGTTCTAGCCCACGAAAGCTTATGCTCAAATAAATTTGTTAGCCTCTAAAGTGCCACAAGTACTCCTGTTCTTAGGACTAATGTGTATCACTCAGAAGCTTCAAAAGATAATTGCAGTAAACCATCTTGGGGCTGGTCTGCTCACAGGTGTCTCACTGATTTAATACTATCGGTTTCTGAACTGATCTAGTTAAACTGGTGCCAAAAAAACTGCGTAGAGCAGCCATTAACTGGCTCTGCTCTTGTCCTGCAGATGTTCTCTGTAAGGGAAAGGTGTGCAAACACAATGCTCGGGGGCCAAAATAACCAGAGTCTCTTAATGTGAGTAAATGCCATTGAGAGGGAATAACTTGGTCTCCTCTCTCCTGACACGCTACCCGTGGCTGCAGCTTGCGTGACGTTAACGGGTGAGAGATAACGGGGGAGGGGGGGAGTGCAGGAGAAGAATCGGCTGTGGTGCCAGTGATGCTTTCAGGTGGCTTTGATCACTGGTGGGGCACTTGTGTATGCTGGGGACAGGGCGAAAGGAAGGGGCGAGACAGGCTTTGTCCATGAGCAGGGGCTGCCAATTGGTGCCACACTCAGCAACGGAGACCAGAGTGCTCGTTGTTGCGGAATTGAGCCAGGCTTCGAGCACAGGTCTGCAGCAAGGCTGGGGAGTGCACTAACCCACTGTAACACATGCAGCCCCCACCCACCTCTTGTGACATTTACATATAGCTATTGTGAGCAATTATGGAAGCTGCAGACCAATTGGAGATAGCTGTGTCTGGCAGCCGCTGGAACCCAAATTGCTGATGAGCTCTGGGCTAGGGCGTGAGGTACCCCAGGGCCGTTCTCGCACTCCAAGGGGCTCAGGTCCGGAAGGGTGACGTTCTGATTTGTTGCCTTTCAGGGATGGCTGGTTGGGAGGTAGATGATTAAGCTGCAGACATGGAAGGGAAAGGACCCTACCGCATCTACGACCCTGGTGGGGGGACACAGGAAGAGGCAGCTGCAGCCTTTGAGCGGCTGGTGGAGGAGAACACCCGGCTGAAGGAGAAGATGCAGGGGATAAAGTCTCTAGGTAATTGCTGTGGTGCTGGACTTGTGGGGGGGGGGGGGGGGAGGGTGGCTTTTCTTTTATCCTTCCCCTTTCTGGAGAGTTCGCTGCCTCCCTGTGGCAGACCCTTGCCTTGCAGCCACGATGCCTCATGCATGGCGCTCTCACTGCTTCATCAGCTAGAGGGGGTGCTACGGAGTGACACCCCTCTCTTTCCCCACCCCAGGGTGCGCTTGCTGACTCGGCAACACTCCCTAGCTGGGGTGTGGGAAACCGGGACTATGCATTCAATGTGTAGCCCCTCTCAACCTGTCCTGAACATGCCCTGGACGATTGATATCCACGGGGTGATTCCCTGCCTGGGAAACCCCTCCCGGGTATGAATTGTGCCGTTCTGCAGCGAGTGGCGCAGCTGTGCATCCTGGGAGCGGGCGCTGGCTCGTCACTGAGAAGGCAACACAAAGCTCTTGGCTCTCTGTAAAATCTGTTGTGGTGCCGGCAGAATCTCGTGGCTTGCGCACAGGGAACGTGCAGATGGGCTGAGACGCCTGCTGTTTGTGCAGCCTACAGAACGGCCCATGGTCTGTGCTAAATGGATGGGTTGCTATGGTTGCTGTGCTGATGCGTGGCTGAGAATTGAGAAGTGTCTTAAATGTGCTCAGCTCCTCTAGCATCCTTCTGTGATGTACTGCAGGAGCCTTGATCCAGCTAGCTTTTAAATAAGGCGATGCTTCTGTTCAGCTACCACCTGAAACTCCCCACCCCTAATCCGTTTGATGGCTTTTTCCCCTCTTGCTGGAGAGGACACTTAGTCCTCCTCACTGCTGGCTTCTGTGCTGCAAATGTAGGGGAACCTCTTGGCCCTGTGGACCCAAATAATGCAGACTAAGGCCTGGTCCACACTTAAAAATTAGATCGACCTAGCTACATCGCTCAGAGCTGTGAAAAATTTCGCCTTCTGTGTGCCGGGGTTAGGTCGACCTAACACCCGGTGTAGACACAGTGAAGATGGCGGAATTCCTTCATCAATGAAGGAAGCGACTCCACTCCGGTGCCGCATTGCCAGAGCTGTGCCGCTGTTGTATAGATGTACCAGTAACCTCCTAGAGTTCACAGGCAGCAGGAGACTGTGATGCCCCGTTCCGAGAGGACAGACAAGATGCATGAGTGTGGGAAAAGATTAGATCTTGTTGTACTACCCAGTGGAGATTAAAGGCCTTGGAAAAGGGACCCTCCTGGCCCAGGGTGAGGTTCTCTGGCTTAAGATCAGAGCTTTTAAAAACTGGGGAAGACGTATGAAATATAAAATCTTCCCTGTAAGATGTGCTGTCCTTGATGTTCCCATGCTAGAGAAGCATCAACTGTAGTTCCAGTGTGGGATTATTTGCTTGGGAAGAATTATTTCTGTCATGTGTGACATTTCCATTTCTTCTGGTTGTGAACTACAAGTGGGGGAGGGAACTTGTGCAGGCTGGCATGGGGAACTGGCCTCTGGGGCATGGCAACTATATATTAGGGAAGGGGTGTAAATACCAGGAAATGCGAACTCCTCTGTTTACTGTATACACCAGGAGAACTGCTGGAAGAGTCCCAGATGGAAGCATCGAAGCTGCGACAGAAGGTGGAGGACCTCGTGAAGGACAATGAGATGCTGAAGTCGTCTTCCTCTTTCGACAAACTGCCTGAAATAACAGGTATGAAAGTGGGAGGCTTCTCCTATGTTCTCTCTCTCTCTCTCTCTCTCTGACCCTGATGTCCCCAGGGAGTTGCGTGGCCTGTGGAGTGTCCTTGTTTCCCACATCAGTGGTTATGGAGAGAGAAGGTCAGAGCAAAGTTTGGCAAGTCACATCTGGCCGGCCCATTAATCTTCCCTAGTGCACATACATTAGGAATGGTGTCCCTAGCCTGTGTTTGCCAGAAGCTGGGAATGGGCAACAGGAGATGGAGCACTTGATGATTCCCTGTTCTGTTCATTCCCTCTGGGGCACCTGGCACTGGCCACTGTCGGTAGACAGGAGACTGGGCTAGATGGACCCTTGGTCTGACCCAGTAGGGCCATTCTTATGTTCTTAACGTAACAGCCTGTAGCAGCATTTTAAAATGGGTATGCAGACCGTTGGTGCCCTGTGGTCCAGGAGTCCTGTATGCAAAAAGGCTGCACCCTGCCTTGCAAGGAAGTGATTCCTAAGCTGTGGAATGGCTAATGACAAATGAAGAGCAAAGTTAAGTGTCCTAATGAAAAGCGCTGTCTGCTGTTCTCTTATATTGAGATTTGCCTGCAGCTAGTCTGCTTTCTCCAGATCCTGCTCCCTTCTGAGGACGATACGTTGAGTGCTGGTGTAATTCGTGCATGTTTCAGATAAGCCATGAAAACCTGAGGTCCTGTCTGATTTCTGTGGACATCAAACCTCCCCTGGCGTGCTTAATAAGAGTGGGATTTACTCTTGTTGGCCAAATTTTCCTTCCCTGCAGAACCTGTGAGTACCCTAATGTAGACAAGCCTCCTGCAGCCAAGCCCGCTTCTAGAACCGTTTTTAGGTAAAGCTGCTTAAAGGAAGTCTAATCGAAGGAGCGATTCAAAATGGCTGTGGCTGCCGGAGAGTAATCTGCACCAGGGCTCCCACAAAGTCGGCTGAACTGGTGTTAGAACCAATAGGAATCTTTGTGAATTTCCACTTAGTTTGACTTCTGTACTGTGGGGGCAGGGGGGAAAAGCTCCAGTCAGGTCAATGGGGTCGCATGGGGTGGGGGGCAAATTCCGCACCTGCCTGAGGTTTTCAGTTTGGGGGGAGGTAACGCTGCCCTGCCCCCCGCCACACACACAAACTATATCCATGAAGGGGCAAGGCCTGTGTGAGGCTGTTATTGTTAAAGTTGTCTGCTCGCAGGGACTGGCTGATGAGACTTAAAGGGCTGCAAAGAGAATAGCTAAGCCCTGGACCTGATCTTTCAGGATAGCGGTGTGACGCGTCCGAACAGGGGAACGACCAGCTGCTTTACCTGACAAAGCCGACTGACTAAAGGCAAATGCCTGGGAGTTAATACACACAGTCTGCATTTGCACGGCATTACCTGGGCCACTTACCCACAGAGCTGCCCCTGGAAAGAGCCAGGAGAAGGGTGTGCAAGTGTGGGGCTTAGCCCTGGAAGCCGTTCCTTGGTGCCTGTTAGTCTGTTGCTGCTGGTTAGATGGGAGGAAACCAATCTGCACTCTGACCTCTCTCTGCAGCCTGTTGATGTTCTAAGACTGTTGTTTTGTAGCCGGGGGGGAGGGATCGGAGACGGGCCAGTTGAGTAACATTTGTTGCCAGTGCAGAATTTCACCCAGTGGAAGCCTGAGTTCCCTTCCCCTCCGGGGAACGGGTTGGAGGTTTCTGTCCTGTCGCACTAGCTGGAAATCATTGTTCTCTGTGACTTCTTAGCCTGTCTGGTCTCTGCCTCTTCACTGCTGTCCTGTTTCCCATGCCAAGCTCTGAACCATTCACAGCTGTGGCATCCTCTCCCTTTTACAGGAGGTGATCCAGAGCCACACCTGTCCCCCGCGGGTCCAGGCAAAGTTGAGAAGGAGCCGGATACAGACCCTCGGAAGCCTCCATCCACTGTAAGTCTGATGAAAGGGAGGCATTTGCCCTTTAACCCTTAGCAGCCCAGGCCCTGAAATTATCAGGCAATTTAAAAAAAAAATACTCTGAGACTTAAGGAAACAGACACGTCGGAAGGGGCTAGAATTCCTGCCTGACTGGGGTGGGTTCCCTGTTTTGTTTCCCACATGCGTGATAGAATGGACTGTGAGCCTGTCTTTAGACTAGCATGTAACTGCAACAGCTGCTCTGCATTATAGCATTGGAGTGCAGTGCCAGCTACTGTTATCTACGCCCATTCGCTTTCCCTTCAGGGGCTTCCATCCCAACTCTGACCCCTGTAGACACAGGACTTGCTTTCTGTTTGTGGGGCAACCTGCCTGTCCTAGGAGCCCCTATGACTGGATTCTAGTCCCCAAACCTGGAGGATCATCTTTACAATGCATAGAGCGGCTTAAAGAGCTGACCCGCTGGCCCAAACCATCCCTGTTTTGTACTAGAGCAAATGGCATTAAGCCAGCTGGCGGAACGGGCAAATGTCTCCCTTCCCTGCCGTCCCCATAATCTCCATTCTCCCTTTGCTGTGATGGAGCACCGCGGGATTTGCTTTCCCTGCGTGAGGGCCTGACTCCCCCTCTCCCTTCGCAGGGATCCTCGTCAGAGTTCGAAATTGTATCTGGTGAGGACAAGAGGTTTTCCCAGGAGAGCAGGAAGTCGGTGAGTTATCCTGCCAGCTCGGTTCCCTGGGGGAAAGCTCGTCTGGGACTCGAGACAGGGCTATTAGTACATTGCGGGGGCCGGTGGTGGGGACTGTGTAAGATGGGCAAGGCCGTTTGTTCTGGTTTTCCCTGCACTGACCGGGTTTGCTCTTCCTGGATGGGAATGGAGGCCGGGTAGGTGGTGGATGATCAGGGGCAGTAGCTAGGGCTAGAGTGCTGATTCCCAGCTGAGTAGCAAGGTCAGAGGAGCAGCCAGCCAATTCTCCCCGCGCCCACTTCCCCGTCGCCTCACCCCATTTCAGTCCCTGGCCCGATGCACGAGAGCTGCGGCGCGCACACAGGAACCACCGCACGATTGCTTCCCTTGGCCCTTTTCTTGGGACACGGCCAGGAAGATCAGAAGGGGAAAGCGGGCGGCTGCTGCAGAGGGGCCTTCTCGCTCACTTATGCAAATGGGCTGGCGCCGGTGACTTCCCTCTGGGCAGGCGCCGTGCGCTCTGTGCAGCTGGGCGTTCAGCCAGGAGGGCAGGCCACCGGCCTGGGAAACTGGGCGCCTCAGGGCTGAAGAAAGGGGCTGTAAAGTCCTGAGTGGCGCAATCTGGCGCCGCACGTTTCGTAACCCTTTCGGTCTCTGCGCAACTTGACAATCGCTGGGTTATTTCCCTCCCTCACCCGCACTGCCCCCCCTGCCCCACACACAGTCGATGAGATTTTTGCACCCACCCTGGCCTATGTAGGATCCTCTTGACGCCCTGTTAACTATCCCTGTAAAAACCACCATAGGACTCGGCGTGGCTAGCAGGCTCTGCTCAGCAGATGCCCGCTGCTGGCACAGCAGAGCTGGTCGGGCAGGGTCCCGACCGAGGCCCATCGGGGAGCCTGCATTCAGCCTGCCTGTGGTAAGCTTGGCTGTATCCCTGACAGGAGTCCCAGGGGAATGCATCCTTTGAGAGCATTGCCAGTCACTGCCTCCCGGCCCTTCTTCCACCCTCAGCAGGCTGGCATTGTTTTTCTAGGAGCCTGGCTGCAGGCTGCAGTGCGTAGGAGAGCGAGGCTGATTCAGACTAGGAGCTGAGCCGCTGAGGAAGGGGGCACTCGCCCCCTAGCGTCCACTTACTGCCTGTACCCAGCCCTTGTGTGTCAGCCTGTGTTTTGGTTCCCAGAGCCTGGCCTTGCCCCGCGGCTGTTCTGCACACCTGAAGTGGGGAATCCTTCCCACTCTGCCGGCACTGCGGTGGAGCGAGTCGCTGCACGCTTTGCTCTGGGCCCAGATCACTGTGTCCGAGCCGGGCAGCATCCAGAGCGGGGGAGGGAAATAGGACGGTAAAGAGAATAGCGTCTTGTTGGATAAAAACAACCCCAGTGCCGGGTCCCAGAAACACATGCTGCTCCACTGGGACAGGTCCCCGGGTTTGTGCGAGGCCCAGTCCACGCACACATTTGCGCCAGTTTCACTAGCGGGTGTGACTTATAGCGGTTTAATTAATCCAGTGCAACTTTGTGTGTGGATGCTCTGAAATCAGCTTATATCCCTCCAGCTTCCACCTGTCCATTGAGAGGTGCCAGCTCAACCCATTTAAACCCCTCAGGGAAACTCACCCAGTTTTAAGAGAAATCGGTGGAACCCGTGCGCGTAGAGAGAAACCAGGAGCAGGCGAGAGGGCGACTGGGTACATGTGTGGCAGACACATGAGGTGGGGTGATGCAAAGTCAGAAGCGGGTTATGTTGTCACTCCCTTTGCTAGTTGGTGCTGGGGCTGGAATAGCAGGGAGCTGCCCCCCACCCCCCCGAGCCATCCCTGCTCCAGTCCTATCTATAGCTGCTCCCCCGGCAGACGCTGGGAATGGAGTTCTCTCCAGTAACTTTACCGCCTGGCGTTGTCTTAGCCAGTTTTCTCTTGGCTCTTATCATTGGCGGGGGGGCTTTACAGCTGACCTGTGTGTTGCCTGGCTGGGCACATACGGAGACTGCCAGGGCTAAGTGCGAGCCAGGCTGGGTGTGCCCGAACGTGCCCTCCTCAGCAGCATTGCTAACAGTGATAAAAGCTGATGGGGCCAGAAAGCCACAGAGCTGAGGACGGCCTGTGGTTTATGAAACTGGGGGATGTTGCTTTTTCGCGTTCCCCTTTATGAGTCAGCCGCGGGACGCGTGAGAGGTGGATATGGACTCCTGCAACTCTGGGATTTCCCGGGGCCATGGGGGCAAAAGGACGGGGGGCGGGGCGTGAGTCAGGCAGCCTGGGGAGCGGTGCCAGGCTCCCGACAGGTGAAAGGCTCACAAGACTTGGCGTGGGAGGAGCCCCGTTTTTGGTGGACTGGCTAGGTGGCACGCAGGGCGAGACCTGTTCCCTCTTGGGAGTCATGGCCACAGAAGGTGTCTTCGGTCTCCTAGGTAACCAAACAGTTAAACACCCGCAATAGCTTAGGGCAAGTCAGGGCTCAGTAACCGAACGGCGCATCTGGGAGTTCTGTCAACTTGTGTAAGCAAGTGGGTGTGCGGGGTGACGCACGCCGGCAGGTGTGGCCAGCCACGATAAATACAGCCCGGTCCAATCTCGGCTGGCATCTGTCGTGGGACCTGGATCCCCACATGCCCTAGGGTTACTGGGAGCAGAGACAAAGCCCAGCGGAAGAGAGGAATGACGTGGTAGAGGCAAGAGAGGGAGCTTGGAGAAGCAGTGGAGGGCCGCGGGAAGGTACCAGGAGCTGCGAAGGAGAAGGGCCTCGTGCCAGCAGTGGGACAGAGAGAAAACGGATGAGACAAGTTCTGAGCGAGGCTGCAGCGGGTTCTTGGGGTCAAGTTCCCATACGGCACCAGGTAGCACAAGCTGAGCTTGTTCCAGTGTGTAATTCAGAAGCGGCACCTTCTGGCACTTCCCAGCGAGGTGCAGGGCAAGGGGAGTCGCTGCCCATGGGGGCCGGTTTGCTTACTGGTCCCCCAAGAGAATCCAGGTTCAGTAGTTTCACTGGACTCTGGCATTTGATTGGCGCCCACAGCCAGAGCACGGTTGTGTACCAAGTCGTCTGGGCAAGCTCTCCTACGCTCCAAGATTCCTCTGTTATCCCAGGGCTACCCACAGTATGTCTCCTGGGGGGGGCCTGTCCTTGAATGGAGACCCCCCCTGTGGGGAAAACCCTGCACCGGGCTGGTTCAGATCTCACTGGCAGGTCACAGGCGTGTTCTGGACACTCCGGGCTCTGGCTGGCCAGTGAGGGCAGGATGGGAATGGTGCTTGCCAGCATTGCCCATGTGGGATGGGTAATAGAGAGAGAAGCTGGGAGATCCTAGAACTCTGGTAGCCGCTTGGGTTTCATTGTAGTGTCTTTTGGGATGTAGAAAGGGGCCGTTGTCTAGAGACACAGGAGCCGCTAGAGGGCACTGGAGGCTCAGAGTCCTGCGTGGAGGGAGACACTGTTCCTTCAGCAGGGAGAAGCGAGAATTAGGTCTAGAAAGGAGGACCCCGGGGTGAACCCCAGTAAATCCCCTGCCCTATGCTGATGCCCTGTTTAGGTTTTGTTTAGGGGTTTGAGTTGGCCCCACATTCATTCGCCGCTCGGCATCTCAGCAGGAAGATGAGCACCAGTTCGCGGAGGCTTCTGGGTTTGGCTGCTATCTTCTACCTGCTGGAAGGTGCTTGCTAAGCTGCCTTCACTCCCCATTAACCAAGTGCTTTGTTAGAGAGCGCTCGCCTGGCAGGGCCGAGGTGGGGCTAACTCCGCGTTTGAGAGCCCTGGCTGGAAGGTGCTGCTGACATGCCAAGAGAGGTTGAACTCTATGACACTGCCTGAGTGGCTGGCCACCGCCTCCCTTGCACAGCCCTGCTCTCCCTCAGCTCCACGGGTGCAAAGCTGCCGGGCTGACCTCTCTGACCGACCGCAATTCCTCTCCCAGGACGCAGAGCTGCAGAACGAGGACACTAACCTGATGCTGCACCTGCAGCGGCTGGAGAGCACCCTGAGCGTCTTTGCCGAGGAGCCGGACAAGAACCAAGTCTTGGCTCACCTGGGGCGCATGGCCCTGGAGTTTAACCGCCTGGCCTCCAAAGTGCACAAGAACGAGCAGAGGACGTCCGTTCTGCAGGTAGGGACATTCCCTCTGCATACCGCAGAGAGGCCTGTGGGGTCTGTCCCCTGCAGGCAGGCCTAGGAAACTTCCTTCCCCCTCACCCCTCCGCCCCACTGTAAATCCTGCAGGGACCTCCGCAAGGGAGCACTGCCTCGCTGCCTTTCTCCACGCTCCCTCTTTTCCTCTCCTCATTTCTCCCCACGACACCAGTCCCTCCTTTGATCTTTTCTTCTCTGTGTCCCCATGCTCCCCCCTCCCCCTGCTATCTGTGTGTGAGAAACTGCAGGCTCCTCTGTGTCCAGCCTGCTCTCGTGCAGCGTCCCCTTGTCACTGCCCTCCCACTTCTGGCCATGAAGAAAGTACTAAGTGCCTGGGGCGAGGGGGAAATCTTCTCCCGTGGGCAGCTTGATTGTGTAATTGCTCATTATTGGACATAGAATGACTTGCATCTTCCTCCAAAGCACGGATGGCAGATGCTACCGAGAGACAGGCTGCTGGGTTAGCGGGATCATTGGTTTGGTTGCTATGGTCCCTAGTAGGGTTGGCCGTTTTTAGGGCCACCCTTTGAAGCACTGAGGTCACATTCGGCCTGTGAGCGAGATGTGTAGTGCCCAAGGGATAGGTGTACGTGCGCTTCTGCCCTCCAGTAGCATTAGTGGAGGAGAGACCAAGTCATAGAGCCCAGTTGGCCATCAGGCAGGGGCCTGGCCTTGTTAAACCAAGGGGGTTCCGTCGCTGGAATGCCCTTTCCCTGTATGTCAAGGGGGCTGTGTGAATCATGAGCCTAAAACCACTCGTGTCCCTCTGGCAGACGCTGTGTGAGCAGCTGCGTAATGAGAACGAGGACTTGCGGGCAAAGCTGGAGAAGGATTTGGAGCAGAGGAACCAGGCTACGGAGAAGCTTAGGTGAGAGCAGGAGGGATGTTGGCTGGGCAAGACGCATGGTTGGCGGGGTGGATCAGATGGAATTCGGCGTCTTTCCTGCCCTGATTGTTAACTTCTTCAAATGTTGGTTGCTGTATGAATCCTTGAGGGTCTCTCAATCTGCGTTTCTGTTGTGCTCTTCCCGCCGCCAAGGTGTGAGAACCTGGAGCTGAAGAAGATGGTGATGATGAGCAACAAGGTGGGCGTGAAAAGGGACGGTGTGGAGAACGCTGGCCAGCAGCAGGTAGGAGCAGCCAAGACTCTTCCTCTTCCCAACTCCTCTTCCCTGTGCCATCCCAGGACAGCTCCCACACCAGAGGGACAGCTCCCACTCTTTGTAACAGTACCCTGATCGCACCTTGGAATGGAGTCCCAAGTCCAGAGCGCTGTGTGATCCTGGAGGGTGCCTGGAAGCCTTCTTGGCAAACCCCCCCATTTATCTTCAAAGCATCCCTTAACCCTTCATAGGCTGATATTTTTAATCTCCCAGGGCCCGATTCTCCCCATTTACCCCTGTGTTGCTGGGGGGGTGCCCCTGACTCCAGCAGTCACCCCTCTGTAGAAGGAAGGCTCAAGGGTGGGAAAACAGGCCCTAAACTTGGAACAAGTGCAGGTATTTGTTTCTTTAAGAGGCTTATTTTGGAGGGAGGGACATAAAGCTACAGCAGAGCTAGGAGTCATTCTGCCATGCTCCCTGCAGCCTTGCTAAATGCCACTGGGTCAGTGTTGGCTACCAGCAAACCCTGCTGCGGTGGGGAAGTCCAAAGCAGCAGAGCACAGCTGCTCCCTGCCCCCATCGCCAAGGGATGGGCTGGAAAGGCGCACGTCATTGTAAGGGGAGGAATGGTCTTGGGCGACCAGGGCTTTGCCACTGAGCTGGGGTGCGGACCCCCTCTCCACAGTGGGGAGAATGCTACTTACGCCGCAGGAAGTGGTGAAGCCAAGTGAGTGCGGGTGCACTCGTGAACCGTTGCCTTGAAAACCTTGTGTGACTGGGAGGGCGGGTGATGGCGCCATCAAACCAGCAACAGGAGCGAGCGGAGGATTCCCGTGCTGAGGGAGGCAGTAAAGCAGCAGGGGCCAAAGCCGAAGGCTGATCGCCCTTGAACTAGAAGGCGTTCCCTGCCTTTGTAGGCAGATGGCTGGCTGCTCCCACCACATCCGTGTCCCCAAAGAGCGGGAGAAGTCCCTTTCCCCGGGGAAGGGGGTGGGGACAGGACCGAGGCAGACACCAGATGGCGCTGTGCGGGACCCATGCTGCCTGGGGTCCAAAAAGCAATTCCTGACACTGACATCTAAATTTCTCTCCCCCTCCCTACCCTTGGGTGGCTGCTGGGGGTTGGTAAGTGGTGGCCAGAATCGAGGGATTATGGGGGCAGGCCAGTGGACTCTGCCTGGGCTGCGAGTTCACGTTGGTTACCTGCAGAGAGACAACCGGTGCAAGGCTGGTGTCAGTGAGTCACGGGGCTGGAGGTGGGTTCTGCTCCCCACCAGGCGGGGCTGACGGCCATCGCCATGTGAGGCAACATGAGCTGTGTTGCTCAGGTGTGCTGGGAGGGCAGGGGACAGCTGGGGGAGTGGGGCAGGCAGCTGTTGGACACAAGACTCTTCTCCTGCTTCCCCGGCTGTGGGATGTGTCTGGCCCAGCTGCCATGAAAGTCCTGAAGGTTTCTGTTTGCGCTGTCTCCAGAGTGGAGCGCTGGCAGAGAAAGCATCGGGCAAGGGCGTGCCAGGGGCCAGTGAGAAGAAGGTGAAGATCCTCGAGCATCAGCGCAATGAGGTGAGCTGGGCCCGCTGCGGAGCACCCCGGCATTGTTGGCTTTGAGCGTTCGCCTTTCCCCCAAAGGCATGCCAGGCCTGGCACACACGGCCCAGTGCTAATGTACGCACCTTACAAAGCAGTCCCACTCTTGGCACGACGGGCCGTGTCTGCTCAGGACAGGCCCAGCATAGGAGAGTAGCAGGGGACTGTGGGTCAGTCTGAGGTGCACTGACAGAGCCTGGGGAGGTGGGGGAGGGCACTGGGGTAACGGGACTGTGCATCGAGCTGGGGGAGCAGGAGGTGGGGGATTGAGCTGGGGGGGGGAGCGCTGGGGTAGCAGGGGGCTGTAGATCACACTGAAGCGCATTGGCAGAGCTTGTCTGCCCCTTGCTTGTCTGTGACATTCCTCCTGTCTCTCCTGCTGGAGCTGCTAGTTGCTCAGTAAGTCACTAAGCCTGAAGGTTTTACAAATGATGGTTCAGCTCAACTTCTAAGAGCGTGAGCCTCGCTAGTGGGAGAAGAACTGGGTTCTGCTTGGGCGCTCTGCTCACACAGCGCTCCTGAGAGAGAGAGAGAGAATGCTTGGGGTTAGGAGATTGGTAGGCTGCAAATGCCTGTTCGCCCCACTTGGTGGGGCGGGAGAGGGGTCTGTGCCCCGGTTAACTCTGTGTCTTTCTCCCCCTAGCTGCTGGAGGTGAACAAGCAGTGGGATCAGCACTTCAGGTCCATGAAGCAGCAGTACGAGCAGAAGGTACGTCCTAGGTGGCAGCATGTGCCGGGCAGTTTGCTTGTGGGCAGATGCTGTGTATGCACCTGTGAGCGCTACACACAGACCAATCTGGGCAAACTGTTCTCCTCCGGACTGTGCTACTCTTCTGAAATGTCTCGCAGGCCAACGTGTGCGTGTGTTTGCAGGGAGCAGCATGGGGGCTACTCGGGTATCCCCCGCCCCTTCAGTGCACTCTCCTTGCCCCAGCCACAAACTCTCCCCAAGCGCTCTCCCCATCCATATAACCATTCATTCCCCCTCCATCCATGCCAGCCTAGGCATCTATGCCATTCTCATCTTCACCGTGGTATCGGAGCCCATCTCTTTCTCTTGGAACCTCCTGTTTCATGCATGACACAGGTGGGGAGAGGCAGCTGAAGGGGCTGTGGGAAGTTTTACATTAAAATGCAGGTGGGGGTGGGTGGGCGGGCAAATGGGGCTGGGGGTTGCACCTCTGCTGTGGGCGGCGCTGCGTTCCAGACGGTCACGTGGCCACCCTGTCCCCCGGCAGATCACAGATCTGCGCCAGAAGCTGGCGGACTCCCAGAAGGCGCTGAACGAGCTGGAGGCAGAGCGGGAGCCGAAGCAGAGGGACTTCGATCGCAAGCTTCTCCTGGCGAAATCCAAGATTGAAGTGGAGGAGGTGAGTCCTGGGCGGGAGGGGCTGTATCCTCCCCCCACTCAGGAGCTGGGCAAAAACCAGGCACTTGTGCGTTGGCTTCCTCTTGCCACAGTAACCCTGGCTCCTCCCAGCACATCGTCTCCCTCTGGCTCCCCAGGTGTTGGCTGAGTCAGAGCCACTGTGTTAGCAGAATGATTGAACAAACTCTGGGCCGGGGCAGTGGGGCAGAAATGGAGCGTGTAGCTCTCCTCCAGGCTCTGTGAGGAGGCAGCGATCCTGCGTGCTGCGCCTTGGAGCAGCGGGCGGGCCCCATGCGGGCTCTCTGGGGGCACTCTGCCTCCCAGCGCCTCTCTCCTGTCTCCAGCGTAGTAAAACCCCCCTGCCTGGGAGCGAATGGTTGAAAGGAGGCTGCGTCCTGTCAGGCCCCAACAACCGGGCTGCCGCTCGGCCTGCAGCACCAGAGTCAGGGGCCGCCACGGGGCCTAGAAAGCAGGAGCAGGCCCATCTTGCTGCTTTCAGACTGACCAGCCTGGCTGGTGTGGGGCGGAGGGAAAGAGGGTCAGACTAGGGGGAAATGTCTGCTGGGAGTGAGGGAAAGAGGCTGAGCCCTCCATGGGGGCCAGTTCTAGTTGAGGGAAGGGCAGAGAGGTCTGACTAGACTCCCTTCTGCCGAGCCACGGCCGTGCGAGAAGGCACCTTCCCGATCGGAGCAGAGGTGCTGCTCTCTCTGCTCCCTGGTGCTTGACCCGAGGGATGAGTCTTTCCCCTCTCACCCCCCGCTCTGCCCCCTGGCTTCTCCCTCCCGTCACGCCCAGGGAGGGAACCACAGGCCTGGGAGGAAGGGCGGGGAGTAACGTACGGCTGCGCCTTCCTCTGACCTCCTTGCCTCTTGCTCTTTCAGGCAGAAAAGGAGAGGCTGGCCGGGGAGGTGAGGGATCTGAAGCAGAGACTCAAGTTCCTGCAGGAGCAGCTGACACCGGTCACCAAGCAAAGGGAGTACCAGGAGAAGGAGATCCAGAGGCTAAACAAGGTGAGCTGCCTGGCAGCGCCCATCCCTGGTCGCCCCGATAAGTCTTTGGTTTCCAAGGACCAGTTCAGACAGGTATTCCTGTACCTCTGGCAAACTGCAGTTCCCCTGGTTCCCCGGGCACTGCCTGCACCTCCTGTCCAATGCACTGTGTCTCCGAGCAAGGCAGCGGCTGCCCCTTTCCATCCCCCTCCTCCCAGCTGAACAGTAAACCCAGAGCAGCTGCTCCCTGTCCTGCCTTCCTAGCCAAGCTCTTTCACAGAAACCCCTCCTGGCCAGTTGTGCGGTGCCGGAGAGCAGCGGCCCAGGGAGACCTGCGGTGCCTGAGAGGGGGAAGTGCTAATGTGCTAGGAATTGGCTGAGCTGAAAGAAGAAACGTTCCTCCCCCCATGGGAAGAGTCTGAGGGATCTGCCTCCCTTGCCTCGCTCAGGGGTGGACGCACCCTGCCAGGGGATTATGGGAGGGCCTCCGCTCATGGCTCCATCAGACAGTGTGAGGGCAGCTGGGGGCACTTCTCTACAGCTCAGCGGTTGGGAGCTGCAGGTCGCCAGGGGTCCTAAATGGAGCCTGTGCTGACCGTGTACAGGCCGCATGTCGCAAGCGCAGCTGCGGGAAGGGCCCGTGTCTCTTTTGGGGATGGGGCATTGCAGGGGAATAAGCCCTTTGCGGCACTGGGCTGGCAGATACCCCTTGTGCATCAAGCCTGCCTCTCCTGGTGTTCTGAATACCAGCCTGCCCCTCCTCAAACCCATCCTGCCTGTCTCTGAGTTTGAGCCCTCTCCGTCTGTTCCGAGCCGTGCTGGCTGACCTGCCCCTCACCGCGCCCGTGTCTGAATCTTGGAGGGACACAGCTGTGCCCTGGGCAGTACGTGTCAGAGGCTTTGCCCAGACATCCCGCGGCAGCGGCAGGCACGTCTCGCTGTTGGATAGTATCAGGGGGTAGCCGTGTTAGTCTGTATCCACAAAAACAACAGGGAGTCCAGTGGCACCTTAAAGACTAACACATATATCTGGGCATAATGCCTGCATCTGTAACTTTCACTCCATGCATCTGAAGAAGTGAGGTTTTTTTACCCACGAAAGCTTATGCCAAAATAAATCTGTTAGTCTTTAAGGTGCCACCGGCCTCCTTGTTGTTTTTGTTGCTGTTGGATAGTGACCAGGGCTCCGTTCAGGCCTTAGTTTCACCCCTGGCTTGTCTGAGTGGTGACGGTGGGAGGGCGGGCCAGTGAGAACGCGGGATTTTCCAGGAGGTAGAAAGGTGGGGATTTTGTTTCTTTTAATCAGCATTCGGAGCAGGAGAGGAGAGAGGGCCTGGGTGGTGGCTGTGCTCTTCACCTGCACCATGTCCAGGCTTCACTTGGTTTGTCTGCACTAACTCTGGATATCTGCCTTCTCAGCCCCCTTCCAGCTGGGCGTGTGCCCCACTACTCTATGCACTCTAATGGCGCCCTCTGTCCCTCTCCACCCTCAGGCCCTGGAGGAGGCCCTGAATGTCCAGGCCCCTGCTTCTGCCCCTTCTGCACTCAGTAACGCCACAGAGCCGGGCGAGAGCATGAGACCACACGAGCTGCTGACCCAGAACGAGCTCCTGAAGCAGCAGGTAAGGAGGGATTGTGGCTTTTTCTCTCACTCTAGTTCCCTGGGCTAGCTAAGGCCGCAGAGAGCGTGTGAACTCAGACCCTGGGAAGGGTCTCGGGTCTCTGAGCAGATAGCCCCAGCCTCCCCTCTGCTTAAAGGGCCAGATTCTGCTTGGATTCCCACCAACGTGGTCAGCTCCGTTGACGTTCCTCTAGCTTTACTCTGGTGTAACTGGGAAGAGGCTGTAAGGAACGCCATTGGTGGTATCTGACCGTAGCCCCATCCAGGCCTCGGCTGGAAGTGCCTGTGACGGGGTGTCACTGAAGGGGACACAGCAGGGTGCCAGGTCTGACATGAGTTTGCACTGTTGGGGGTGGTGTCTCATTTCTCAAAGGCTTGGTGTGAATTCTTCAGTTAGCTTGGCATGAAGAATTTCCACATATGCCCACAGGGAGGGCGCCTGCCCTGCCACCCCTGGGCCCTGCAGGAGGTGTCTGACAGGGCCCAGTGACCCTCTCTGCCTCTTCTCTCTGCCAGGTGAAGATCTTCGAAGAGGACTTCCAGCGGGAGCGGCGCGACAGAGAGAGAATGAATGAGGAGAAGGAAGAGTTGAAGCAGCAGCTGGAGAAACTTAAGAAGCAGTTAACAGTCTCCAACAACCAGGTAGGGCAGTGGGGTGAGGAGTGGGGGAGTAATGCTCTGTGCTCTGAAGCTAACGTCAAGAGGCGTTTGGGGAACAGGGGAGACAAGTCCACCCCTGAGCCTTCAGCTCTGCCACGCGATGGCGTCTGCTATGTGCATGGATGCGTTGACACAGCCAATGCTGGGAGAGTGGACTGGGCACAAGTGAAACCCACTGGCAGATGGAGCCGGATCTCTCAACACGATCCTTCCCTGACCCCTGTTTGTGCCGATCGGCCAGCGAGCTGGGTCTTTGCCTCCTGACCCTGGAGGGATCCAGCCCGTCAGTGTGTGGTGTGGGCAGTTTGTTCACTGCTATGTGCAGATGGGATGGAGGTGAAGGCCGTGCCAGCTGGGGAAGGGGAACTCGTGTGGGAGAAGATGGCAGTTTCCAGAGTGCTTTGGGGTCAGCAGGGGTTGGGGGGCAGAGACAAACATAGGAGACAACGTACATTCATAGTGTGCAGGGCCCTGCGATCCCACGGGCAGCCCCACCTAGGATGGTGATAGACCCGTGTCCCCAGCGCAGGAAAGCTTACGTCAGCCAGCAGCATTCAGGTCCACGCTCCCACCCAGGTCAGCTGAGCCCCCTGGCTCCCCTCTGTGGGAGGAAGGGGTATGTGACGAAGGCCTCCTGCGAGACCTGGCTTCCCACCAGCCCCGAGGGCCGGTCACTCAAAGGTTATTGAGATTAAGTTGTTTTCTTGCCTCTGTTGTGGCCTAGAGCCAGCTCCCCCCAGCCTAGGGGAGCTTCGTGCTGAGGGGGGTGGGCGGTGTTGTCTGTGAGATTTTAAAGATCCTCGCGGGAGTAGCTGAGAGGCCTGTGCGAAGGAGCCGTCTCCTCCATCACAGTCCCGGGCAGCAGCTGCTCTGTTTGCAGAGTTGCAGAAGCTGCCCCCTTGGGGAGATATGGGGCTGTCCTCCGCTGTCCCTCTTGCCCCAGCACGCAGCCCAGCCAGTCAGTAGCTCTCGGGGCAGCCAGGGGTGGGAGACCCACAGGAGCCTGTTGGCATCGGGGGCGCCAGGCAGGGCTTCCGTCAGTGCTGATGAGGTGGCTCTAGGTGCTTGGCCCCAGGGAATCCTCCCCCTGCATTTGAGTGGGAGCTGCCAAAATTCCCCTGCCTTTTGGGCCGTAACCCCCCACAGGAAACAAGCAGCCGTGTGGCCGTGACCCAGGCTGGCCTGCGGATTTATTTTAAAGCCCCTCTGGGATCATGCTCCGGACAGGCTGGCATGTGGCCGGCGAGGGCGGGGGCAGTGGGCGCTTTCGGTGCTCCGGCTCGGGCCCAGCGTGGCTGTCAGTCGCTGCTACCAGGCTGCCCTGCCCTCGGCGGGCAGGAGTTCTGTCCGGCGCGTACCGGCGTCCGCGAGGGGGGGCCGGTGCTGTGCCACACTCTCCGTTCTGACCCCGCCTCTCCTCCAGCTGCGGCTCTTCAAGGACGACTGTCAGCGAGAGAAGGAGGAGAAGGAGAAACTGAAGAAGCTGCTGAAGCAGCACAAGCAGGTATGGAGGGCGGTGGGCGGAAGCAGCGATCCCCTCGGGGACGGGGTGTTGGCTGGAGCAACGTGGGGGTTTTCTGGGGGCGGGGAGGTTGGAAGGGGAGCAGCGTAGGCCAGGGCTACCCGGGGAATTGGGTGCCCTGGCTGTAAAAACCCCTGCATGCTGATATGCAGCTGGTCGGGAGGCTAAGAAATCCGAACGTGTGGCAGAGTTACCAGTGCGCGTCCTGCCCCCAGCACGGAGGGTGTGTCGGGGCGTGGTTGGTGCCGGGGGGCGTGTAGCCATAGCAACGCTGAGGTTGCTGTAGGTGATGCTGGGGGCTGAACCTGCCCTTGGCTGGTGCCGGGATCAGAGGACATGAAAGGATCTTACAGGCGCCTCTGCCTAGGATCTTGTGCCAAGTGCATCTCCGCCAGAGCCAAGGACCAGGGCTCGTGGTGCACAGATACTACCATGACCGGCACATTAGACTTGCACAGCTGGGCGGAAGGGGGGGGGTCTGTATAAGCTGGGCTGTCTCGGCTTTGTTCCTGAATCTGCCCATCTGCCTCTTGCAGGTTTCTGGAGAGAGGCTGCACCCAGAGCCGGTCCCGGGGCCTCTCGGCCCTGCCTGCCCCATGTACCAATTCCAATATAGCCCTCCAGTGCCCCACCACGTCTACCGTGGCTATGAGGACTGGCAGCAAATCCGGTACCCGCCTTCAGCAATGCCGGGCGACCATCCACCAGTGCAAAACTTCCACCACTTCCCTCCTGTGAGTACCATCTCGGGAAGGCATAAGGCTGGGCCAGGGCGGGGGCCATTCTGTAACCATCTCTGCTCCTTGCACGCCCCTCCCAGCCTCTCCTGCAGCGTCTGGATGTGTTTCAGGCAAGGTGGTTCCTGTCGCACAATCCCCAGGTAGCAGCCTGGCCACCTCCTTCCACCCGACCCCCTGCCAGCCAAGTGTAGGCAGCCGCCCGCCTACTTGCTATGGGCCTCATTCCTTATCCCAGAGGGAGTGCAGCTGTGCACACACAATGCATGTGCAGTCAGCATGACTGCGTGCGCAAGTCAGGGACTGCACGCACAAATGACTGCTCCAGACGATTTGAACACACTGCTGGTGGTCCACACATGGTGTGTGACTTAATGGCAGAGCCAGGGATAGCCCTCAGGAGTTTGTGGCTCATGAGTCCATGATCCATCTGCTGGACTCCGACCACTGATGAACTAAAATGTCAGTGTCTGTGTGTCTGACCTCACTGATCTTTTCCTCTCCCCCATCAATCTATCTAGGTGCTTATCTGGCCCCCAGCACTGGAATATCTGAGATCCTCACATTCTTGAATGCATTTATCCCTGGGAGGCAGGGAGAGTCTATTACCCCATTGTACAGAGGGAAACCGAGGCACCAAAAGACTGCGTGACTTGCCCAAGGTCACACAGGAAGCCTAGTGGAGATGGGAATTGAACCTGGATCTTCCAAGTCTTGGGCCAGGGCCCTAACAACTGGACTATCCTTCCTACATCCCCATCTGCCTCCTGCCAAGTCGTTCTGTACAGAATCTGAGACCTCCCGTTTCCTGCCCTCCCTCACGCTGCCCCGTTCTTTGCTCTTCCTTTCAGCCAGAATACACCTGGCGCCCACCTTGTGCTGTGTCCAGGGCCCAGAACTCCCAAGCAGTGGAGGGAGTGAAACCGCTGCCCAAGGAATCCGGTAAGGAAACGCTGCTCTCACACGCCAGGGGTTACTTTCCTTCTGCTGAGAGTGGCGCTGCGTGAGAACCCCGGACAGCTGCCGTTCGTGTTGCAGCTCAGATGGGCACTGAGTATTGCAGTGCATTGAGGCAATGGGCTTGCCCCCATCAAATCCCATCTGTCACCAACTTGGCATTGGCTTGCCCATGTCCCAGACCTGCTGCACGAGGAGGATCCGGGGGCTGGAGTGGACCAGACAGAGGCACTTTGGGAGAGTGCGGTGTGGGGAAGCTTGCACGCTACTCCCTTGCCCTCACCCACCTCTGCCAGTTGTCAGCCCCAGGAGCATGGAAACACCTGTCTCAAACCTGAGAGTAAAGTTAACTAAAGCCTGAGATGGCCCCTGACAGCCCTCTGGCCCCGCACGTGGCAATACCATGGGATGCTGCTGTGATCTGTTTAAACTGGCTCTAAATAGCGTGTGTACCAGGAGACCGGAGCGCTACTTACGCAATGTGGGTGTGCTTTGTCTTTCAGAACCTGCAGGGCTTGGGTTACCAAAAAAACAAAGGCCGGTTTAGCTGTGGGCCAATGTCAGAAGAGGGGGCGGGGAGTGTGCGCGCCTGAGTGTCTCTAGACCCTGCCTCCTGCTAGTTATCCCTGTTCACACACTGTGTATGTAACAGCAGATCCTTGACGGGCTGGGATGTCTCCCTCCGGAGCTGCTGAAGAGAGAACGCCCCGTGCCCTGCGGAGCTGCTGAGGAGCAAGTCGCGTGGGTGCGTCCTTGGAATCCCAGCCTACAGGGGTTGTGCAAATGGCCACGTGTGGTGATCTTGTTCCTAGCCATGTCGCTTGGGTTTTAATTTGATTCCCAGCCTTGCATTCTGCAGCAGCACCTGCTGGGAGCCTCCCATTTCCTATGTTTCAACAGAGCCTTCGGTGGAGGATTTTGCTGCAGCCTGGTTTTGTATTTTAACGTGTATTTGCTGGCTGACCCCAGAGACTTTCCCCGTCAAATAGTGTAGGTGGGAGAGCCGCCCCATACAATCCCATGACGAGCAGAGAGGCCAGCTGAACAGATGTCTGATACCCTGGATAGATGGGTGGGGAAGAGGGTTTAATTGTCTGTTTGTTCTTTTCATAGTTAAAAAGAAGCCAAGCTGAAGCTAAACTGAATCCATTGGTTCATGTCATTTACCAGTGAACACTCTCTAGGACTAAAGTTGAGCGCTCTGGCTTGAATGGCTTTTAAAGTGTCCCGAGTCCAGGGCCCAAATGTAAATGTCTCTCGACGCTCCATTGAAACTTGGGCGTGTAGCGCTTGCCCCATGTAGATACGGCCGCGCCCTCTGTACATACATATACATACACACTCGCTGTCTATAGAAGATGTGGCAACCCTCATTCTCTTATTAGATTGACCTCACAGTCCAGTCTGTGAGTGATCAGGGAGCCACAGGCCTATGGTGTGCAATAACTCTGCCTTTATTGCTCCCAGGGAGCAGGCTGTGAACTCTACCCCTCTTCTCCCACATCCCCAAAGCAGAGCTAACGAGCCGCCTTTCAGTAACAAGTTAAGATTTTAGGGCCTGATTCAGCCAAGTACTTTAAGCCCATGTCTAACATCAGGCGTGCTTTGAAGTCCGTGGGACCTCTCACCTGCTCAAAGGCAAGCGTGTGCTTAACTACCTTGCTGACCTGGGGACCCGAGGGAGAGGAGGAAAACCTGATGGAAGCAGCAAACAATAGACAAGTTCATTTGTGGGCCCAGGCAGACCTGTTCTACTCCGTCCTGTTCTATCCCACTGCAATGTGCCCCGGGACTTGCCCTGCCCGGGGTAGCTGTTGCGAAGTGCTGGGGTATGCTGAACAGGAGGCGCTGAGTACTTACTGTTTAGTACTGACAGTGGCTTTGGAGGGGTGACGGGTCTTCCAAAGAAAAAAATGACAATGAAATGAGGTCTGAGAACAGGAAAGGAATGGCCGGGGTTCCGATCCCTCGGTCTCCCTGAAGAGGCTAACGTGTCTGTTCTTATGCGTGCGTATTGTGTGTGCAGTGTATTGTTGTCTGTAATTAATCTGCTGTATGTTAATGTTGACACGCAAATGGTAATGTGTACTTTGGGGGGCTCTTGCCCCTCCTTTCTTGTGGATGTCACTTCCCCTCGTTCCTCCAATTCCCTGTTAGCTGCTTGGGCTAGTTCTGGGGAACAGTGGACAGATCTCTGCCCTTCTCTATACTGTTGAACGATAACTTGAAGGGAAGGGGAGAAGAGGAGCTTTTCACCCCATCTTCTCTGCAGAGAAAACACCCAGCTCATTGTCCCCCACCTTTTCCTCCCCTACTCCATCTGCTTGGGTTTCCTTTCTGGGATGTGAATGGACTCCGGTCCCCTCCAGATGCTGACAGTCCCTGGAAAGGGATTAACCCCATCAGAGGGAGGTGCTGTGGGTCATCGTAACCCTGGACAATTGTAGGACATAGGGGGGTAAATTCAGGAAGTGAGCAGTATGCTGAAGCACCCTCAGCTCCCTAAAACACTTGTGCGTCTTTAGCCCAAAGCTGGGGCCATTAACTTGACTGTTGTCCGTGATCACATGGCACCCGTGTCCCCAAGAACCTGTATCTGGCCATCGCTGGCATGTGACTGAGGGTTTCAGACTGTCAATCTAAAGCGCTGTATTTAGTGAGCTGGCCTCTGGTTCATAGGAGCGGCCCCATGGGCTTCCCAGGCACTGTTCACATATGCAAAGCAGCGGATTTGGCCACGGGTGTGTGAAGACAAGGCTACCAATGTAACCCAGGCTAATAGAAGCGGTTCCTTGTCCGCTTTTAGTGGCTGGTCCATATGTAGAGATTTGAGTCTGCTTCTGCCTCCGAACTAATGGACCTGCTCTTTTGGCTCAAAATCTGCCCTGCCTGCCCCAGACCAAAGGGAGAATAACAAAACCCAGCTCTGGAGGCCGTACTAATCCCATGGATACGGGCTCTATAGCAAAAGGGACACCCACCCTGCTTACAGTGAGTGAAGCCTGTAACTAGCATACGCGTGCGTAAAAGGCTCCATGATTTGATCTGCCCTGACATCAGTCACTCGGCTCTGTGGGTCCCCTCGGGTCCTGCTGGCTTCCTGTGACTGTCCACCTCTGCACCCACCGCCCTGTGTCTGGTTTTTTTCCAGGGTGGCTCCTAAGCAACCCAGCCTCTCGTTCCTTTGCTCTGGTTGCGCCCTGTCCCTTCAGTTCCCTGTTCACGGGGGTTAAATCCCGTTCCTTACAGCTCTGGATCTAGGCCTGGATTCATGTCAATCGTGTATGCGAAAAGCCAACCTTGCTCCAGATGAAAACTAGTCTGAAGAGTGACGTCCCCGTAGGGCTCTGCCCTGGGGCATTGGGATCCACCATTAAATGTCTAGTTCTAGCTCTGGGCTGCCTTTCTGGCCGATGGCTCTGTGTTTACTACGCACAGTGACCCGCATTGTTATTGCAGCTGAAAAGGGGTGAGGGGGCTAGTTTTTCTTACCCCAATCCCCATGGGTTCCTCACATGGAGAAGACCATTTCCATGTATTTGGGATGTTTCGCCATCCATTTTGCCCACACATTTTGACATGCTAATATTTTAAACTGATACAAATCCAGCCACTCAGCCTAGGTTTTGAAATGCACCCTGTATAGCAAATATCCTGGAAAACAATACCCCTCCATTCCCCCAGGGGGCAAACGTCTACCCCAGAGACGCATGTACAAATCTCTGACACGGGTTGCTTGATTGGTTGGTTTCTGTGCAGAAAAATTATTATGAATTGTAACGATAACTATTCCTTTGCAATACTCCTTAATAAACTATCTGGAGATTTTTCCACCCCAGGCATTGTCCACTGTGGGTTTGCTTTGTCTCCTTGTGTTCTCAGACAGCGGCGCTGCCTAGCAAAGGGGTCCCGTCTTTGAGCGAAAACAGAGTGTTAGGCTGATGTCCTAAACTGAATAGCCGGCAGAGTTTTGCTCTTGATCACATCGCTTCTTAACTAGCAATTGCCAAACTTCCCCGGCCAGAAACGACTCCCTCACACCCCTACACGCGTATCATCTGCTACTGCAGGGAGCTGATTGGGTGCCTGTCTCCCCACTGTGCATAGGGAATTCAGATGGGGAGTGGGGGGGGGATGCTTTTGCATGAGCAGATAATGGCTGGAGAGGATGGGGGGGCTTCCTCTTTTGGGAACAGAGCTTTCCATGTTGCTCTGGGCCTGGCACACCTCCCTCAAACCTGCTCCTGGCTGTACAGGTGGAAATGGAAGAGCAAGGCACAATGTCACCCCAGTCCCCTCAGCCAGTATCTGTCCCAGGGTGGACACAGCCCCACTCCTCCTAGGACTGCCCATAGGGACACCCAAGCGCTTCCCCAGCCTCAGTGCTTCTTGTGGTGATCACCAGTCCAGCGAGTGGCTTAGATGGAAACAGGAGAGGGAGGGAGCTCTTCCTGCACCAGCCCACAAGAAGGAGGGGCCAGTGGTTGGGGTGAGTCCGGGACTCTGCTGCAGACTTCCTGTGGGACCTTGAGCAAGTCACTTAGTCTCTCTATGCCCAATCTGTGAAAGGGGATAAGAGCACCTGTACTGAGGGCAAGTCCATTAAAGACTGAGGCACTCGGGTACTCAGTGATGGGGGGCCACAGAAGCACATATGGCAGGGAAAGGGCTGCTGTGCCCCTGAGTCCAGGAGAAGAGGGGAGTTGTGCTTGAACCCTGCCCAAATGCGAGGTCAGAGCCATCTGACTGGGGCATCTCTGGACCCAGTGTGGGGCCTGCCCCTATCTGCTCTACCAGCTGGTGTGGGGCATGGGTGGGTTCGGCCCCATGGCTGAGAAAGGAGAGTCCTTTGACGCTGTGGCCGGAGCATTTGTGATAAACAGGAAGAGGCAGGTTGGACGTCAGGTGCTGTGAGGCAGACACCCTCACTCCCCGGGAGGCTGAGGGCATTGGCACCACCGAGCTCTCAGCCCAAGCCAGCTGGTCCCCTGTTGCTGTCACAGATAGGGTGAGGACCCCAGGGCCCTGGGTCCCCTGGCAGTTGCAGTGTCTGAAGGGCCCTTGTCTATGGGCTCATCTGGGTAGCGTCTCATGCCTGGGATGACAGGAGTTGGTGTTGGAGCCCAGGAGAGGAGGAGATGATGGAGCCAAGAGCTGGGGCCCGGCTGGATCAAGTGCCAGATGGACTTGCTGGCTCATGCCCTTGCCTCTTGGCTGAGAGGAAACCCCCCAAAAGTCCTTAAAAACCAAGCGCCCCCTTGCATGTTTGCACAGGTGTTTATTTTGCATTTCTACAGCTCTACACAGGCTGCGGGCATGGGAGGAGAAGCTGGGTTCCTGGGAGAGAGAGGAGAGCACATCCCTGCACAGGAAACTGCAGAGCGGCTTGAATGCACTGGAAGGGCCGCTCTACGCCCATGCAGGCTTGGGACAGATCCACCCTTTGGGGGCTTGCAGACCTAACCGTCATGGTGATGCATTCTCCTAGCACCCAGAGCCCATGCCCTGCTCTCTCACACGCCCGAGATTACACACTAAGCTACAGCAGCTAGAGAGATCTCGCCCTCTAGGGAGATCGGGGCTGCAGGAGAGATTCCAAGGGGCACGTTCCAGGTGTGGAAGGCTTTGTGGGGAGGGGTGGGACCAGGCACGTTATCCAAGCCCATCCGTCACCGAGGGCTCTCCTGCCAGGTCAGGGACAAGAGCAGGAGCAGCCCAATTTACAGGGATGGCAATGGCAAATATACAGCGAGATCAGTTCTAAGGGAGGAGGGCTGGACTGCTAAATAAATAGTGATGAGTGGCTTTCAGCAGGAGTCTATTCCTGAGGGAGCAGCGGAGAGGGCCGGACCCTGTACTTGCAAAGGGTCTTTCCCCTCCCCTGAGATTTCCCCTGTCCATGTTTCTCTAGGAAGTGGGAAGCTTGGCTATTAATGAATCTCTCCAGAACGGAGTGGAGAAGGGCAGGTTAAGGATGGCAGACAGGTCTGATGGCTGCAGCGTGGGGAGGTGACGCCACATGGCGATGGGTGACTGGGGTAAATCAAATGTCATTTTAGGCAACTGTGTTTCCCCAAAACGTGTTGCAGGACCGGTCTATAGGGAGTGGCGGTCAGGGCCGGTCTCTACAGAGTAGCACGAGTGTGCGTGCAAACTAGTCTGTAGAGGCTGGTGCCTTTCCTAGCAGATTCCACCCGTATTGGTGTCATAGCAGAAGGGATTTTTGTATCCAGGGATTCAGCTCTTTGGATGCATTGCATGGAGATTTTTGGCTGTGGATAAAGCATTGAGTCCCACCCCCACCCCACTGCTGACATCTCTACATTAGTCTTCTCTGACCAGGGGCAGCCTCCTCTGGCCAAAGACCCGCCGCTTCATGTAATCTATGATGTCATTCTTCACCACGGCCAAGTTTGTCCTGGGGCCCCACCTCATCACGGGCCGCCCCGTCGGGCCAACCAAGAACTTCTCGAAGTTCCACTTGATATCATGGATCTTCAGGGGCTCCCAGAAGAGCCTTTTGGGGTCGCCGAAGCTTTCCACCACGGGAGGGCAGGAGTTCTGCAAGGAGAGGGAAGGATGAGCATCAATGACACTGTGGGCTGGGGAAAGCTACCCTGCCCCCACCTCCTGCTCCCCAAACCAGGTCTCGGGAGAGGGCGTTTGGAGGCACGCACCTTCAGGAAGGTGTAGAACTTCTGCTCCTCCTCCCCGTTCACATCCCCTTTTTGAAAAAGCTGGAAATTCGGGACAAAGCCGCCCCCGGGCCGGACGTATCTGAAATCAAAGGGAAAGAAGAGTCAGGTCCGGTTCAAAGGAACATAAGAACAGCCATACTGGGTCAGACCAACGGTCCATCCAGCCCAGTTTCCCGTCTTCCGACAGCGGCCAATGCCAGGTGCCCCAGAGGGAGTGAACCTAACAGGTAATGATCAAGTGATCTCTCTCCTGCCATCCATCTTCACCCTCTGACAAACAGAGGTTAAGGACACCGTTCCTTACCCATCCTGGCTAATAGCCATTAATGGACTTAACCTCCATGAATTTATCTAGTTCTCTTTTAAACCCTGTTATAGTCCTAGCCTTCACAACCTCCTCAGGCAAGGAGTTCCACGGGCCCATCTTCACCTGGCATGGAGACAGTGATGAAACTGATGCTCCTGCCCATACACGCTGCCCGGCCGGCGGAAGCCAGGCCTAACCCCTGATCTAGACACAGCAGGGACCTGGTCAACAACCAGCCTTGTAAACTCTTTTCTAAATGGTTACTGGTCTACGCGCCCAGGCGGGCTGTGTGGGCTGGAACCATTTTTAAAATCACTCCTGTGTACTGTTACGCTGATGCTGCTTCAGATGCTGGCATGATGGGGCCTCGGCCTCCCTTCCCCTACGTCACAAGCAGCAGGGAGGAACCTGGCCCTGGGGGATGCAGACTGCAGGGTCAGCACACGGTTATCCGATCGCAGCAACTGCATCTAAAGGACGGGACCCAGAACCACCTGCTTAGTGGCTGGGGCCAAGCAGGAATGGTCCTTTTGCATTCCTGCCACACACTGACTGCGCTGGGCTTGGTTCAAGACTGATCTACACTCCCGAACCCCTGTCAGATACTGTGCGGAATGGCTGGCTGTAATTACCCTTGGGCTTAGCGTTGGTTCAGAGACGCAATAGGGAATCCGTGCCCGTCTTGTGACTGATCTCCGGTGTATCCACTTGACTAGGCACTGCTCGTTTCCCCCCTCTTCCAGCCCAGGTGGCAGCCAGGGCATTTAGAGGAGAGAACGCAGAGCCGCCACCCTGCCCCCACCCGCGCAAGGGCTCTCAGGCCCCTGCGTCACTCAGCTGTCGACTCACTTCAGCGCGGGGAGGATTTCGGCGTTGTCGCCAGGTTCTTGTTTGCCAAATTGGTTGCTGGGGAAGGCCAGGATGACGAGTCCGTGCGGCGCCAGCTCCTTCTGTAGTGCATTCAATTCTGCACACAAGAAAATCCCACCAGGGACGGGTTAGTCACAGCGAGCGATGGGAGCTGCTCCCCCGGTGGCGGAGCCGCACGTGGCGTCACCAAGCAGCCGGTTGGCGTTCGAGATGGCACAGGGGAGGCGGGAGAGGGCTCCCGTTCTGTGCTTCTCCCAGGACTCCGAGGCCAGGATCAGACCCCAGGGGCAGAAGTCCTGGCATTCTCCTTCAGCAGGAGTGAGCTCTACGCCATCGCATCAGCCTCCCCTCAGTCTTCCTAGCTGCAGCCTGGGTCTCCTGGGACTTGGTGCAGCATGGGTCTCCTGGGACTCCCCGTCTGCGCTTAAATCCCTCTCTCTCTCCCTGTCTCTGTTATAGCGTTGTGGCAAAGGGGAAATCGCTGGCACTCAGGCACGCCCTGGCCATCCCTCCTCCGCTCCGTCTGCCCCCGAACACCCCTGACCTGACCCCTGCACCAGCAGTGGCTTTACACTCACTCAGTGGGGTTTCCCCCCGCCCCCATTGCCACGTCCTCTTTCACTTCACAACCTTCCTTTTCTCTTTGGCCTATGCCAGGGTCCCCCCGCCCCCAGTGTCCTGAGGTGCACCGAGGTGTCTATCCCAGACTCCAGCACAATCTCCTCCTCCTTCCTCCGGGCAGGGGATCTTACCCAGGTACTGCATGGTGAGTCCTCAGTAGGTAGCCACGTTCACAAAGAGGATCATCTTCCCTTTGTACTTCCCGAAGGGGATGTACTCCTGTCCGTCTATGGTGAGGGCCCCATACCTGTAGATTGTTCCCTCCACCGAGTTGTAACAGTCAACCTGGAAAACAGCCAGGTAGAGCACGTGGGAAGGGGCAGGGCTGGAGAGGGGCAAGCAACAAGGTCTGATGACCAGCGACTAACTAGCTTCTTTGGGTTTTACTCTGTTTCCTGAGGAGCTCCAGAGCCCCCAGTTCTTCTCCTGGCTTCCCCTTCACCCGCTCTGCCTGGCGGGGACCAAGGCACACCGCTGGGATCCTCCGGTGTGGCCGGGTTTGGTTTGGCTCAGGCGAGGTTGGAGACAGCTGTGAGGTTCTGATCTGCTTTTAGAGTCTCAATCCGGTCCCCACCACCAACCACGGGGAGGTTTGTATCCAGGGATGATCTACTTCAATCCTTCCTCTTCCTTTCCTCCCAGTCCTTCTCGCCTCCTCCTCAACCCCTGCCATCCTGCCTTCACTGCCACCTTCCCTTCATCTCCTCCACCTCCTCGCTGGCCCCACAACCGTTATTTCATTCCTCCGCTTCCCTTCTCCTTAGCTCTGCTCCTGTCCTCAGCCTCCTTTCCCCCCCCTTCTTCTCTTCATTCACATGCTCCCTTAGCCCCTGTCTCCTCCAACCAGCCTCCACCCCTCTCTTCCGAGGAATCTGCAGACAGGCAACATCCAGTTTAGGGAGGGGAAGGGGCCCAGTGGGACGCCATCCCCTGCCCCAGAAAAGGGCTTTGCGATTCCATGCTATTTGGTGCATTCCCCGAGAGAGCAACGTTCAGGTGACCCACCGAGAAGTGTGCGTTCCAGAACCCCACCTGCGCTCCTCCCCAGAGTTGGGGCAGCCCCATGGCACTCCCTGGTGTGTCGGCCCAAGACGGCGGTTGTCACATGGGAAGCTGGGTTAGCCGCATGCAGAGAGGGCGATACGTTCTACTGGCAAGAGGAAAATCTTTTCCATGGTTCCCCGTTTGAACGCTGCCCTCCTCTTTCATTACACCCCTGCACGCTGCAAACAGGCCTGGCTTATCGAGGCACGAAGGAGCATGCAGGGGTGCTCTCGGGAGTTAAGCCCTAGTTTATGTTCTCCTTTGCGTTCTAACCGACCCATGGGCGTGCCTCTCCCACTCTGGCTCTGCTAAGGGGTTGGATTCAGAGGTGCTGGAATTAGGGGGGCTGCCGCACCCCCTGGCTTGAAGTGGTTTCCGTCAGATGCAGGGTTTACAGTTTGGGTCAATGGTTCTCAGCCCCCCCACTATACACATTGTTCCAGCCCCCCCGTTAGGATTTGTCTCTGGCAGCCTTGGCTGGGCTCCGTGGATCACCCGGTCAGGGTTCTAACGCAGACTCTTCCCAGACCAAACGGCAGCCAATGCTGGGCTCTCGCCCGGTGTGCTCATCCCACTGAGTCTCAGAAATCGCGTTTGACACGCACCGGCCTCCCACCCAGCGCCTCTGACTTTCCAGGGTGGCAGCTGCTAGCATGTTTACTCCACCCAAGCAGCAGCCACAGAACCACAGCTGGGGAGGGAAAGGACCAAAAATAGCCACAGTGTGTCAACAGCGAAGAAGAAACCCTGCTGCTGCTCGCCCCTGCGCAGGGAGAGGTGCTGACCCGCTCACGCTGCCCCGTCCTGTCCATGTACGAAGGGCCGGGGAAGATTGCTCCGTAGAAGGATTGCTGATTTACAGTGGCTTGCTACTCCTCCCTGCCCGGCTCCTGGCTGAGTGTCTGTCACCTAGAAACAGGCTGTTACTAGGATCCCACTCAGCCATGTGTGTCAGGCGGAGCCGCTGGCTCAGAGAGTGGGGAGCCAAAGTGTGCCCCAAGGTGGCCCCGGCTCCCTGTTCACCAGGACAGATTTAGAGAGACACGGAGAGGGGAAGGGACCTTTCTCATCAGGACGAGAAGCAAAAGCAAGTCTAGCTGCTCACCTGGCAGGGGAAGGGCCCTGGCATGAGAGATTGCCTGCCCCTGCCCCTAAAGCCCCCAAGAGGGTCTCAGGAAGGAAAACCTGCTCCTACAGACTCTAGGATCAAAATGCCAAGCACACAGTTGGCTTCCAATTCTTCTTGTGTAAGCACCAAGTGCCTAGCCCTTCAGGCTGTGAAGGAAACCTTCCCCCAGTGACCTGAGTAACCAATGCAGAATGGATTCCCTGAGTCTGAAACAGCAGCTCTGGGAGGGGTGAATGCCCATGCACCTCAACTAGTGTTAACTCTTAAGCCTAATGATTATGCTCCAAGACCCCAGGTTTTTCCAATAAGTGTATCTAGTTTATACAATCACAGCAACATTGGGTAACTACCCATGCCAATGGCCAAGCCGACAATGAGCACAGATTCATAGATTCCAAGGTCAGAAGGGACCATTGTGATCATCTAATCTGACCTTCTCCAATGATTAATTATTCTCGCTGTTTAAAATGTACATCTTATTTCCAGTCTGAATTGGTCTAGCTTCAACTTCCATCTTCTGGGTAGTGATATACCTTTCTCCGCTAGATTGAAGAACCCATTATTAAATATCTGTAGATGCTTCTAGACAGTAATCAAGTCACCTCTTAAACTTCTCTTTGTTAAGCTAAATAGATTGAGCTCTTTGAGTCCATCACCATAAGGCAGGTTTTCTGACCTTTTAGTCATTCTCGTGGCACTTCTCTGAACCCTCTCCAATTTGTCACCATCCTTCTTGAATTGTGGACACCGGAACTGGACCCAGAATTCCAGCAGCAGTCGCACCAATGCCACATGCAGAGGTAAAACCACCTCTCTACTATTCAAGTTTCCCCTTTTTATGCATCCGAGGATTGCATTAGCCCTTTTGCCCAAAGCTCATGTTCAGCTGATTATCCACCAAGACCCCCAAATCTTTTCCAGAGTCACTGCTTCCCAGGATAGAGTCCCCCATCCTGTAAGGGTGGCCGACATTCTTTGTTCCTAGATGTATACATTTACATTGGAAATTTCCACCACATGCGTCTGACGAAGTGGGCATTCACCCACGAAAGCTCATGCTCCAATACGTCTGTTCGTCTGTAAGGTGCCACAGGACTCTCTGTCGCTTTTTACAGATCCAGACTAACATGGCGACCCCTCTGATAATTTACATTTAGCCATATTAAAATGCTTGTGCCCTGTTCACCCAGCGATCCAACTTACTCTGAATCAGTGACCTGTCCCCTTCATTATTTACCACGCCCCCAATTTATCTGTCATCTGCAAACTTTTAT
Source organism: Trachemys scripta elegans (assembly GCF_013100865.1). NCBI lineage: Eukaryota > Metazoa > Chordata > Testudines > Emydidae > Trachemys > Trachemys scripta. The sequence goes on from NC_048305.1 coordinate 6,148,079, forward strand.
CAGTGATGATTTTATGTTTTCTGCCAGACCTTGATAAAAATGTTAAATAGCGCAGGGCCAAGAACTGGTCCCTGTGGGACACCACTAGAAACACACCCATTTGATTAGGATTCTCTGTTTACTGTTACATTTTGAGACCTGTTAGCCAACTTTCAATCCATTTAATGTATGCCATGTTAATTGTATATCTTTCTGGTGTTTTTAATCAAAATGCCATCTGGTACCAAGGCAAATGGCTTACAGAAGACTAAGTATATTACATCAACACTATTACCTTTATCAAACAAAACTGTAATCAAATTTTTAAAAATCAAGTTTGTCTGATAGGGTCTGTTCTCCATAAACCCATGCTGAGTTGCATTAATTAGATTACCCTCCATTAAGTCTTATTAATCAAAGCCCTTAACAGCTGTGCTTGTTTGGGATCTATAATTACCCAGATCATCCCATTTACCCTCTTTAAATATTGGCACATTAGCTTTCTTCCAATATTCTGGAACTTTCCCAGTGTTCCAAGTCTTTTTAAAAATCAGCTTTAACAGTCCAGCAAGCTTTTCAGCCAGCTCTTTTAAAACTCTTGGGTGAAAGTTATCCGGAGGTGCTGACTTAAAAATGTCTAACTCTAGTAGCTGCTATTTAACATCCTCCTGAGATACTAGTGGAATAGAAAAAATGTTATAATAAAATATGACATTTGTTTTTTTCCCCAGACACAGAACAGAAATATTTATTAAACACTTTTGCCTTGTCTGAGTAATTGTTGATAATTCTACCATTTCCATCTAGTAATGGACCAATACCATTGTCAGGATTCTTTTTGTTCCTAACATACTTTAAAAACTCCTTACTGTCCTTAACTCTGCTGGCCATAAATTTCACCTTGTGTCTCTTTGCTTCCCTTATCGATTTTCTACAATTCCTAGCTTCTGATTTATAATCATTACTATCCACTTCCCCTTTCCTCCATTTGTTATATATTTTATTATTTTTTAGAGCTGCCTTTACTTCCCCTCTACATCAGAGAAGAAGTGAAGAAATAGTCATGGGTCTAAAACCTTCCAAGGTTTTGGGGGGTTTTGTACGTATAACCCCAACTCTGAACTCCCTGAGTTTCTTAAGTTGTTTGCTCACGTGGCATTTTGTTTCACTTTCATGTTCTCAGAAGGCAAGATGCACTCAAAGCGCTGATATGTACCAGCTTAACGTCGGGTTTATATAACTGTAATGTGACTGCTATTTGCTATGCTCCTCACAACCATCTCACTGTTGCAGCCCCTGTCTGTCAGATCCATCTGTTGCCTCTCACCATCGTCTTAGAATGAGAGTTCTTTTGGTGGCAGGACCACTATTTCATTATATGTCTGTACAGCCCCTAGCACACCAGGGGCCCTGATTCCTGACGGGGGTTCGACATGCTACCTCGGTCTTTGCAGGAGCCCCTACAGAAGGTGTAAGGGAGACAAAGGATTGCTGCACTAATTGTATCTAATTATCGCATGCAGACTGGCATGCATTTCCCCCATGTCCAGCACTGGGTGTCAGCGTGCCTGTCTCTCGCACTTCATCACCCTGCAACCCTTCCTCCTGACACCCTGGGGCATCTAGAATTATCTCCCCTGCCATCCTCTGCCAGCAGGAAGGCAAGGCAGCCTCTACGCACAGGTGGACCCACAAAACAGGGTTAACAGACTGGAAGCCAAACGTTTGTAGCTTTCCCCCTTTCCACCCAGCGCCTCTGATTCAGTCCAAGACGCCCCCACTCCGGGCTTGTGACATCACACTCACTTCCCAGGCGACGGATGGGTGATGCAGAGCAGCAGCCTAGGAATTATGCAGCCTTCAACTCTCACGCAAGCCCTGTTTGGGGAGCTGATAGCCCTGCCAGAGACAAGCATCCAGGGGGCTGGCTCAGCTCGCCTTCCCCACGGAGCTCTGCCAATGCAACCCAAGTCTGAGGCCTGCACCCTAATCACTTGCCTCCTTGGGCACCTCCCACAGCTTTTCTGATGCCCCTCACTCTGGCCCTACCACCCTCCACTCCCCGCTAGTCCAGTCCTGGCATTGGCCTGCGTAGAGCTTGCCAGTCACATTGACCCGGGTGCTGGCTTCCTGGCGTGGCCTGTCAGAGATCAAGCGGAGAGCCACCAAACTTGTTCCCAGTGTAACTTGAACCGTGTTTCTAAGCAAGGAGCCCTGCTCACCGAGACAATGACACTGATTAGATGTTTTCCTCTTCCTCTAAGATCCCCAGGCAGCCAGGCTCCGTGGAATAATCCTTCCCAGGGGCCCCAGGGCTCTGCACATGCCAAAAGGAAGATTCACCCTGATAGCTGAAATGGGGGAGCTGCCACAGCGGTAGGTGGGGTGCAGTGACGGAGCAGGGAGAAGAAAAGGCAGCGTCTGTGTCCCCTGCACTAACTCTCACGTTTAAATGAGGGAAACCCAGTTAGGCAGAAGGGAAAGAGGGAATCAGCTGAGAGAGGGAAGGAGAAATTACCCCTTTCTCCCGCCAGCAAATCAGTGCATTCCCCTTGTTTGCCTGCTGCCCCCCTGCCCAGATCCCAACACACCAGAACTTCGGGGCGTTGAAACCCAGATCCAATTTGTGTCCATCTCTCCTGATGAGTGTAGGGGAGAGACCCCCAGCCAGGGATGAAGGATGCCCCATGGGACCCAACAGCATCATGCCAAAGCACCGACCCTGCATGCACACTGTTCTCCGGTGGGTTTCCCCTTACCTTCTGTTTCTCCTGCCCCTGGTTAGGCTGAATTAACCCAGCCAAGAACAAGGGGAAAATCCAAGAGCCCCTGAGTCTGCCCCCCATGGCAGCTGTGGGGTGCCAACACCCGCTTCTTGCCCCACGGAGCACAGCAGCTGGGTGCCCGTGTCCGGCTGGGCTTCTCCGTCACTGTCCTCTTCCCCACACTGTGCCACCTTCGAGCACAACAGCAGGGAGAAATAAAAGGCTGAGCCTGGGTCCTCCTAACCAATCACAGTGAGGCAGGGCTGCTACCAGAGCTATTAACCGTGTGGGCCCTGGTGAGCTCCAGAGGTGTTGGAGGGAGGGAGAAAGGGGATTGATTGCTTCAGCTAAGGGAGAATCTGGACTCAGAATCTGGAATCTGGCATCCCAACACCCCCATGGCTGGAGAGGTCTGGTTGCAGGGCTTTGGTTCGGCTTATAAAGCTAGGGCCCCCATATGAAATTCGGGCTGGGATCTGAGTGCAGATTATGCTACTTTCCAAAACAGAGGGGAAAGGAAACCAAAGAGCATGGGGTGGAGGGGAAAGGAGATTAACCACGTACCTGACTGTTATGTAACACACTACGGGCCTGAGCGCCTGGAGATTAGGATCAAAACAATGGAGAAATTCAAGGCTGTTATCTTGGCCCAGCCTGTGAGTCTCGCCCTAGTGATCCCGCTGGACGTGTCCAAGTACAGCCACAGATCCATTGTATCTCACACACCAAACGGGGCATGAGCAGGGACAACCCAGCATTCCAACTCCAATCCCTGCTACTCACGGGATAAGCACACCCCAAGATGCAGCGGGTGGATAAACCAGCTGAGAGGGAATGGGGTGGGGGACAAGGAAGATGGGTACATTCGCATGGTAGCGTCAGCGGTTAAAGAACTCACGGGGAGCTCCCAAGGGTAGGCATTAAAATAAAGGCAAATAGTCCTGGGAAGGGTTAGAGAACCGCTGGTACTGGCCATTGTCGGAAGACAGGACACTGGGCTAGATGGACCTTTGGTCTGACCCAGTCTGGCCGTTCTTATGTATAACCGAATGGGAGAACCAAGGCATTCCAATTCCTGTTGCCCGGGGGAGCCCAGGGGAAATTCCTGTGGGCAGTGGCAACTTTTTGGTCTCAATTCCCTGTGTTAGGGCCACTGGCTGCTGCTCCAGCTCTAAAGCCAGCCAGAGCCCCTGGGACAGAGTGTCCCTCGGGGGACAGAGTGGCTCCTACACCCTCCCACCTCTCAGCTGTTGCTGTGAAGAGCTGGGGGGGAAAGAGGGTGTGGCCAGGGCTCCCTGCACCTGTGCTGACCCCCAGCTGCTTGGCAGCCAGTGTAAATTAAAGCACTCCCCACACAGGGAACTGGACAGGCAATGGAAGGTCCCAGCGTCAAGGGAGTGCCCACAGTACCTCTGCGCTGTCCTCTGCTCGGGGCACCCAGGGCACGGTGATGCCCCAGCTCCCTCCCTAGAGTCACACACCTACTGCTCTGAGTGGGGAGCGGGATCCTAGTAACCCTAGCAAGCCCCATTAAGCCCTGACAGAGGCCATGCCAGGCCGACACTGGCTGAGTAACTGTGTGCTTTCATCTTGGTCCGCAGCCTGCTGTTCTGGGGCTGCCCATCCATGACAGCTCCTGGTTCTCTCCAGCTGACGGCTGGCCCCTGCCCTCTGCTAAGCAGAGACTCCTTGTCCCCTAGCCCTTCGCAGCCTGCTTTCCACTCCCCATCTCTGAGTTTTCAGCTGCCTCTGGGAACGCTGGGATTATTAACGAAGGGCCTGTCAAAGCTGGGCTGCTCGGTTTACACACTGGGTTCCTGCTGGATTGCGGTGTGGCTAGAGAAGGCAATCCAGCGAACATGGGCCTGAGAAGAACCCCACCCTTGTTTACTTCTGAGCGGAGAAGAGCAGAAGCAGGGTGGGTGGGATTGTCCCTGGCGGGCTGGTTGCGTTTGGGTTTTGCCGACTGAGAGCAGGGGGCGCCTGGAGACCGGGGTCTGAAACCCCAGGGTTCGGGGGAGATTGTAGAAATGGCTCCAGCTTGGGGTTCCTTTCCATTTTGGGGGGGGGCTGGGGTTTTCATAGGAAGGACGTGGTTCCACTGCTCATCTGTGTCTCTGTCATCAGGCCACGAGGTCACTCGGATCAGCCCCCCTATGCTGACATGTAGCCCAGTCCCGACGTCTCCACTACGCTTCCAGCCCCTGCAGTGACTCAGGCAAGCAACCCCGCTGTTCTCCCCCCGGTTCCTTGCCTTGCCTTCCAGCCCCCAGCCCCTTTGTACTGCTTCCCGAGCCCGCTCAACTCTGAACTCCCTTCTGCTGTGGGGCTCAGAGCCCCCTCCCCACCGAGAGGTCAGCAAAGGGGCCATCCGGCCACTAAGAGACCAGAAAGCCTGATTAGCAGCTGGAACCCATTAGGGCCCCTATAAAGGCTGCCTCTCAGCAGAGCAGAGGCTGGTGGTGGGATCTCAGGAGCAGGTGCTCTGATGGGGGCAGCTGGGGTTAGACGCCTTTCTAGGGCATAGGACTGGCTAATGCAGGCTGGGGTGGGGATCAGGAATTCCTTCAAGCTGGGCTGTAGCAAGGCTTGCCCTGGGAGCCTCAGTGCACCAGGAGCTGCTCTCTAGGGAGATTTGGCAAACACATGCAACCCTTGAACTAGACCTCCCAGCCCCCCAAGAATACACCCCTTCGCCTCCTCCACCCATGCCTCAGGGCACGGCTGGGAAAACAGAGAGAAGGGATCAAAGCGGCTAAGCAGGGAGGCGCAGAGCCAGCAGGGGCTCTGAAGGGGAGGACAATGACAAGGAGTTTGATGTGGTGGAACATGGGGAGTCAGCGGGGGGAGGTGTCCTGGCCAGAGCGACGGGCAACCAAAATGCTCTGACAGCTGTTTTGTCCTGGATGGGGGAGGGATGAGTGGGGGACTGGGGAGGCCAAAAAGGCGGGTGCAGGAAGAGATGAGCAGGGGAGATCTCTGGAGGAGATTTGAGGTGTGTGAAGAGAAAGGGCAGACCGGGGTTGAGAGATGCTCTAAACCGCGGCCCCATGCAGCTCCCAGAGCCACCGGGGTAAAAGCAGCAAGGTTTGCCACCAAGAGATGAGGTCATGACCTCTGGTCAAGCACAGCGCAAAGGAAGTCCCCTCTAGCCTCAGCTGCTCCCTGGACAGCCACAGGCAGCCAGGGACCCGAGTGCCCCCCAGTTTGGAGAAATCAAAATATTTACCTTGCAGTGGATCAAAGTTCAATAGGACGGGTGCTGAAGCAAATTCCCTACCAGCATCCCTGCAGGGGATTGGTGGAGAGCGGTGAGCTGAGTGAGGGGACGTTCAGCAATCCAAGCGAGTACTTGGCCAGGTCATGTAGAACTGGGCAGTGACATGGGACAAAGGTCCCTGGGAGGCAGCGGCCAGCAAACACTAGAGAGCAGCTCAGAATTGCAGGACATAAATGTGAATCCCTGAACTCCCGAAAAACTAATAGCCCCGGGGTGGCTCCCTCTGCTAGGCCGGCTGTAGCTGTCTGGGCTATAGAGGAATATTCCCTAGTGGGATCCGTGTAGTTCAGGGAGGTGGGCTGAAGCTGCCAGAGAGGGGCAATAAAGATTTGGGATTTTCCTAAGCACTCCGCTTTGGCCTCACTTACGTATTTCCATAGCACCTAAGGGCCCTGGTCATGGGCCAGGACCCCAGTGCGCTAGGCACTATATGATGAGCATTTTTGAAAATGCCACCCTGAATGTTGGGCTCCAGCTGATGGCCCTCCCAGGGGCTTACCATAGCCCCGCAGGGCCCATCTATGTTCAGCTGACACGGACAGTCCCAGGAAGAGACAGGAGCACTTGTTAATGTGCCTGAGAGTTTGCTGCCCTTTGGGACATGCTAAACTGGTTAAGCTTTTGTGTCTTTATCAGAAAACAAAATAGCCTTGTTCACTTAAGTCCTACTGCGGGTGAAGATCTCGGGCCAGTGTGCTGCGGTGGACGAGGGTTATGCAAGCTGGGACTGGAGGGATTCTGGCTGGAGAAAGCAGTCTGTCAGCGTCTCCGATTTCAGCCAAAGTGCCCTCCGCTTCGGAGGATTACATAGCTGGAGATAACAAGAAGCATCCCAGGTGCCTCTAGATGCTCATTCGGCAATGACTGCCACAGACAATCCTGCCAACCTTTAGAAAGGGTAAACAGGGCCACCGGCATAATTATAGGCAGGTTGGCCTGACATTGATCCCAGATAAAAGAATGGAACAGCTGATAAGGGACTTGATTAATAAAGAACTGAAGGAGGGTGACGTAATTAATGCCAATCAACATGGATTTATGGGAAATAGATCTTGTCAACCTAATTTGGTAACATTTTTGATGAGATGACAAGTTTGGCTGATAAAGGTAGAAATGCTGATGTAATATGCTTAGACGTCTGTCAGGCGTTGACTTGTTATTGTTCAACATTTTGATTAAGAACCTTGAACAATACAAAATAAACATGGCATGCATTCAATGGATTCAAAACTGGCTAACTGATAGGTCTCAACATTTAACTGTAAATGGGGAATCATCATCGAGTGGGTATTGTTTCTAGTGGGGTCTTGCAGGGACCAGTTCTTGGCTCAATGCCATTTAACCCTTTTATCAATGACCTGCTGGAAGAAAACATAAAATCATCACTGATAAAGTTGGCTGCTGATACAAAGGTTGGGGGAGTTACTGATGGAGAGCAATCTGGATCGCTTGATAAGCTCGGCACAAGCCAACACTATCCATTTCAATATGGCCCAATGTAAAGCGTACATTTAGGAAGAACGTACGTAGGCCGTACTTAAAGGATGGGGACTCTATCCTGGGAAACGGTGATTCTGAAAAAATGTTGGGGTCATGGTGGATAATCAGCTGATATGAACTCCCAGTGCGACACCGTGGCTAAAGGAGCTAATGTGATCCTTGGGTGTTTATACAGGGGAATGTTGAGTAGGAGAAAGAGGTTCTATCCCCTCTGTATTTGGCACTGGTGTGCGCGCCAATGAAATCCTGTGTCCAGTTCTGGTGTCCACAGCTCAAGAAGGATGTTGATGCATTGGAGAGGGTTCCGAGAAGAGCCACGAGAATGATCAAAGGGGCTGCTAGGAGTGGGCAATTGCCAAGGACAGCAGAAGGCCTAGTGCTAACATTGGCTAGCGCTACCCTGCCCCTGTGATAAGGGAAGGGTGTCAGGCTCTCAGCAGAGAAAGTTTGCAGTGTGAATGCTTTTGAGGGAAGCCAGACACAGCGGGGGAGCTGGCTACCATTGGCTCTGCTAGGACTAGAGTTCCCCCCGAGTCCTGCCAACAGGCTGCTCGCGATCCACTCTGTTCTCCGTACAGAACCAGGTCGGGGCTGTGCAATCCTTTGAGCCAGACCCACCCCTGCTCCCACCGCATCCCGCAGAGAACAGGAGCTCCCAGGGCCAGTCCATGTTCCCAGCTGTGGGTGCAGAGGGCTAAAGCCCCATCATGAGACTCAGCTGGCCCAGCTAGTGAGAGAGACGGGCTCTCTGGGCTTGATCAACTAATCTCTCACCCGTGCCAACAGGAAAAGCCACCCACTCCAACCACAGCATGTACCTTCCATATCTAGCCCAGGCCTTGGGAAACCTGCCTGCAACTCCCAGCTCTGCTGCAGATGCCCTGTGGAACATTGGACGAGTCATTTTGTCTCCCTGCGCCTCAGGCAGGACTGTTACAACCCCCGGGGGCCTCTCCCTCCCAGTGGCTCCCCTCAGGGGCAGAATGTGCCCAGGGCTTGGTGGCACCTGCTACCGTCAACAAGCCTTTAAAAATAGCAGCCCATTGTTGCCTGCTCGGTTTGTTTGTCATACCCAGGAAAGCAGGGGATCAAAGACCAGCCTCGCCCCTTCCTGAAGTGCAGCCTGGGATTGTTTACAACAACCCTGGGCCAGCGGAGGTCAAAAGAGACAGGGGTTGTGTTGTGTTTGACCACGACCCTGGCGCCTGGAGCAGAGCCTGCAGAGATGATCGGGCTAGTGAGAGAGACGGGCTCTCTGGGCTTGATCAACTAATCTCTCATCCGTGCCAACAGGAAAAGCCACCCACTCCAACAACAGCATGTACCTTCCTGCCTACAAAGCTTTGATAATCAACTATATCTTCCTGTCATTCCCAAGGAGTCTTCCAAGCCTGAAGGAAAGGCCAGTCTAGTGTGGGCTTCCTCTTCTCCGAGTGAGGTCAGTGCTGATGAAAGATGGGAGCACTGGAAAAAACAACAACCCCTTTATCCACAAAAGGGATTCAGCACAGGCCACAGCATTGCGAGCTTCCCCCTAGCTGCCCCCCACCCCAACCACTGAGCTTCACCCTGAGAGAGGAGAAGCCAGGTCAGCCTCCCTGCCGCCCCGTTCAGTCCTTGGCCTCTCTTCGGAGGGTGTCAGTGGTTTGTCGTTCTGTGGGTGTGGTGTGGCCACCTGCCCAGCAGGACCAGGACCGAGCCCATGGATCTATTCCGGAGAGGCCAAAGAACCATCAAACAGCACTGCCCATGCCCGGCGCGGCTACTGGACAGCCAATCTCCTTTCCATGGCACGGCAGGTGGTTCCTTTCAACGGTGTGTGTGCTGTGCACGACTGACGTGCATTATCCAGTGACCTCTGCATATGGCTTATAGGAGAAGGAAGTGCACTACACCGCTATCAGCATACCACAAAATCCCCTCCTTACGGACAGGCGCGCTGGGGATCACAGGCTGTCCCCAGGCTCTGGCATAAGTAGCGTGTCCTATGGCAGGTATTGCTGAATCTGTCTCTTCGGCCCTCGGGGAGGGACAGTCAAAAGGACAAAGGCAAACCTGTTATCCCAGAATGCGTGATCTTCCAAAGGAGACGTTCATCTGCGGACTGGTGCCAGGTATAACCTCTCCTCCTCTCCGGTGTCTGCCCCGATGGGGATGTAAAAACCAAAAGGCTCCAGATTGCATCAGCCAGTGCAGGGCGGCTTATGCAGAAGGTGGATCACTCACTCCACCCTTGATTCAAGGCCACGCACATCATTTGTCCCTTCTCCATCTGACTCTTCCAGGGAGGATCCCCAACCCTGTTGTTTTGCATGGCTTCCGGCCAGGGAATAAGAGACCCAAGGGCATGTAGGGGAAAGTGGCCAGCGGGTCTCAGGGGCATAATACCTGTATAGCCAACAACCCTGACAAGAGAAAGGATAGAGGAGGAACTGAGCACAAGAGCCTGCCCAACGCCAGCTCATGTATTGTGCCGCTAGCTCATGCCGCGTATTGTTATGCTGGGCAAAGGGGCCATAATCTTGCACACAATTCATCTCAGCCCAGGAGCAGTGCAAGGGGACTGCAAATATACAACCACAGCGATAGCAACTGGCACGACTGTAACACTGAGATCAGCTGGCACCTAGCAAGCCTGGGCTCACAAAATCAACAGCTTTCCCATGACACCAGTGATATGTACGGAGGACCCCCTTCTGAGTAAACTCCAGCACAGCGGCAGCCCCTGGGGGCTTGTATTCTTCACCCACCCATTGGGCTCCTCTTCTCCAGAGCAGAGCTGGGCTGCAGGCCAAATCGGAGCCAGGGGGCTAGAGGGGACAGGTCCCTGGTCCCTCAGTATCGCTCTGAGCCTGCAGACCCTTCAGTGTTCCGGTTCTGATCACAGAAAACCCAGCCAGACTGCAAAGATGGGCCAGACTCTGGATTCGATGTGTGAGCAAAGGGACCCTCACTCTGGGCTCACCCTGGTCAGAAACTAGAGCAGGGCGGCAAGTTTTAAATCTGTTGGCGATGGTTGAGCCGTTGCAAGAGAGAGGCTAACGCTCTCCAAGCCAGGGCCGGCTCTGGCTTTCTGGCCGCCCCAAGCAAAAAAAAAAAAAAAACAACGCGGCGGCCAGAACAGCAAAGCAAAAAACCTGCAGCGCGGCCGGAGCCAGAGTGCAGGGGGACTCCCTGCCCTGCAGATGTGGGGGAGGGGGAGGGCGCGGGGGGAGAGAGAGAAGGGGGCGGCCAGGGCGGCCAGGGCTTCAGCGGGGCGCTGCCACGCGGCCCCTCCTGCCGTGCTCCCTGCCGGGAGGGCTCCGCACCGCTCCGGTCGGCGGGGAGGGAAGGACGCGGGCTGCCCTGCCGAGCTTGCTGCAGGGCGCTCCCATCCTCCACGCCGCCACCCCCTACAGGGGGGCTGGAGCGGAACAACAACAACAACAACAACAAAAGCGGCCGTGCCGCCCTAGGATTGGGCAGAATACCGCCTCCTACAAGCTGCCAACCTAAGCACCAGCTTGCTCGGCTGGTGCCTGGAGCCGGCCCTGCTCCGAGCTCCCACTGGAAACTGACTCCACTTCCTGGGAAGTGGGGAGCTGGAAAAGAACTGTACCACGCATCCTTCCACTGCACAGCACCACATGTGACTAACAGCGTCAGGGCCGTCTCCTGACACCCTGGCAATCTCGCATGGCCCCAGGAGTTCCATATTTAGCACCAGGAGTGTGATAGCTGCTCTGGCAGGCTCCCTCGGCATCTCCTGTCTGTTTGTTGGGAATGTTCATAAGGAGAGGGCCGGTGTAGGGACGGGACGCACCACCTCCCCGTCCAGCTGTGCCTTCTGCACCCAACTGGAGATGATTTGACGTTCCCAGCTGGCGTCGGCATGGAGATGGGGATTGCAATGGATGGAAGGGAAGGAGAAGTGCAAGAGAGCTGTGTTAGCTCCGTGCATAGAGCGGGGCAGGTAGTGCAGCCCCACTGATGGTGCACGAGCCAAACAGAGGGCATGCCAATTACTCAAGGGGCTGGGGGTGGGGAGAAGAAACAAGACCTGTGCGGTATGCTCCTCCACCACAAGCCCCACCACACGCAGCTACAACAGGAAGCGGCCCCGGCTCCACCCATGGATCTGCACAGGGGGGTGTTTAGGGTGTCAAGATGGGCGTCCGGCATTCTGAAATCAAACACAGTGATCAGTGGCGGGCTGCCGAGGCCCTATCCCACTACCAGCTCCAGGGAAGCGGTTGATTAAGCGCGAGGCCTGGCTTGCTGCGTCCCCACGGATCGCAGAGTTATGTCCAGGCCAGTTGCCCTCGCGATGGTTGTATGTTTGCTGTCTCCACTGGGCTGGGATGAACTGGGTGAAAGATTGCGGCTCGTTTGCCCCGCGTCACAATACGCTGCGTGAGCTATTGGCACAATCTAAGCTGGCTCTGGGCAACCACTTATTCATCCTCCCAAGCTATTCAATCTCTTGACAGATTCCTCCAGCATTCCAGCTGGGGCGATGGGAAGAGCTTATTCTGTTGCATGCAGTTGTCAGCCACTAATCGCTGGCAGTGCTTTCCACGCACTGAGGTGTCTTTCACTTCTGATTCCCCCCTTCGCTCTCCTCCTCTGTGGGTGGCGACCCCATGCCAGACCCCTGTGGCAGCTGGGACACAGCAGAGCTGGCTTGTTCGCTGTTTGCTTATTCTTTGTGACATCTGCAGGCTTGGGTGAGAAATACACCATAGAAGAAATCAGTATAAGTCTGGTTACAGGTGTACCTCTGTCTTTACCCCAGCATAGTTTCCTCCCCCCCTCCATCCCCCACAGAGCTGGCTATGTGCAGCCCCATAGCAGGTATGTGGAGCACCCCACTTCCATTGCATCTTCCCAGGCATGTGTTTTTACTCCCCAGAGGATGATCAAGACTTTAGTTTATAGCTCCTGGCCCAGCCGTCTCATAGAGCACAGAGCACGTCTCTTGGAAAGAGAGACAAAGGAACACAAAATGCCTCTCCTGGCCAGCGGAAAAGCCCTCAACCAGGGCTATGGGTAGGCAGGCCACAGGGGGTGGTAGCTAATGATTGTCACCTGGCTTATCAAAGAGCAGCGGGCTGGTGATGCAGCCATTGCAAAAGCAGTTGGCAAGGGAGGGAGACCAGCACAGGAGCAACCAAGTATTCATGCAGGAAGCTAGGGTTACCATACGTCCTCTTTTTCCCGGACATGTCCGGCTTTTCGGCACTCAAACCCCTGTCCGGGGGGAATTGCCAAAAAGCCGAACATGTCCAGGAAAATGGCGGCTCCGCTCCTCCCCTGACTCTTCGGCTTTGTTTAAGAGCCGGGCTGCCCGACCGCTACCGGCTTCGGGCAGCCCCCTGTGCCTCCAGACCCTGCGCTGCCGGAGCCCGAGAGGGGAAGTGCCCGGCTGGGGGCGCAGGGTCCGGAGGCAAGGGGGCTGCCCGAAGCCCAAGCGCTACCGGCTTCACGGTTTGCCGGGCAGCCTCCANAGGAAGGGGAGAGAAAGGGAGCGAATGAAGGGAGGGGTGGAAGGGCAGAGGGGAAGTGCCTGGCTGGGGGCGCAGGGTCCGGAGGCATAGGGGCTGCCCAAAGCCCAAGCGCTACAGGCTTCACGGTTTGCCGGGCAGCCTCCAGACCCTGCGCCCCCGGCTGGGCGCTTCCCCTCCCGGGCTCCAGCTGCGCTGGGGAAGCGCCGGCCGGGGGCGCAGGGTCTGGGGGCTGCCCGGCAAACCGTGAAGCCGGTAGCGCTCGGGTAGCCCTTTCCGCGTGGCTGGGAGTGGGAGGGAGGAGGGGGCGGAGTTAGGGTGGGGAAGGGGTGCAGTTGAGGCGGGGCTAGGGTGGGGAAATGGGCGGGGCGAGGGCCCGGGGGGGGTCCTCTGTTATTTCCGAGATATGGTAACCCTAAGGAAACCCGCGCAGTGGCCTGGACTAGAAAGGCAGGGGGGGCAGATGGTCGTGGGGCGCGAGGGCTGGGAACGGATGCAGAGGGTCTAGGTGAGATGGAAGAGCAGCAAGTGCCTTGGGCCACAGGATCTGCCCAGACTGTGTAGAAATGGCGAAGTGAGTAGAGCCGAAGGCTGCTTAGGGCCTAGCCTAGGCCTGGGAAACCTGCCTGCAACTCCCAGCTCTGCTGCAGATGCCCTGGATGAGTCATTTCGTCTCCCTGCGCCTCAGGCAGGACTGTTACAACCCCCAGGGGCTTGTCTCTCCCAGTGGCTCCCCTCAGGGGCAGAATGTGCCCAGGGCTTGGTGGCACCTGCTACCATCAGCAAGCCTTTAAAAACAGCAGCCCATTGTCGCCTGCTTGGTTTGTTTGTCAGACCCAGGAAAGCAGGGGATCAAAGACCAGCCTCGCCCCTTCCTGAAGGGCAGCCTGGGATTGTTTACAACAGCCCTGGGCCAGTGGAGAGGAAGGGAGACAGGGGTTGTGTTCTGTTTGACCACGAGCCTGGTGCCTGGAGTGGAGCCTGCAGAGATTTTGCAAGGTGTCACGGGGCATTACTGGAAAGCCCTGGAACGGACCTCCGTTAAAACTCCCTCTAGAGCCGTGTGCTGCATGCGTGGAGGCCAGGGGCCGAGTGCAAAAGGAGGTATCTGCACCGCGGCTAGCACCTCAGCACCCCAGTCAGAGACCAGCATCCCAAGGGGCTCGCGCTGCACAAGTGCAGAACACAAAGACCGTCCCTGCATCAAAGAGCTCCCAATCTAAGTCTGAAGCAATTAACGTTCAGGTTTATCCTTTTCAGACCCGCCCAAAGCACCAAAGGCAAATGCACCTATGCTTTGCGGAGCGGGACAAATGATTCCCAGCAAACAATTTGCCTGAGGAATTTGGCCTCCTTTCCTCTTTGTGAAATATTCCTGAACAGCTACGAGGGCATCTGATGGTGCCTCTGTGAATATAGTCCAGTCTATGGATTCCTCGCAACTATTCACCAGGGCTCCGGCTTTCAGAAATCACTATTTGAGCTTTCTGATTGGTCACCTACTATTGATTCAGGTCTCTGACTGGAGGCCTCCCAAACCCCCATGGAACTATCAAGGGGTTTGTGGTACCGATCAAACCTGCCCCATCCTAATACACGGGTCATGCTTAAAACTTTAGTTCTTATATTTGCAAACCCCCCCATGATTGGCAAACACTGCTGCGCGTGAAACTTGGTTCACGAGAATGGCCCTGGAAAAGAAAAACATCCCCAGTACTTGTGCTTAGCTGAACAGAGCCTGCAAACCTTCCGAGGGTCTCCTGTCCCTAGATGGCTGTTCAGTGCATTCTGTGGCATGGATTCTTTCAGCCCACTTCCTAACTGGAGAAGAGTCTGCAGCAGGAAAAATGACCTCGATGTTGTATGTCGCTAGGTAGGCACTATGATTTCACTTCCTCTGCACCGCACTTTGCATTTTGAGTTGCCCTCTGGGGAGGCAGATCTGGGGCAGCATGTTAGAGAGGAGGAGACACACCCTAGGTGTTCTCTCCTGGAGTCTTTCATTTTGTTCTACCTTGATTTGATGTTTCCCTGATACTCCAGCAAGAGTCATGAAGGCTGGAAGTTCAGAGCTGCTCTCTGGCTCGGGAGAAGCGGAGCAGCCATCAGAGTTGGTACCAATGGGCCTCTTCAGCAAAGAGAACAAGGATGGGCAAGAAGACCTGAACTCCCCTCTTCCTCGTGGAGGTGAGACCTCCATAGCAGAATCCAGGGGAGGGGTTGGTGTGGGGAAAGTCTGCCACTAGCTGGATTAACTGGGGCCTTTAATCTCCAGGCTTTTCATTCAAGCTCTTTACGCCAGCAACAAAGTAACTGAAAGGAAAGGGAGAAGCCTGCATCTTTCCAAAGCACGCTACCCATTGGTCTAGTGCAGGGGTCCATGAGGAGCGAGCACTACACTGCAGCCAGAACAATTTATTTACATGCCAAAGGAGGGTTCTGTGGGTTAGACAAATGTAACCTTCGCCCTTATTTGTCCTTTGATCAGAAGTCAACAGGCTCCATTCCAATGCCTAGCCCCAGGTTTGTTACTACAGATGTTTGGCTGGGGGTGGCTTGTGGGAGGTAAACGGGCTTGCGGTCATTCCATTTCCCCTGCTCCTCCAGACAGAGCTGCTCTGTGGTCTCCCTTCATTTCTGGCTGCTGCTAGGGCCTGGAGAAACTCCCTCGACCAGCTCAGCGTCTGTCTGGAATAACAGCGCCCTAGTGTTGCCAACGCTCACGATTTTTATCATGAGAGTCGCGATATTGGGTTGTTTTCTGAAAGCCCCAGCTCCTGTATGGGTGGGAAGAGAGAATCCCAGCTTTGATTTTTAAAAAACTATGTTTCCAGGCCTCCTGTTTATGGAGAAAAGCTGGAACACGTCACCCGAGTGCCCCTGCAGGCTCGGAAACTAAAAGGCAAATCAACACTGCCCCCCATGTAATGTGCTTTTAAAAAACCGTCAGGATTTTTTAGCCAATTTCATGATGTGGGGGCTGGTTCATGGGTTTTGAACGTTTGGGGTTGGCAGTGCTGGGGATCATGCCGCCCCCAGCCCACACACATGAACACTCCCCCCTCTAAGAAAGCTTTTCAGAGCTTGTATTTTCATATCAGATTGCTTAAAAAGTCCTTTTTCGGGTTGACTGAAAAACTGCACGCACTTAGAGAGGCCAGGCTGTGCTGCAGTTCCCATGGGCTGTACGAAAACTCGCTAGCACCATCTTTAGGCTCTGGGATGTATTTATCTTAACTCAGCATCAGAAAGAGAGATTTGGGATAAGGAGACCCGGGAAGGGATCCTTACTATCAAGCCTCGTGAGACATACACATGCTCCCACTTCTGCACACCAGTTAATGCACCCTCTTGCACTTGTGCAAACTGAAGCTCGCACTTTTGCAAGTGCATGTGTCTGAAAACACATACCTTACACACGCACATGTACACACGCAGACAGCTGAATGCTTTTGTATTTGTGCCCACAGCTCCACCCTTTATGCAGCTGCACTAGGTTGACCAGATGTCCCGATTTTTATAGGGACAGTCCTGATATTTGGGGCTTTTTCTTATATAGACGCCTATTACCCTGTCCCGATTTTTCACACTTGCTATCTGGTCACCCTAAGCTGTACACACCTGGCGGCACCTGCTCACTTCGACACATGTACACTGCAACACACTCCTACACGTGCCACATGCGTCTCTCTGCCACTGCTCAGAACCTTCCACCTTTCATTGCTGAATTCATTTTCTTCCCTTTTAACCCGCTGGCCACCTTTCGAATTGTCTGCTTTGCGGCTGGCTCCTCCGCAGCGTTTCGCTTGAACTGGCTCCATCCCTTCCCATTCTGGTCAGACATCAGGGCCTAGGCTGCAGGAACTGAGCATCGGGCCAGGAGTCGCTTGTCCTCTGCTTCTGCTGCCAAGTGGGAGGTCTAGTGTCAAGCGGCTTTCTCCTGAGGAAGGAGTGGCCTGGCCTGTGAATCCCAGAGCTTGTGACTCTGAGGGGGAATGGAGCCCCAAACAGCTCCCTGCATTGCTTGCCCTGCTTCCAACTCAGAGAACCTCCAAGCCTTATAAGCTCATGCAAATGGGGAGAGAGCCCCTGATCTCAAGCTAAATGGCAGATCTTTCTCCTCTCCTGGGCTGACTCTATGTTCTATAATCCATGAAGCCATCCCCCCACAACTGGTCTCCATACACCCTCCTAGCTGCTCACCTGACTGCAGTCCTCGCACCACCGGGGGCATCTGAACCCAGAGACACGCAATTAGCTTTGTGAGCTGTCTGGATCTGCCTGAACGCAAGATTCCTGCATGTGCTCCATGAGCCCAGTTACCAGCGTAAAGATCGCAGCAAAGCACGAGCCTTTGACGTCTCCCAGGAAGATGTTGGCCGAAGTGAGACCAGGCAGCTCTGTGTTCTTGGGGAACCAGGGTGCAGTATCCAGCCTGTCTGACGCATGAGGGACACCCCCCACACACACACACACACGGTCTCTGCTTAAACCAAGACCGATCGGAGAAAAGGCTTGCAAAGAGCAGTGAAGGGCGTTGGGAGACAAACCTAGACTCCTCCTGACAAGGGTGACAAGAGTAAGACATCTCCATTAGCATACAGAATGGAGAGCAGAGACAACTCCCCTAGCCTCATCTGCATGAAAGATGAGACAGGGATTAGCATACAGAATGAAGAACAGAGAACTGCACTGAACTCTGGGACCAGAAAAAGCAGGGAAGCACTGCATCATGGGAATCTCTGCTCCAAATGTTAATGAACGTACGCCTGCCCACACCCAGCTCAGCAGTTATCAGACCAATTCTAGTAAGGAATCTGTGATTGATATCCAAAATACTGAAACAGCCTAGTTGCACTGTGAGCTCCCTGGAAGAAAACACCACCCATAGCCAAGAGTGATCAGCTCCTATTGTCTAGTCTAAAGAAAATCCTTGAGTCACCAGCTTACCTATAAACAAATCTAGTGTTCTCCCTTAAACCATTGTATTTGCTCTACAAAAATCCCTACTCACCCTCTAGTCAGTGTTCTGATGCTTAGATCCAAACTATGCATCAGTTCCACTGGAACTCCATCTTCTCCTGACTGATCGTGCTGGGGGCTCTGCCTGTCTCCAGCACTCAGGACCCTCCGCTACCACCATCACCTGGGAACCCCAACCAGTTCAAGCCTCATGGAGTGGGTGAGATTCCCCCCCTCTTTCTCTCTCTCTCTGTTTTCCTTTCTACCTTAGGTATTAACCTTTAATCATGTATGTTATGTTAGTTTAGCTCTCCTTGTGTAGTTATCACTATTATTCAATAAATAACTTCTATGGTTAAGTTGGTTGCTTCTCTCTCTCTTGCTGAACTTTACTCTTTTGTGTTTTTAGCTTCCCCCATTTACTCTGCAGCAACGCTTCTTTTATCTAAGCTAAAGATCCCTGCAGCGCCCAAAATACTGTGGGGTTTGCTCATCAAGTAGGTTACGGCCAGTACAATTGTGATGTGAGAGTAGGGATAGGGATGTGCTGAATCTGGGACGTATAAGGGTGGCAGCTTAAAAGTGCTGCTCAATCCAGCCCATTGAGTCCAGAGATATATAAGGGATCAGCTTGAAAGTGCTAAGTGTGTGTGTGTGTGTGTGTGTGTGTGTGTGTGTGTGAGAGAGAGAGAGCATACCCTGGTAACAGAAGGGTGAGGAAAGAATTCCCCACGCTGATGAGATTAAACTTCCAGAGAAAGGCAAAACCTCGTGCCAACAATCGCATCTTCTTTCCATGCCAGATCCATTCGGAATCCTTCCAACTATGCAATCCCCTTCAGTGCTCCTTTCTCTCTTCTTCTAGAAGCTCTTCACATTTGATAGATAGATAGATAGATAGATAGATAGATAGATAGATAGATAGATAGATAGATAGATAGATGGGGTGTCTGGAGATAGATAGATAGATAGATTAGATAGATAGATAGATGGGGTGTCTGGAGATAGATAGATAGATAGATAGATTAGATAGATAGGTAGAGGGGGTGTCTGGGGATAGATAGATAGATAGATAGATAGATTAGATAGAGGGGGTGTCTGGGGATAGATAGATAGATAGATAGATAGATAGAGGGGGTGTCTGGGGATAGATAGATAGATAGATAGATAGATAGATAGATAGATAGATAGATAGATAGATAGATAGATACCCCCCCATGGAGGAAGTAAAACGTGTTTTGAATTCTAGGGCTGATCTGGGCCTTTTCCGTTCTTGTAAATGATGAATCCTGGTCTGGAAAGCGCTTTCCTGACTGACCCTCCAGAGGCTGCCAGGCCAGTATCTGACCCATTGGGATGCTCTTCAGATGCCTCAGCCCAGAACGACCCCTCCACGATGGCACGAATTGTTCCGTGGGCAGAATTCTTCCCCTACACCAAGCCAGCAAGGCGGAGGAGGAAGTGCATTACGCGAAAATAATATATTTTAAAGTATTTTAAAAAAAGTCTTTGTTTTCTAAAGCCAGGGAGTCAAATTCTGCCCTGAACAATGGTGCCAATCTGGAGCCAATCCAATTACAGTACTTCAGTCCAGGCGCGGAGAGCTGGGGATCGTCAACAAAGTACAGGCTCCATTACAGCCACCTGAGAGCTAAAACACACGACTGGAGCACGAGGAGCAAAAAGCAATACCTTGGATGGCTCAGCTCGGACAGCACCCGGGTTGCGTCTGCCTCTTGCAGCTCGTCAGCGGCCAGCAAAGGCATTTTCTTCATTGGTACAAGGCCCACGTGGACGTCACCTCTGCAATTTGTTACCCAGGGCGCTGGTGTCAGTGATCAGACTCTGTGTTACTTCGCCTCCCTCCTTTAGTACCCCTGACGCTAGCCTGCATGCGTTCCCCAACCTGAGGACTTGGTCATCAGTTACCATGATGGGAGCAGGAACCTGGCAGAGGAATAGCTATGGCCTAGCGAGGAAAGCCTGGATGTGCAGCCCATGAAAAAGCCTCACCACATTTTTCTGAGCACAGAAGCCAGGCCAGAGGCCGAGCAGATGTCCAGTTTTGCAGCTGGAGGCATGCAAGCCAGGAAGCTGTCTTTCCCGAATGCCTACATGTCTTGGAGAACAGGGTTGTACCTTCAAGCTCTCACCAAGATCAAGAGTCTGAGGAACAGTGCTCAATTGTAACGTGCCGTGCAATTTCTTTCAAAGAACAATCTGTACAACCGGCAATATACGATTTATCTAAAGTCCACTTAGCCTCTGAACTTTTGTTTTAGTTGCACAATAGATGGCAAAAGAATAATTGCTTATGATGGGTGAGGGACACCAGCTACCTTTGCATCACGTCTTGTTGTAAGGACATTATTTACCCAGCCGTCTGACAGCAGCAGTGTTCTCTTCTGGCTTCATAAATCTTCTGTCCTTGCTGAATCACAGTGGGGAATCAAGTACTCCTGGGATGTTGAAATACGCCAATCACAGCTTTCCATGCTAGGCATGGACATTCTTTAGAGGTTTCACAGGTAGGAAAGAACATTGCTGGTGTTTGAATGGAGAGAAAGGGGCGGTGTTCGCGAGATTATATAACAGAGTATGGAGAATCTAAGCAGTGGAGGTTCCTGAAAGTAACTGGGTTCATTTTAGCTCCCGTAAGAAAGACTGGCCCAGTGGGTGCTAAACGAGGGGGTGGGAAAGCAGTGGTCAGTTCTATGTCCTGTCTTCTCCTGGCCTGGCCAGCCACGGCCCTATTTCCCGTCGGGCTGCCAGGAGAGCTTTGTGCTTTTCAGGGTAGATTGAACAGGTGGGGAAGCTCTTGCCACACTGGTCACGTAGGAGAGAAGGGGATGGTCCAGTATTTAAGGAGCTTGTCTGGGACTTGAGTGATCTGAGTTCAGATCTTCCTACTCTTCCTGTGGGACGTAGGGCAAGTCATTTCGTTTCTCTGTGTCTCCGTTCCCCACTGTACAACAGGGGTTATAGCTGTCTTTTGCTCTTTATACCACAAAGCATTGTGAAGAGACTGGACCAGCACACGTGGGTCCCAAATAACTGTATTGCTAAATACAGGGCCGGCTCCAGGCACCAGCGTTCCAAGCAGGGGCTTGGGGCGGCAATCTGCAAGGGGCGGCAGTCCGTGTGTTTTTCCCGCCCTGAGCAGCGCTCCGAATTGCCGCGGCGGACGGCGGGGGCCGTCCGTGTGCCGTTAGGGCGGCACGCGCATTTCCGCGGCGGCGGCAATTCGGCGGCAGCTTCTGTGTTCAGCTGCCCGCGGCGGCAATGCGGCGGCTTCTGTCTTCCGGCTGAAGAGGCAGCAAAAACAGTAGAGCCGGCCCTGGCTAAATATACACAAATGGGCCAACCCTAACTCCAGACCCACAGCTGGCCTTGGTGGCTCCTAAAACACAGACCGTGGTGAGCACCAGTAGAGGGCTCACACGCTATCTAAAGAGATACACCACCCTATTTCCTGGCCTCACAGGGCCATTGTGAGGATTACAGACCAAACATTAAAGCTGGGGAATTGTTCTAACACAACAGTACTGGGGGCCAGCGAAATACCTTAGATAGACCGATATGTGGGGTGATATCCTGCCTACTGCAAACCTCCCATTGACTTCAGTGGCATCAAGACCCCACCCATTGCTCAGAGTGGGTCCAATCCAACATCTGTTGCCCAGTGAAACCACTGGAAACTCGTGAACTGATTGGCTGGGGAGTTGGGTAAATGCACAGCTGGGGGAAGGGAGGACCCAGGACTGCATTATTCTGCAGCTGTTGCTGATTATTATTTACAGCACCCATAAGCATGCCTGGGGGTTGGGCTCTTCGTAGGAATGCTTGTGGCTGTAAAATTGGCCGGATGACCTCCAGCCAGAAGCAGAGAGAACACACCCTTTGCTGGGCCTCTCGCAGCTCTTGAGGAAGGAACGCATCTTCTCGCCAGCCCCGAAAGAAGAAAACTTAGCCGTGCGGGTGTCGTTCCCGGCCCCGGCGCTTCATTTCCCTGAACGCTGTTCTCGTCTGAGCCGCTTGATCTGCTGCTTGGCCTGGCAGTGTGACAGAAACCCCCTGGCAGAGCCCGGCAGCTCAGGAGGTGGGCACGTGGCAGGAGTTTGCTGCCTGTGCTTCCAGAACCAGCTGCTGTGTCGCCCTTCTTCACTGCCCTGGCAACAGCCTTTTGCCCTCGCCTCCCGCTGCCCTCAGCTACTTCTGGGTTACAGGCAAAGCCGCAGAGCTCTGAAACGCTTACACTTCCCGAGAAGAGAGGCAACGAGTGCTGACAACTCTCCCAAACTTATTGCATGAGTGGATTCTGGCACCTGCTGCACGAGCTTTTGTTCCTGCCTGAGAGCACATACTAATATACAAGCCACACAAGCCTCCAGTTTCTCCCCAAATTTCTAATGAATGAATTGTGTGTGTCTCTGCCAACAATTCCCCGAACTCCCCCATCCATCCCCTGCCAGCAGACATCATTTCTCTCTCACACACACCCACCTTGCCTACGCAAATGCATATGCACAGTCATTCATACTGCAGCGATGCCTCAGGAGAGCACCCAGTGAGTAAGCAAGACGGGCAGCATGCAGGAATCTAGCGACTTGAGCCCTGTGTGTCACGACCTACTTATTCAATTGTGGGAATTGTTGCTGAGTCAGAGAGTCTCACCCATTATCTGGCACTGTTGGGGGGAGTAGATGAAGCAAAAGGGGAATATCAGATGTCTGACACAACTGACTGCTTCTCTTACTTCCTTACACATGTTTCAATTGACTAGTATTGAATTGACTAGAACGGGGCCAGTCACTCCAGCGTTAAGAATGCCACTGACTTTTCTTCATGCATCCGAAGAAGTGGGCTGTAGTCCACGAAAGCTTATGCTCTAATAAATTTGTTAGTCTCTAAGGTGCCACAAGTACTCCTGTTCTTTTTGCGGATACAGACTAACACAGCTGCGACTCTGAAACCTGAGTTTCCTTTGTGTATTTTAACCTTTTGTGTAATGATCAATGTGCCAGGTATGGCAGCAAACTCATTCGTCACCATCTCTAAACGTCACCAAACAAATCATGTCAGTGTCTAAAATGGTAGGAGGGATCGATGCCCAGAAAGAATTTTTCTATAAAATTTGAAGTGAATGGCACAAGGGGTTCCTGAATTATGTCACCCTACAAAGAGAAATTCTGTCAGCACCTCACAGGATCGGGTTCTTAATTAAGAGTGAGAATGCTATTTGTCTAATCAGCAATATGTAAAATTCGCATACGTGTGTTGTGCATGACCATAAACCACCATGCAATTCAGGTTAGGATATTCTAGATTTTTTCTGGTCAGTACTAAAATTGAACTGCTTGCTCTGGATGGATACAATAGGATATTGGGTGGTTTGCTTCAGGCATTGCTCTGGGGATTTGTGTGCTTTGTTTGAGCAATGCAAACTGTATTTCCAGGGCTTTTTGACGTTTGGGATTTTTCAGTGGCTCTGACATTCTTGAAATATAACACGCTATAATACTGGCTTCTAGAACTCAAAAGAGGTATTGGACCACTGCAGGTAACAACTCCAGCATGACAGGCAGAGCTCAACCTTCCTACTAACCCTCACCTCCCAAATCAGATACAACAACATAAATAACATAACAGACAACAACTTAACATTAGGTTACAGATACAGCGCCATCTATTGGTGACGGCGCTGCCATTACAATACAGGCCAACCGCCACTATGGGCCTGCAACCTTAGCTTCACCTTAAGCAAGCTTTTTGTGTGGGAGTATAAAGAAGGAATGGCTTGGGGTAGGGTTACCATATTTCAACACTGAAAAAAGAGGACACTCCACAGGGGACCCCGAGTGCGAGTGGCTGCAGCAAAACGAACAACTCCCCCGATCTGCGGGGGCACAGAGGCAGTGGGCGGCATCCGAGTGCGCAGCCTCCTCCTCCCCGGGCTCCGGCTGCTGCTGCGCTGGGGAAGTTCGGCCCCGGCACGCGGTGGAGAGCGGCGGGAGCTGGGAAAGTTGGAGCCCGGGGAGGAGGCGGTCCCCTTACCATGCCTCCCTATTTTCCCGGACATGTTCGGCTTTTTGGAAATTCCTCCCAGACAGGGATTTGAGGACCAAAAAGCCGGACATGTCCGGGAAAATCCGGATGGATGGTAACCTTAGCTTGGGATCCAAGTATCAGGCATGATACAAATGCCTGCAGGAAAATCCAGCTAGGCAGAGTCCCCAAGGGCTGCTCCTGCACTGTGCCCTCCATGCAGCAGGGCTTGTCAGTATTAGATGGAGGGCGACCAGGTCTTCACTTGGCCTGTGTATATTTATGATGCCCCTGCACCATGCTCACTGCCAAGGGATAACAACGTGGCACCTGGGGGGGGAGCAAGGCATGAAGTGGGATTTAAACAACCGGGGAAAGACGGCCAGTGCTTGTGAGTGGCCCTGCCGTGATAAACAGCACTATAGGAGATGTACAGCAGTCTCAGGCAGGAACAAGAACCAGAACCGTGCTGTGCGCTCTGCCCGGGGCAGTGATGTAGTGACAAGGGAAAGGGGCGTCTTCGAGAGCGGGGTTTGACGTAGTGGGATGAGACGAGAGTGGTGGGCATGGAGCCTGGTCCTGAACCCCTGCTCTGCGAACCTGCCAGCTAAAAGGGACGCCATTTCCAAGCCATTCACAGAAGACTCTGTTCACCTGCCCCCCCATGACCCCTGCTTGCCTCAGGAACTCCTGTCCCAGGGTCAAACTCTTCCCCGTGTTCAGTCAATTCTTCTGTGCTCCTTGGTGGGAGCTGAAGTGTTGCTGAGAGGTCTGGGGAAAGGCAGAGTGAGTCAGTAATTAAGGATCAGTGTGATGGGGCATATGTCCCACACTGGCAAATAAAGGGTTATCACAGAGCCTGAGGGCCCCGCTGGCCTATTCTGTGGCACCTGGCTGGGAGAGACCTAATTAAGGACTAGACCCAGCTGGGGAGATTCAGACTGGGTGGTTCTTATAAAGGGAGAGGGCTAGGGGAGCCACCTATGTTGGAAGGAGGAGAGCCAGGAGGTAGGAAGTCTCCTCTCTGTGGGAAAAGGAACCAGGGAGAAACCACAGGGGTGGAGTTAGCCCCATGCTAGGCCCGGTGAAGGGGCCAAACCCATGGAGGCAGTCCTGTCGGTCGGTGTCCCAAGGGAGGGGCAAGGAACTGAGAAGACCTAAGGAGTCTCTTGAGAGTAACTGCCAGACGCCCAGGGAAGGGCCCAGAGATACTGCAAGGGAACTAGAGGTAGGGAGGTGCCCAGGGAGGCAGCAATATGTCCAAAGGGGCAGATTTAGCAGCTTAACACAGGGTCCCTGGCCTGGAACCCAGAGTAGAGGGTGGGACTGGGCTCCCCTACCAGCCCCAAGGAAGGGTCTAAAAATCGGACACTATTCAACTCAGGGTGGGACTCAGGCTTGAGCCCCGGGCAAGGGCTGCGGAGAAGCCGAAGAGAAGGACCTTTTGGGACCTTTGGATTTTTTTAGCTGGACTTTTGTAGCCCTGGACGGGGATTGAACGTGAGTGGGACCTAGCCAGAGGCCAAGTCATCCGGAAGAAGTCCGTGGCAGAACTAGGTCAGCTGACAAGATGGGGGGCTAGAGTGAATGGATCCCTGCAATGTCCGGACCAGCCACCAGGAGGCGCTACCATGATGAGTAAACCAAGTCCAGTCACCCTTCAGCGTTTCACTCTCTGTCTCACTGGGGTCTCAGAGCATCCCCCCCATTTCCTTGAGAGATCCCACCATCCTTCTCATTGTCGCCACATCCACGCGCTCTCCTGCAGCACAGACACCTCTTCACTCCTTTCCTGGAGGGTGGGGGCCAGCCCCCTTGGATTTTGACCAGACTCCCAGAACAGTCCATCCCTTCTTGTTTTGACTGGTCCCTATTCTGTCATATGCACAGCCCCTCCTCCATCACCTCTGCCTCTGAAATGGGGATCAACCCCCCCAGCCAGCCTCAGTGAAGAGGTGTGGATTGGATTGACTGGGCGCCTTCACCAGGACTGGTGCAAGCTCAGGTCACCGGGATTTCCCGCTGTGGAGTCAGGCCTCTCTGGGCAGCCATTTTACCTGGGTATCCTTTGGTGTCGTCCCCGTGCCCCTACTGGCTGCAGATACTATCTGGGCATCAATCCTGTGAGCATTTCCTCAGCCTAATGCTCTGGGACAGGTACCATTTTCCCAGCCTATGAACTTCAAGGGGTTGCTTTCCCTTTGAGAACGTGCTGCAGTGACTCTACCTCCACACAACCTGCAGTTCTATGGGTCTCATTGAGATTAAATGGGAAAAGCAAAGAAAGCCAGATTAAAACAAAGGAAATGGCCCGTTGCTCTGCGAAAGCTCATCTAGATGGGCACCAGCTGCGTCATGACAGCAAAAAAGCAAACGCTTCTGCAGCTAGAGTGCTCATCCTCTGTCCCCAACGCTTCGCTTTCTTAAAGCGTGTCTAAATGAACACTTCACGCGCGGCCAGTCTAGCCTGCCACGCACTAAGTGCTCACTGGACCCTGCTGCTGTGCACTAAAAGCTCCCTGGTGTGCTCTGATCTCCTCCCGTTTCAAAGTGCACTAGAGAACCGTGAGTGTGCGGCAGCACGGGTCACACGGACACTCAGTGCGCAGTAGGCGTGGGTGGGATAGATTTACACCTCAGCTTGCCATCAGCCAAGTGTTCATCTAGACGAGCCTTTAGACCCAGCACATCTCAGACCCATTCGCGGGTGTCCTGGAGGTAGCGGTCTAGTGGGTGGGGACCTGGGTTCTGTTCTTTGCTCTACTGCTGACCTGCAGTGTGACTCTGGGCAAGTCGCGTCCCTTCTCTGGTTCCCCTTGCACTCCTTGTCTTGGTTAGATTGTCAGCTCTTTGGGGAACTCTTACCCCCTGCTTGTACAGTGCCTGGATCTTGCTTAGGGCCTGTAGGTGCTACAGTGATATAATAAATAACAATAAAATCCTCCTTCCTGTTCTCATGCATTGACTACGGCAGGTTTTGGATTGGCCCTATCTTCACGGACCAGAGCCCATCCTCTGGCCATTTGTGGTGCAAAACTCCCAATGAGCTCCAGCAGCGTAAGTTCTGCCTGGAGCGTGGCTGCAGCATCAGGTTTCTTATTAGCAATCGCTGCTGGTCGGCGATATGAAGAGTAGCGTCCCACTTTGGTGTCCTTTATAGTCTTATAGGAAATAACCAGCCCTAGACTTGGCATCCTAGGCATACAGACGGAAATTCCCATTCTGTGACAATAGTTAAGATTTTGAAAACGTTTCCTGTCTTGAATCTGAACAAAAAGTTAAAATATCCAATCTTCGCAAACCAAAAATCTGGGGGGGGAAATAAATCAGTTCGGTTCAATCGAAACATTTCATTTCAATAACGTCTAAACGTGTTTTGATTTTGACCTTTAACATTCTCTGGTTGCACATTAACTTAAATTTCAAAACACAAAAAGTAGTTTAGAACCAAGAGATGGGAGCATTTGTTTCGAAAATGTCGAACCGGGACATTTGGAACATTTCTAACCTTTTTTTTTTCAAAACCAGAAATTCATCAAAAAAACCCCTTTTTTGTGAAAAGTTTTGGTACAGCCAAATTGGCATTTTCCACCTAATAAAGTTTAGTTTAAAGCCTCCCAACCAGCTCACTTAGACATCTCTTCACTGTCTTTAGAACTGGAGCGCTCTGGGGAGTGGCTCCGCTGGTATTCATGCACCTGAGGTCATTACCTGAAAGCACAAAGGCCACTGCAGATGCACGAATTACCTTGGTTTATGGAGATCATGAAGCTGAGGCAAGCAAGCCCAGCAACTCCAAGGCATCAGTCTCTATGGCAAAGTGTTTGTGAATTTCAGGTTCATTTCTGAAGCAGATTTGGCCCACATGGATGGAAAAATGCCGCCTCGTTCCTCTGAGAAATACCATGAGAAGAAAAGACCTGGCTTTGACCTCTGGTACTATGCCAATCGCCAGAAAAAGGCCAAATGAGTATTTGCTTATTTTATGTAATCCTGGAGGGGTCTGTGGAGGGATTTCCAACTC
The DNA here is from genome assembly GCF_013100865.1 of Trachemys scripta elegans. NCBI lineage: Eukaryota > Metazoa > Chordata > Testudines > Emydidae > Trachemys > Trachemys scripta. The sequence goes on from NC_048305.1 coordinate 6,176,117, forward strand.
TTTGCTCTAAATCAATCTAAATTTAATCCCCGATTGTCATGCTTAAAAAATGGACCACCCCGTCCATGCCCTCCCCCCTGCTAGCCTTTGGGCTGTGTTTTTCCTATAACAAGACCCTATTTTCAGGGGGTTGCAGTCACTCTGCTGGAAATATTTGCTCCAGGACTGAAACTTCACTGCTGCGGGATCAAATCTTTCTTCTCCAGTTAGGAACGTTGACAATACAATATGGCAAGCAGGGCACTGATAAGGGCAGCCCAGAGAAATAAGCCCAGGCAGGTGTTTTGTTTGTGCATCTATAAGACCAACCCAACATTGTTATTCCTAACGTGGTGGTTTATGGACCATCAGCAGAGCCAATGTTGGGGCTAGTTTGGAAACCGCAGGGTCAGATCGTTTTGTTTGCTAGGCCCAGAGTCACATAGCAGTAGGACATGCTTCTTGATCAACATGTGGGGAAGGGAGGTCAAAAGTACTGGATAGGTGATCCAAGTTGAGTAGGTCCAAAACTCCGTCCCTCGCCTCCAGGCTTATGAGGGCTGGAAGGATTGAAGAGGCAGCATGCTTAGCCTCTGTGGGGATGTCTCCTCTGCTGTTAGCTCGAGCTAGTGTAGCCTTGGTGGAGCATCTCTACCAGTGTCAGACCCATGTGACTGCATCCACAATGGTGCTGTCCTAGACAGTGGGCTGGGCTGGATTTCTAGGGGGGTATCCCCTGGTTCTTAGCGGTGCATTAAACTGGGCCACTTTACAAATTCATTTGCAGTGTATTGTGATAGAACCAGCCTGTCCTTCCTGGGCCTCTGGGCAGAAGTGCTCTTATGGGTCTTACTGATATCAAACCACGGCTTTACCAGAAGGCTGGGGTCAGCTTCTGGTCCACTGGCAGTACCGGAGCGGGCTTTCTTGAATGGCATCTCTGCTCCAGTGCTGTGGAAGTGTAGCAGATAATGGAAAGACGGGGTGGGTGAAGTAATATCTTTTATTGGCCCAACGTCTGTTGGTGGAAGAGACAAACTCTTCCTCAGATCTGTGCCGCTCAAAAGCATGTCTCTTCCAGCCACAGATGTTGGCCCAATAATAGATATTACCTCACCCAACCTCTCTCTATGCCCTGGCAGGGCCGTTGAGAGCGGGTTCGGGCCCCGGTGAAAAAAAATTTTCGGGCCCCCCCCAGCAAGGGTGGACCGGCTAAACAGGGCCAATGGTGGGGGGGAAGCTGGGGCCCCGGGCCCCCTTCCGGATCGCTGGGCCCCGGTAATTTGTACCGGCTTCCCCCCCTTTCGTCGGCCCTGCGGCCTGGGACCAACACAGCCACAACACTGCAAATGGCAGAAAAGGGAGCAGACAAACATGGGGTTAAAATGCAGTGCTGAAGAAGGGAAGGGTTAGATAAGAAAGTACAGCCAGGGTGGATAAGCCTGGAGGACTAATAGTACCTGGGTTGATTAGCCTGTATTCTCACTGCATGCACTCAGCCATGCCGGCTAGCTCAGGGTTCAAACCCCACCAAGCCCAGGAAGGGGCACTATGGGTAACGCCTGGGCTAACTCTGCAGTGAAGACATACCCTTTGGGGTAGGAGAGCAATCTCTTATCGCTCTTGAGTGGCCCTGTCTGGCCATTGTTCACAGGCCCCAGAGAAAGCCCCATCGTACCCTCCATGGTTAGAAGGAGGGAAACCTGCATGTGGGGCCTCTGATGGGATAGCACGGGGGAATAGTGTGGTGGTGGGAGGGTAGATCCCAGAGGAGGTGCTTAGCCAGTCTCCCTCCAACAGCGGCATATCATGGGGATGTTTCAGTGCGTGGCAGCCTCATTGGGGTCTGCAGGGCTTGCTTTCCGGGCGTCTTTATGGGCTATTGTCTGGCGATTGGGGCAACATGCTTGTCGGCATGGCATGCTTGTCAGATAGCTGTGCGTCAGCCTCACTGAGATGACAGACTGTAGCAATACTCTGTCCAGGCAAAAGGCCCCCTCGTGCCACTGATGCTGGCCCTTACTCTCTCAGAGATCTAGGCATGCATATGGAGTAGCTGATATGGGGCGATACGCAGAACTGCACCTCTGTGCTGCATCGGCGGCCCTGTCAGTGCTACAGTTCAAGCCCTGCAAGAAACAAACCCTAATTTATAGCATTCCCATCCAGCCGAAACTTAAATGTCCATGCAGTGCTTGTGTCCGTGTCGGGGCATTATCTGCAATGCTGTTAGGGTTGCAGGGAAATAACCAGGGGATTCATTTATGGTTTCTGGCAAAAACCGAGGGATAAAACCCCTGTCAGTTGCTCGGCAAGAAACTGGCTTTGTTCCAGAAGAGCAGCATCTGCATTTTGGTGGAAAGGAAGGTTAGTTTTACATTAAATAACAGTCCTCCAGATTTATACTTGTCTTAGACTGAGAAATACGTGCAATTCATTTATACAGGCCTTGCTGTCAGAGGGATAGGCCATCCACAGCTACTGCAGTTGGAGTGGGGACGCTCCTTTGAAAATCAGGCCCCTGGTTGCTTTAAATGTAGTCCCTGAGAAAGGAAAATAATGTTCTTTTGTGGTTTCATGGCTTTTTTCCTGTCACTGAGCCCCTCCTTAGCTAACTCACCCATGTGTTCCATTCTCAGCAAACCGCTGAGCTCTTTGTACGCCACACTGAGCATACGCTTGCCTTAATTACACATTAACCCTTTGCGTAATGAACAATGTGCCAGGCATGGCAGCGAAGTCACCTGTCCAATGCTTCGAAGTCCCTTAGAGATGTGCTGCTGAGAATCATAGAATCATAAAAGCCATTCGGTCCCCAGTCTGTAGCGGTGCATGGGATTCTTCCGTCCTAAGAGCAGGACTCTGCACTCGTCCTTGTTGAACCTCATCAGATTTCTTTTGGCCCAATCCTCCAATTGGTCTAGGTCACTCTGGACCCTATCCCTACCCTCCAGCATATCTACCTCTCCTCCCAGCTTAGTGTCATCCGCGAACTTGCTGAGGGTGCAAACCATCCCATCATCCAGATCATTAATGAAGATGTTGAACAAAACCGGCACTCTGCTTGCTACCGGCTGCCAACTAGACGTGGAGCCATTGATCACTACCCACTGAGCCCGCTGATCTAGCCAGCTTTCTATCCACCGTATAGTCCATTCAGAGGCCTGGATGTTGTGGAAGTAGTCACAAAGAGGGTTAGGTCGTGTGGTTTTCTCCTCTTTCCGGGACTAAGTGACTTACACTTAGGTTGGCCACTCTTCTAAGAAAGTCTGCGCCCTCCTGCGGGTTGGCTCAGCTTCCTGGCCCTGGGGACCATGATCATTTAGGAGCTGGTCCAAAGCCCACTGAGGTCAGCAAGAGTCTTTCCATTGGCTGCGTGGGGCCATTAAAGTTTAGCTAGTGGAGTGAGAAGAGCTCGAGAGAGGCTGAGGAGGGCAGGGTGGGACTGAGGGACTATGTGTGTGAGGAGGAAAGCCTTGGGCCTAGCTAGCAGCCACAGGATAGTCTTAACTGACTCCAGATGTGGCTTTCAGAATGATGTGCCAGGCCTGCTGGAATGAGGCAGAAGGCGAATGAAAGGAATATAAATTGAAGGGAGCTGCGGGAGGGCTGCAAATGAGTTAGTGGCCCAGCAGAGGAGAGGAATTTCCTATTCTTTCCCCCCCAGGACAATACATTCCTGTGCCTTTTCTAGGCCTGCAGCATCAGGAAGCGGATGTGGTTCACACTGAGGAAAGGGCTCAGAGAAGTGCCAGCTAGCCAGAGCCAAACAGAGACGGTGCTCGCCTCCAACACACAACCGTCAGCAACGCTCGCTGCTCCTCCCCTACTTCCCACACGCCCGAATCCTGACCGCCAGCCCCCCCGGAGCTCGGCACGCCGCTCTGCCCAGTGCACCTCAGTCCTGACCAGCAGCCCCCTGGGCATCTAGTCTTCTGACCCATGCACTACTCTGCTAATGCCCTGCCAATAATCCCGCCTGCCTTCTGGAGAAAAGTGGTTCTGCGGTTAAGGGGAAGCTTGAAAATCCAACCCACCCACAAATGAAGTACTAGCCTGGGCTGCAAAGGCTTGTTTTGATAACCAAGAGCCCAGTTCTGAGTAAACAGCCACTCCCTGCAGAGCTGCGGACACAGCTGTAGCGTGCTGCACTGAAGCGTAGCAGAGAAGCAGTGGGAGGGGATGCTGCGTTCGTTCTCCCACCGCACAGTCTGGAGGCACAGTGCCTCGTCACTACCCAGGGCCAGGGGCCAGGGCCGCTGGGAACCAGGGCCGGCTCCAGGCACCAGCTTCTCAAGCAGGTGCTTGGGGCGGCCGCTCCGGAGAGGGGCGGCACGTCCAGGTATTCGGCGGCAATTCGGCGGACGGTCCCTCACTCCGCCTGGGAGTGAAGGCCCTCCCGCTGAATTGCCGCCGCAGATCGCGATCGCAGTGCTTTTGTTTTTGTTTTTTTTGTTTTTGTTTTGGCTGCTTGGGGCGGCAAAAACCCTGGAGCCGGCCCTGCTGGGAACACATGGCCAGAGGCCACAAAAGGAATCAAAGACGGTGGAACGAGTCAAGAAGGCAAGGAGCAGAGCCCCTTCCAAGTGGGAGGGTGGAGGAGGCCCCAGCTGCAGCAGGATCGGCGGGAATGAGATGCAGCACTAAATGCAGGGGGAAGGAAAACAGATTTCTCCTGCTTTCAGAACTGTTGTCCTCAGGGAGTGCTGGGAAGGGCCCCCCCCCCCACCCCCCAACTGCCTTTCCCCAGCATGGCACTCTTTCGGAAGCCCCTGTCATAGGCCAGGTGGCACTATGGGCTGTGTTCTTTGGGAACATGGCTGTATCTCCTGAACAGCGTCCCCTGTGGCCATGGACATCCTGTTCCCTAGAGAGAAGCAGGGTGTCTCTTGGGCAGCCTGTCCTCTAACAACCTGGGCTGCGTGTGGTCTGGGGCTGGAAGCATTTCCTGAGCGGTGTGTTTGCTGGGAGTAAACAAGTATTTCCTGGGCACTGTGTACTCTGGCAAAATGAGGCACATGCTCTCCAGGGACAGGCGCATTTCCTGAGCAGTGCTTTCTTGTTCCTCTGGGGAGATCTAATCCAATCCCTCTCCTTCTCCACAAGCTGAGCCCTTGCGCCCCGATACATCACCAACTGGCCATTCAAAAAGAAACTCTGTTAGCTCTTTCAGTAATTGAATCTGCTGATGTTTTCTTGGGAATAATTGTTTCCTATGAATTTAGGACTAATCATAGCCAGTTGTCCAACTAAATCCCTTGACGAGAACTGAAGCTCTAGGTTTTAACTTTGTTCCATTTGCACGTTCATAATTTGGAGCCTGAGCAGCGCATGGCTTCCCCGTTTATAGGAATATATAAAAAACATGGTGAGTTACCACAGATGTACTTGTCACGATCCCACACCCAACAGCTCTTCTTTGGAAAGACGTCCAGTAACGTCAGCAGGCTTGGGATCCAACCCTCAACGTCTTGCCATTAAACTGCAGCAGCTACAATATTCGGCTTCCGTTTTCCTGGCCTGACAAAGTCATGGTTACAGAACACAACCTGCACCGAGGCCCCCCAGGCACAGAGGCACATTCTGCACGTTCTTGTTTAAACTCTTGTGGGAGCCATCAAATGTGAAAGTGAGAAGAGATGGGTTGCATGACGGGCACCTGGATGGTGGAGAGTCCAGCTTTGTTCTCGTCATGGTTAGCCATCAGACCCCTTTGGTTTCTGTGCAGAGCCTTACAACGCCCAGTTACCTGGAGAAGGCGAATAAAACCACATCGAGAATTGTATTTCTCGATGCGAGCGGTGGCAGATGTGCCTGGCAGTGCCATGAGTGAGCATCTTGGGACCGGGCCAGGGACTTGCTGAATTGGGAGCACAGCCGGATCTGCTGACAGTGCTGACGATCGGCACACTGGGGATCGGGGGAACAGTTCCATTTCATTTCATTGCAGCTGTATTGCTTTTAAATCCTTGCCTGAGCAGTTCTTGCGCTCTCTCTGCCCCAGCCCATCCCCCCCTCAAGCCGTATACACAGTGGAACATAAGAATGGCCATACTGGGTCAGACCAAAGGTGAATCTAGCCCAGTATCCTGTCTTCCGACAGCGGCCAGTGCCAGATAATCACCAAGTGATCCATCCCCTGTTGCTCATTCCCATCTTCTGACAAACAGAGGCTGGGAACACCATTCCTGCCCATCCTGGCTAATAGCCATGAATGGACTGAACCTCCATGAATTTATCTAGCTCCTTTTTGAACCCTGGAACAGTCTTGGCCTTCATAACATCCACTGGCAAGGAGTTCCACAGGTTGACTGTGCATTGTGTGAAGAAATACTTCCTTTTATTGTTTTAAACCTGCTGCCTATTAATTTCATTTGGTGACCCCTAGTTCTTGTGTTATGAGAAGGAGTAAACAACACTTCCTTATCTACTTTCTCTTCACCAGTCATGATGTCATCACAAATAAGTCCTCTAGAATGACTATGGATTAAACATTGTTTCTAGTGGCGATGCCATACCATTGCTATGGTAACTCAGTAAATACCCAGTGTTACCATAGTATCGAGGTTTCCTTCATGGTAAGCAGGACGCTGATCTCGTCTCATTTAAGCAGCTGTATCGTTCCTGTGGCACAGATCACTATCCGCTGGGACCGTGGCCCCAAGACTGTGTTAGAGCCCAGTGGCATTTCCCAACAACTGTGGTGCCTGGTGTACATCTAATTCCCACTGCCCTGAGCTGCATGGAGAACAGACATGTTATGCCCAGGATTGGAAAGTTCAGACGTTCCAAATCCAGGGGCCCACAGGATTGAGTAGCAGTGGGAAACACAGATGTTAAACCAAGGTCCTCTCTGCTCATTCCTGGTCACTGTCCAGGTGGAGGCTAAAGATGCCATGGGATAACTCCAGCCTCCTGGCTAAACAACATGAGAGCTGTTGCTTATCATGTAAGGGCAGCTGTGTGTCCCCTGTGCAGGCCTGGCCTAACTCATTACTTTGTAAACTAAAATGCTTTGAAACACTCTAGAAAGGAGAATACTCCAGTGCATGGCGCAGAGCGACTAGGAGTCCGGACTCTAGGGTTCCGTTCCTGCCTCTATCACTGACTTTGGACCTGATTCTCCATCGCCTTGTACCTCATGCTGTCATTCCCATGGTGCGAGCACGCTGCACTGCCTGTACTACCGCACAGTCCACAGGTGCCTTCAGGCCAGCACCTCGTCAAGCTGCACTGGAAAAATGCTACCCAGCCTGAGACGATTCTGCAGAAAGAACATCAGCAGTGGAATGTCCCTTTCCAAGATGCATCACTGTATTGTCAGCAGTTTTCTATCTCCCATTAGCACCTCTGAGGGCAGAAACAGGATGTAAGTAAAGGTAACAGCTTCCCACTGCCTCTCTGTGGCCTCAGAAAACCTGCAAGCTTCCACCGCTTTCCCACACCACAGCCTTATGACTTAGCCCCGTCTTGTGTTTGCTCACGTAAAGCTGGTTTCAAACTCAAGAGGTAAACAAAAGCCCTGCACCAAGAGCCATGCTGTGCTTCACGCAGTGAGGTCGTGGTGGTCACAAGACGTCTGGGGAGAGGAGCGAGTTATACAGATCGGCCTGAACATGAGAAAATAAAACCTCCTGCTGCAGCACTCCAGCAAGCACTTTGCGTACCATGCGCATGTCTGGTTTTTGTTAAGAGTTCTGTGGGATTTTATCTTATCTGTTTGTTTTCCATCTGACGCTATTTACTTTACTAAGCATATTCATTTCTCTTTTTGTCGCTGTACCTACCTCTGTAATGCGGTGCGCTGAGGACATACACAATCGGTTACAGAGCGCAGAAGAAGAGATGGTCCATGCCTCGAGGAGTTCCCCATCTCACACATCAACAAAACCAGGGCCATGGCTCAGGACAGGCAGGGAGAGCAGGCAACGCTGCCGGTGAGGTCAGTGTAGGAAGGATTTATGGGCCCAATAATGTCCTTAGCACGGATGGAACGTCACGACATCCACACATGTAGAATAAAGTCCATTTATTCCATGGATTGGTGCAATATCACAGCTTACATGATGGTGTAAGCTCACACACGTCCTCTAAATACATTTATGTCACGCTTTTCCTATGTACATTGCATTCACCCTCCTGTTCCTTTTTTTCCCCATAACTTTTTCTTGCACCTCAAAAGGTGCAAACTTGGCAGCTTAAGTTTTGGAGTTTTAGTGTCTGGGAAAGCAACAGCCGGCGAGCAATGGCTGCAGCTAGGTACAGCACAGCCAGCTTCTGGGCAGCCTTTCCACCCCCGTCCCTTCCCGTTCCCCCGCTATTCCCGTCTTGGGACGCAGCTCAGAGTGTCCCCTGCTGTTCCGTGCCTGGGTCCAACACATAGTAGGGCCAAAGCGCTCCTGTCTTGAGTTTTCCCAGTCCTTGGCCTCCCTCTCCTGGGCACTGGCTGCCAACTGTACCATAGTACGCAGAGCTTTTCCACTGCACAGAAATCCCCCCCCCAAGAACAAGGTGTGCAAACTCACTGCAGTGGTGCTTTAAGTGGCTTGTGAGCCGGTTCTCCCAGTGAGAAGGGGCAGTGCCCTGCCCTGCTAGTTCTAACGCATCCCTTTGCACTCACATACCTTGGCCCAGTTAGGAATGTTCTGTCCCGTTACAGGTGAGGATAAAATAACCCTGTGCTGCCTTCCAGCTTTGAGTCTAGAACCTATATCCAGAGGGTGGACCCAATCCAGACTGGCTGCTGAGTACTGAGAGGGGGGCTCACTTCTTCCCCCCTCACTGTGTTAAACCAACAGAATAAAAACCAGCAGGATCTTATTAAGAGGGATAAGGCAAAGATGCCACATTTATTGTAAATATAATGATAAAGCAAAAGATAAAAGTAAACAACGTTGTTTGACTACTTATTCCTATCACTACTTATTCCTTATACACACAAACACACATATATATAGAGAGAGAGATTCATTCACACAATCATTCATTCAAGTTCTGTATAGGTGTTATAGTTACCAGCCTAGAAGTTGCTCATGCCAAGTTACTGGCCAGATATCTTGGTCATGAGGATGCAGCCGAGTCTGTGTCAGATGCACCTGATGCTCCTGGAGGTTGGCAGCAGAACCAGAGACTCAAAGTCATCAGTCTTGAGAGTCCATTCTTATAGGAATTAATTCCTGTGTTAGTCTATGGGAGCGGTTTCATCCTGCTGTTGCTGACTCAATCAGCAGATGGAACATTCCTGGGCACATTTCTGGTGGCTCCAAACTGTCCAAAGTTTGTGTTTCTCATCCTTCCAGGTGATGGGGTGGATCCCAGTTTACCCTCCAGGGGTTTTCTGGTCATCCACTTGACACATTCTTTGGCCAATGGATACTCCCTTTCTAGGCTGGCACCTCCCTAACCATTCATGTATATCAAGCATTCATCAGCTTACATTCCATATCCTAACCATATTTTAATTTACTGTCTCCACCACTTTCAGGGTGTGTGCTAATTCATTTGAGACTCCCGGCCCTTCAGGGTGGGGGGTCTGTCCTAGGAGCCGTTGAATGAAGTGAAAGTCACTTAACGGCTTATAGTGTTTGTTTACATTGTATCAATAACTTCAAGAACAAAGTCAATTAACTTGTTTGTAAATTTTACATAGTAATAAAGTATCTTTCACAGGATAGATACAATCAATGGGTTCTACAGACAGTAGCTTACAAGTTTTAACAGAAGACCCAAGAGATTTTTGTACTTGGTGAAACTGTTGGATTTTAAAGTGTGGGGGACAAATTATGAGGGGGTCACTGTCACTTGGGGGAATCACTGTTAGCACCTTCTTTAATATCCCTACAACTGCACTTTCTCTCTGTGCGCTGGCTTGGAATTTGCATTCTCCTGTTTCGTTAACCATTTCCTCCCCATCTTTGGGCAAGGAAGAGCAGTGGGGCTGCAGGAGAACTACGGGGCTTGTGCTTGTTAAGGACATGGGGGGGGGGTCTTCAGCACTGGTTCGCATCCAGCACGGATTTACGCTCTGGCGGCTGGGGAGAGTCTGTGTACCATGAGCCCAGCTCCCAGCGGCCGGGTGTCCCTCTCACACAGAGCACCATAGTAACGGACTCCATGTTGGCAATCTCTGGAGAGAGGTCAAAGGCTGAACGGACCACCCAGACTGAACAGGCCCCGCAGCCCTGGAATAGGGGCCTCTCCAGAGCAGGGTGGAGGCATATTGCAACCTGGGACTGATTCCGGCTGGACCCGTTCAGCGGGCGCCAATCTAGCCCTTTCATTACAAAGACATTAAGAAACCAAAACAAGGTGACAAGCCCAGAAAAGGGGTGACTGGCTGCTTGGGGATGATGCTGTGTCACTCTCAAGAGCTGTTAGCCAAAGGGCTTTCCCCTGAAAGCATGCCTAGTACATTTCTGGTACAATTACACCATATGCCTGCAACAAGCAAGACTGACACGGCTGCGATTGGCCCCTTCACTGTCCCATGGCCTTGCAAACCCAGAAGCCAAATGCACCCCCGTTTTTGCCACCTTACATGGATCCCCTCCCCCCATGCCAAATAAATTACTTTCACTGAACCCCACTTCCCTTCCTTGTTCTTCTCCAGTGTCTGGGGGAGCTTGGGGCATGCAGACGGGAGATCCCAGCTGTGAGGTGCCAGAGGTCACCAGCCCCTGCCCTCGCAGCGAGGGAGAGCGGCTCGGCGCGAGTTGCTCAACGTCCAAAGCGACTGCATCTGGAAACCATTTCGACAGCTTTGCTCTCAGAAGTTGAACATTTCCTTTGCGGCGCCTGGCCTGCTTCCCTGTCATTTCCGAGTAGCTCGCCGGGTAAATACGAGGGGGCCATTTTGATTGGAGCGCATGAGGTGAAGCCCAGACAGGGGCATTCTGGGCCGCTGCACCCACCAAGCGGGACTCACTCCAGAGAAAGCTTTGTCACCAGTCGGAGTGGGTGACTAACCCAGCTCCCTTGGGTGCATTTGGGTGACGCACAGGGAGTTCTGGTCCCAGGAGTATCAGCCTGTGCTTCCTGCCATGTCCTGGCTGGCACATTGGTCCCCACCCCTCCATGCTGCTGCCCCATATGGAGTCAGCTCAGGGAGATGCATGCTTCGCCCACTGTCTTTTCTCCAGCGTGGCCTGAGAGCGGCCAGCCAGTCCCGGGCTCTGTTCTCACACGACCCCGTTGTGTATGGGGTGAGTCCGCACCCTGTAGATGATGACAGCCGTGGCCGGGCACAGCACCATGGACGTCATGACCAGGATGGTGGCCAGGATGATCAGCACGATGACCCAGATGTCCAGGATGTGCTTGGGGATGGCAGACATGGTGGGATTTGGGCTGCTCATGACTTCCATCCTCCTCCTCTCTGCCACAAAAAGTAAGAGTTACGGATAAAGCAGGACACAGAGCAGTGCAGTCCAGAAAAGACCCTATAGTTATATATCCCATCCCTCATCTCCTCTTCCCCACTCACCCCATGCCTTCCCCCGTCCCTCTCCTCCATGGTTCCCCCCATCCTACCCCCTCCTCACCTTCCCCATCCCATCTCTAACCCCCTCCCTCCTCTCATTTACCCCTGGCACTACAGAATCACCAACTGTCTCTTTCCATCTCACTCACTCTTTCCCAACCTAGGCTGAAAATACAACTTTCCTCCTCTGGTTTCTCAGGTCACATTAAGGCCTCCGCCTCCTCCACCCCCCACTTTGCTCTTTTTATGATCGACAGCAATAGAGCAGGGCCACAAGCAGACGAAATGGCCTTTCGGGTGAGATTTTCAAACCCTACCCTGCATGTCTGGAGCTTGTCTGGTGCTGCTGCCTAATGTATTTGGAAACCCTGCGTAAGTTTTAAACTTTTACAAACTTCAGCGCTTCAAGGTACGTCCTTGGCATAATGTATTACTTTTGCAGACATCTGTATTTTGAAGCACTCTGTGCAAGGCAGACATGGCAGAAATGTAAACTCGTGAACTCACATTTCAAACAAAGAAGTTTGGTTTGATGCTTAGAGAAGGGGGCTGGGTGCCAGGAGCCCTATTTCCAGCTCTTCCATTGACTTGTTGTGTGGCACTGACTAAGTACCTTACCAACTCTGTATATACATATATAATAAATGTATGTAACTCCATTTACCCGCTGTTAAGTGGCCCTTGCAAAGCTGCTGTGCGGAGGCCCAGCATATGCAAGGCTTGGATAAAAGCCGCTGTAAAATACTAATAGTTAATTATTTATTATTATTATATGACTTGAGAGAACAAAGCAGCGACCCAGGCATTCTGGCCAGTTATACAGTGATGTGTGCATTGCTGAGTGGAAATCTTTGAAATTAGTGAGAAGAAGAGCTCTGTGTAGCTCGAATGCTTGTCTCTTTCATCAGCAGAAGTTGGGCCAGTAAAAGATTTTACCTCACCCATCTTGTCTCTCTAATATCCCAGGACCAAAATGGCTACAACAACCCTGCACAGGAGAAATTCAGAATCTGACTACCACAGTATTAGTATAGATATTGTTTTAGGCTGGGAGTTTCAAATGAGACTAGGGGAGTTAGGTGCCTAAATCCACCATACAGTCAATGGAAGTTGGGTACCTAATTCCTCTAAGCACTTTGGAAAATCGTAGATTTAAACTCAAGGCCTTGGCTGCCAGTGTCACGTCTGTTTGCTCTGGGGATTTCCCTGGGGAATCAGGGATGGACGGTCCAACCAATGCTCTCCATCTTGGAGCTACTTTTCTAGCTTCTCTGCTGGGTTCTGACAACACCGGGCTGTAGGATTCATGCTGTGGCATCTTCCACTGGATTCTGCTCCCTTGAGGCATCTCTCTTCCCATAATCGTGGCCTTCTGAGTCATGGAGTTAATAGTTTAATTACCAGAAAATCATCAGATGACACCATTAGGTAGGACTGATGGGCTGTGTTTATCTTTCTGGTCTTTTATCCACCCCCGCACTGTCTGCTCCTCTTTCATGTCTCTCCAGTCAACTTCAGAGTGCTAGTCTGCAGAGCAAACCTTCCTCTGCCTCCTCCCTCCTTCTGCAGAGCTTTCTCACAACTGAGCCCAGGGTCTGGGTGTTATCTTGTTCCCAGAGCTTAGTGGAGCAGCGGGACAATCTCTCTCTCTCAGATCCTTATCTGGCCCTCATCATCATTGCATGTGAGCGCCTCACACTCTTTTAATGCATTTATCCTCGCACGCACACCCCGGTGAGGTAGGGTAGTACTACATTCCCCCTTTGACTGATGGGAAACTGAGGCACTGAGCAGCTAAATGACTCACCCAAGGTCACACAGAGAGTCGGTGGTGGAGAAGGGAATTAAACATGGGCCTCCTGGTTCCTAGGTTACAGTCCTAACCATTGGACAGCCCTTCCTTTCTAAACAGGAGGGTCGGGGGGGGGAGGACATTCAAAGTAGGGCCCAGCCAACCTTTGTTTAAACAGAACCAACCATGACAAAGATCTGTCTCTGGGGTTCTCTGATCCATCTGCGTATGAACAATCAAAGTGTGACGGAATGAGCAGAGCTGTTTGTAATTCAATCCTGAGGGATGTAGGCGTTTGTTGGTGTAAGGGCTGTTACGCCAGCTAGACTGGTCTTCTGAGAGGGGACTGAGTCACTGGCTCTGCTCCCAGTCCCCCCCAGGAGCCCCCGTCCTTCCCCATAGAGCTGCAGGTAATGAGAGACCAGGAAGGGGAAAGATGTGTCTTTCCCAAGCTCTGAGCAAACACATTTTCCTAGGTGAGTCCGGGGCCCAGACCAGGCTCCACCTACTCCTGCATCACACACCTGTCTATGAAGGATGTGGCTGGAAGGGAGGAGTGGTTGAAATTGGCATGCGAGTGATGCAGGTCCATGCGCTTCCATGTGGCAGGGGAGAGGCCTCCTTAGGTCATCAGCAGGTTCAGGCGTGTTTCAGGGCAAGAATTCGCTGGCACGTTTCAACTGACGTTAAAAGCTACTCTTCCAGCATAGTGGAGGCTTCGCTCAGCAAAGACGACCCGCTCTGTGCCCCGGCCCACCCAGAAATGCAGTGGGGGCTGAGTCAAAAACAGACCCCTGGGAACAACAAGCTTCTAGGTGAGCAGCAGAGGAAAGTTACCTTGGTCAAGGTGTAGATCTAGTAACCCCGGGGTTGACAAATGGTGCACACACTTAGGGGCTGATCCTGCAATCCGTACTCATGTGAGTGGTCCTGGGGAAGTCCGTAGTGCCAAAAAGGTGCTTAGAGGCTATGGTGGTGGGCTTTCTAAGTGGGTATCAGTCTGGGAGAAAATATATGTCCTCATTTGCCGTCTAAGTGATGCGCCTTGTCCATCTCAGATGGCCCAGAGACACAGCTCTGATTCTCCTCCCCCTAGAGGAGAGTCCGTCCCGGGTGGGCACTAAAAACTTGTTCTGTTTGAGGTGTGTGGGTGAAATGCACAAACCGATCTCCCTCTCCAGTGCATGTGCGAGTAAATGTTGGCCACCTCAGGTAACCCCAGGGAGAGAGCGGGATGGAATTATTTTGGCCCAAGCTCTAAATGGATCCTGATTGTTATTTCCGTTCCCAGCACTATAAATATGGCACGTGCACCTGCCGGCACAAACCCTCTAATGGCGCCCTGCGTGCCATGGCACTCTGGAGCTGCTCAGCAAGGACTTCCACTATTGCAGGCGCTTGTCATCACACGAATACCAGCAAAGGTAGGGCAGGAGGAACCAAGGTGTCAAGCCTTCAAGGCCCTGCAGATAAGAGCCGTAATCTCAGCTAATGCTGGGGACGTTAGGTCAAAGCTCACGCAGATTCAAAGGACAGGCTGCACCCACAGCAGAGCCTTGAAGGGATTTCTGGAAACGCGGGCTGTTTATGCAAACCCCGGGCCTCGTAATCGCTGCACATTCGCCCTCTGAGACATGAGTGCTCGCTACTGCTACGATCCCACCAGCACTCGGCTTAGAAGCACAGAGGTTAAAGATGGATGAGGCCTAGAAGGTCATCCAGGCCTTCTCCACTGTCCCTGCTTGGGGCTCAAGACCAAGATTCAGTGGCACTGTATTTGCGGCCGAACTGCCCCCATACCTGTCTGCCCATAGTGTAGTTTTATGATTTGCCTAAGGAAACACCCCATAGGAGAGCAGGACCCACCAATTTTTGAAAACGGTGCTTGTGGCAAAAATGCCTACTCAGTGGAGCACCTAACATGTGCAGTTCCTGCAACCGTGCCTGCAGCTGTGGTAATGTGCATGCAAATGGACAGACACCTAGATGGTCATTTGTAGGTACATTTACTGTGATCCAGTGCTCACGTGTGGTGATGGTGCATGCAAATTAGGCTCAATTCTGAAAATATTGGGTTAAGTGGCACCAAGCAGGGTACATCCCTGTGCTGTCAACTCTGGCGATCTGGGTTCGAATCTTAGCCTGCAGTAGGTTACAAAAAGTAATGAAGCTTGGTGGCCTTAGTTTAGTGCCCACTGGATGGGTATCAACATCACCACTCGAAACGACACGTGGCACAACTAATTCAGCACTCTGTGCTCTGCACTGGAATAACAAGGACTGAGATGCATAGGCAGAGCTGAGAGGGGTGAAAGGTTTGGAATAAACAGAGGGTGGGGCAGCTTAGAATAAAAGTCCATTGCCAGAATGGGGCACTTGCGTAAAATGCCTGATTCCAGCCAGCGCTGCCAGCCCCTCGCTCTCCTGGGCACTGGATCTCACCCCAGTTTATAAGAGGAGGAAGCAAGCTGCACTTAGGAACAGATGTCCCTTCCCCTTTGTCTGGGGTGAGGGCAGGGCCCCAGTGGGAGAGGGCAGGGCAGCTTCCTACATTCTGTAGCACAGTTCTGATTAGCGAGGTTTTGCACCATCACGCTCACCCACTCCGGATCCCAGCCCTAGGAAGCCACATGTCAGAGGGTCTATTCCCCACCTCCAGGGTGTCTCTCCTGTCATTATCCACCATTCTGCTCTCACTCCCCCAGAGGTAGCCTGGTATCCCAGCTGGGCTGTATAACAAACCCTGAGCTCCGTAACGACATACGACAAGGAGACTTTTCTTTTCAATTCTTTCACCTTAAACTTCTGTTCATTATTTTTTCCTCGCCCTTCAATTTAGAGAAGTATCTGAGGAACATGACAGGCTGGGCTTATTCTAACTCCCCAAAGGGTAAGGTGGCGATTGCTGACGCTGCCCATTTTGTGGAACGGGTCGGTAACCAGTTTTACTGCTAGCTGCTCGAATGTCAGAAAGAATTCTCTCTGCAGGGAGCTAATTTCCATCATGTGCTTTCCCCACTCCAGCGCTAACACCAAAGCACTTATGCCAGGGACAGCGAGGAGAGCTGCTCTCATGGCAGAAGGCTGAGAGATCCCAATGCCAAAGCAGCCATCATCCAATGTCGTATCAGGGCCAGCAACCCTGGTCTGGCAATAAACCTACAGCAAAGGCAATAGACTAGATTCTGATTTCATTTATGCCGGGGTCCATCACTCACTTACTCCAGGGCATGTGAAAGTGAAGGAGGATCTAGCCCAGGCGGGTTAAGGCTGCTGCCGGAACAGGAGCAGCGACTTTCTTAACTTTTGAACATTCATCTATAATCATCTTTCAAAGATGTTTCAGGAATAAATTAGTCACTTTTCCTGAAGCATGGGAGGAGGGAGGGACGGGACGGGGGACTAGCTGACATGGAGGCGCACGGGGGAAACTAAGGACCAAAAGCTCCTGTTCGTCCTGTGGCTCTGTCTCTTCAGTGATTCGGCTCAGAGAGAGGGAGGGAGGGATAGCTAAAAGGGGAAACGCAGTGACCGCAGAATGAGGCAAAAGCAAAACACACTGATAAACAGGGAAGACATGGACACACAGAAGAGATGAGAAAAATCACATGGCCCCTCACTGTTGGTGGCTAAAGATCTCAGCAACAGCACACATGCACCCATGCTTTTCCTTTCTGGCATGAGTTGTGTTTTCAGAAGGCAGGACTGGACTAAGAGCCCAGGAAACAAGACTCTATCAAGCTACACTACTTGGGAGATTAATCAGACCCTCCTGCACTTGAGTGTTTGAAATTCAGGGGCCAAAGCCAAATTTTGCACCTGGAGATCATCTCTAAGAACAAGCCGCTGCTGTGCTTAAAAGCTAGTGAAAGAAAGAGCTAATAGTTACCTGCTGGCGTCCTGGGAGCTCGGCGACTAGGGGACTCCTTGGGAAGAAGAAGAGAGAGACTCAGACCATCTTCCAAGATAGCTAGCAGACAACTTTCCCAGCCACTACGCTGAACCAACAAGCTGGCTCGTAACTCTCTGTGTAAGAGAGGAAGATCGGTCCAGCCCTTATGAGTCTTGACTCCGCCCGTCTGCCTGGAAGCCCAGAGTGTGTGTGGGTGGGTGGGTGGGGAAACACAGTGCGTGTATGAATCTCTCTCTGGTTAGAAAGCTGCTGTGTGCAGTTATGTGCAGCTCTCTGCCCACTCCCTCTCCAGGAAGAGGGACGTACAGTCTGGTTGAATGGCCTTTGCCTCCCTCACTAATAAGGGAGTCTTTGTTTGCCGCCTTCTGGCTCAGTGCTGCCCAGTGCCCATGTACACGCCAGGAAAGCGCGCACACGGTTTAAGGCAGTGGTTCTCAACCATGTACTCCTGGGGGTACACAGAGGTCTTCCAGGGGGTACATCAACTCCTCTAGATATTTGCCTGGTTTTACAACAGGCTGCAGCAAATGCATTAGCGACGTCAGAACAAGCTAACATTTCATACGGACAATGACTTGTTTATACCGCTCTATATCCTGAAATGTCAGTACAATATTTATGTTCCAATTGATGTAGTTGATAATGATATGGTAACAATGAGAAAGGCGGCCGTTTTTCAGTAACAATGTGCTGTGACACTTTTGTATTTTTATGTCTGCGTTTGCAAGCAAGGAGGTGAAACTTGGGGGTACACAAGCCAAAGCAGACTCGTGAAAGGGGGACAGTCGTCTGGAAAGGCTGAGAGCCAGTGCTTTAAGGGTTCCGGCTGCTGTGGTCAGCGTGAAGGCAATGGTTGTCAGGAACTGGGGCAGGAGGAGCAACCAATCAAAGGTTTAAAAGTCATGGATCCTGCTGGCCCCAAGTCCTTCCTGCAAATCCCAGCCCTTCTTCCATCATTCCTACCCCATCCCTGCAAATCCTGCTGCTCCCCTTCCACCCTGTGCTCCGGTCCCAGGCATCCTGCACTGACCAGGGGCCTATATTTCCCAGCCACTTGCACCTGGAGGAGCCCTGTGTTCTCCAAACCATTTCCTTGCTATTCCTTTGGAAATTTAAAATGAAAGAAAGGAAGTGTACCAGGGAGCTTGCTGCCAGGCCCAAGACCGAAGCAGAGAGGGCCAAGGGCCGTCTGCTCATCTCCCCTGGACTGCTTCTCCAATGCCAGGCGGGGAGTCTAGTGGCGCTAGGAGGAACCAGCTATTGCATCCACACTGAGCACCACCGGAGCCGGTCCCTTCTGTGCTCATTGTCAGGTGCTGCTGGAAATGTGGGGACCCTGACTGAACTGCTAGGACCTGCGGCAGCACGGCACCAAGTCCCTTGTGGACAGGGCTGCGGCTAAGCAGGAGTTCCTGGGCAGGGCCGGCTCCAGGCACCAGCGCAGCAAGCAAGTGCCAGGGGCAGCCAATGAAGAGGGGCGGCACGTTCAGTTCTTTGGCGGCGGGTCCCTCAGTCCCTCTCGGAAGGAAGGACCCGCTACCGAATTGCCGCCAATTAGTACAGCGGCGCAGTGGAGCTGCCGCCAAAGTGCCGCTGGAGCCGGCCCTGTTCCTGGGGGAGCGGGGAAGTCCTGGGGAGGGAAAACAGAGTGAAATTCTGCAGGAGAGGAGGGGGTGACACCACACTGAGTTCCCTGAGAAAATGGAGACACGTTCTTGGGTCAAGGACTCATCCAAGCCATTCTCGTGGCTCTCCACAGCCAACCATTCTGCCAACCCCCAAGCATGCCCCATCCCCCCAAACCATAATTTTTAAAAACACGTCATAAAGCTGGGTTCTTCTTCTCTGGTGCCCAGGAGTCCTATTTCCAGGCCTTCCTCCACAGCCCAAAGGGCTAGAAACGTCCCTTCTTTATACACAAGAGCTGACACCTGCATGGAATCACTTGTCTCCAGGAGCTGGGGCGATACGAAACGCAAGCCTGACTCTCAAGTCACGGGAATGGGCAGTTCTGAGTCAGCACGAGGGATTCCCCAGTGTTCTGGGACACATTTGTTTTGCTAAGATTTGGCACGCAGCTCAAGATCCTGACTGATTGTGACAAAAAGGCCAGCTTTGTTCCTGAATCCCGATGGAATTTTCCACTTCCCTGGGCGATACGAAAGGCCAAGGGAAAAAAAATCCATCCAGTCCTGCTGCCTCCAATCACTAAAACAGAGAGTCAAAACCAAACCAGAAGAGCACCTCCACTCTTTGCAGCCACTCTTCTGTATAACACAGCGAAGCAGGGCTTGAGAGCAGCCGACAAACCTGGGGAAGGTATAAACACCGGGGAGTGAGAGTTGTTTGGGGTGGTGCCTGCGGGAATAACTAGGAGCTAATAGGGTGAAAGGGAAAAGTGAGGCTGATAAACATCTTGCAGTGAGATGTTGTGAGCTAGTCTCCAGAGGGAAAGGCTGGAAGCTTCACTCCTTGAAACCTTTGCCATTAAGATGCTGGATAATGCACTGCAGGGAACAAGGCTGCAGTGGGAGGAGACTGAATCAGTTAGTAGGGCTTTTCTTGCTCTAATGTCTCTCTGAGAACGCCACAGCATGGAAGAGGTACACCGACAAGGGACTATCTATGTGGGGTACTTAGATGCCCATTACCCTAGCATCTGAGCAATCCGCAATCTGTATCCTCACAACACCCCTGTGAGGCAGGGCAGCGCTAGTATCCCTGTTTTACAGGGAAACTGAGGCACAGAGAAGCTATTTAAACTCCTGACCTCCACTGAAATCAAATGACTTGTCCAAGGTCAAACAGGAAGTCTGAGAAGGAGCAGGGAGATGAGGCCGGGTCTCCTAAGTGCTAGGCCGGTGCTCTAACCACTGGACCACCCTGCCTCGGGACGTTTTGCTACCATTCCCTTTCAGACGGTGTGAAACTATGCTGTACATAGAGCATGATTTGGTGATCACGCTGCCAACCCGAATGTTCCATCGGTTCTTACAATGACCCACAAACAATCGGAGGGCAGAGGCAAATTGAGGCTGCTTCTTCACAAGAAAGTCCCGTTCGGTCTTGGCTTGCCGGCGAAACGTTGTGGACCACATCCAGCTCTAACAGAGGTGGCTACAACTCCACTGAAGTCATTTGCGCCTGCTTACCCCCAGGCATCAATTAGGTCTCATCTCACCAGCATGAAGCAAACCAAGAGCAAAGAGAGTTAATGGAGTTGGAGAATTTCATTGCTACCTGAGGGTGTAGAAAGAATACCGAGTGGGTCAATTCAAAGGGATTGGGATGGAAAACAGCCTCTCACACCAAGCCAGGAAAGAATTTGGGGAGGGAAATAATGAGAACATAGTAGACAAGAATACGGTGGGGAGGGACTGCAACCTCAGAATGTGTCTGAAGTAACAGGAAGCCACCTGAAATCACGACACCCACCTGCCTGAATCCCTAGAGAAGCGGAGCTGCATCTTGGTGAGAATGTGGGGAGACCAGGAGACTTTCTGCGCCCTTAATGAAGCTGGCTCAAGCCCAGGAGATTCTAGTGGGAAACCTTCCACTAACAATGACCTGCAAACATGTGCTTCTGGGCCTCTCGCTGTCCTGCAACGCTTCCCAGTGGCGGATTACAAAACAGCACAAGTGAAAAACTCCTAACGCCTTTCTTGAGGACAGCCTGGCGGGAGGGAACTCCCCAGCACTCATCAGCTACTTTAATAATACACTCGTCAGGAGGTAGCCATGTTAGTCTGTATCCACAAAAACAACAAGGAGTCCGGAGGCATCTTAAAGACTAACAGATTTATTTGGGCACAAGCTTTAAGGTGCCACTGGACTCCTTGTTGTTCTAATAATACACTGCGCTTCTGCAGCACCTTCCATTTGAGGCTCTCTAAGTGCTTAGCAATGATTAACAAGTTCAAATGCTCTGGGGAGGTAACTTATTTTCCTAATTTTACAGATGGGGAAACGGATGCTTGGAGCAGTTAAGAGACTCCCCAAGCCAGCGGCAGTGCTGAGACTGGAACCCAAATATCCTGATTCCCAATCCCATACTTTAATCCCTAGCGAGACCTGCTCTTAGCATCCATCTGGAACATATTCATGATGGATTAAGTCACAGATGCAAGGGACTCTCACAGGTAACCCACTGCGTGGTTACTTGTCTTTTTAGAGATAGAAAAGCAGTGAAAACCAGGGCCTGTTGTACCAAATAAGTATGGTTTATTAAGCGTTCACTGCCACCACGTCACTTTAAAGGTGTGAGTTCCAGCTTCAGAGCCAATCTTTGAATGACAGAGTTCATCACAAAATCCACAGCATATGCTCTTTTCATCCTAAATCACTTAGAACGGTAATGTGTTTTAAAAACCAGGCTGTTCTCGCTCTGCTGAGTGAAATACTCCGGATTTCATGGTGGTGGACATCACGTTAACAGAAAATTCCTGCCCCGCAGGCACTTCTGTAGCGCAGAGCTGCTCTGCTTCTCGGCACTGTTACAGCAGGGAGCTACTGCCAGTTGCTTGGCCATAACAACTCCGGCACTTCACAGTCCAGTTTATATTCGTCATGGTTTTGAGCAACGGTGAAAGTCTGGGGGGGTTTTAAGGCACTTCCTGTAAAAGGCAGGGAAATTCTGCAGATATGATGGCTCTCTGTAATTAAAAAGATCCCAACCTGGCACAGTTCTGCCTGGTTGGCATTGAGTGGATGGTGGCGCCAAGTTTGTTTGAGCACTTATTTATTAAAGGGGATCTCTGACTAGATGGCTCCGCAGATTGGCAATGATTTTGTCAGTTACTGTAGTTTATTTCCTGTAGTTTATTTTGTCAGTTACTGTAGTTTATTTCCTGTAGTTTATTTCCTCAGTGTAGTTTATTTCCTCACTGGGTGCACCACCACTTTTAACTCTGTTAACATAACCCAAAGAAGAGCATTTGATAGACCGCTGCTGCCTAGGAGATGGGCACCCATGCGTCTTATTGTCTTTGCTTAGGTTCCACATAAACTTCAGTTATTGATTTCTGTTGTACCTCGGCGGCAGGCTTTTTACAAAACGTAATGGGGGAACCCAGCATCCCAGTCTACATCTCCTTCCCGGCTGTGCATGTCAGCTTCACTACTGAGAGCTTAAGGGCTGATGCATTGATGTAAGTCACTCCGCTACCAATATCTAACTTCATAAAGCAATTTCAGATACTTTGAGCCAAAGCCAACACTCTTGGAAGTCGAAGGACGTATTGTCTGAGCAATATAGTATGTGGCACCTTGGACATGAAGAACAGCATATGTAACCAAAAACTCTATTTTTTTACATTGAGAATCGAGTGCAGAGTTGCCAACTGTCACAATTTTACTGCAAGTCTCGTATTTTGCTGTATTTCTTAAAGCCCCAGCTCCTAGAATGACAAGACTGCATGAGGATCTCAGTTTTCATTTAAAAAAAAAAAAAAGTAAGTTTCTAGCAATTATGGTTGCACAGAAAAACTTGAAAATGTGTAGCCAGGCTCAGAAAGTAAAAGGCAAATAAAAAGAACTCAGTTTTAAAAACATCTCATTATTTTTAAAGCCAATCTCACAATTTTTGAGGCCTGACTCAGATTTTTGAATGACTGATGCTGGCAATATTGCAAGTGAATTCTGATCCCTGGGTTGGAATAGGGGCAGGGAGAGGGCAGGGACTTTGGGGAAGGGGTTGGAATGGGGGAAGGGTGGAGTGGGGGAGGGCCGGGGGCAGAGGGGGGGTCGAGCTCCCAGGGGAAAGCAGGGAAATCGGCACCTATGCATCATTGTGCTCCATGGTTGGACACTTTTGTCTTATTGTCTCCTTGCGTTTCCTGTCTGTCTGTCATGGCCACCCACTTACCATTAAGAACGTACGTTCTTTAAGGCCAGGATCATCTTTCTGTTCTGAGTTTGTACAGCGCCTAGCACAATGGAGTCCTGCTCTCTGCTGGGGCTGCTGGGCGCTACGATAACACAAATGGGAGAGTCCAGGTGAGGAACAGAACAGGGCGGAGCCGAAGAGCAGGCAGGAACGGGCTCATACATCTCAGCTGTTAATCCCCTGAAACTAGGGTTACCATATTTTAATTTAAAAAAAGGAGGACACTCCATGGGGCCCCGCCCCTGCCCCAACTCCGCCCTTTCCCCGCCCCAACTCTGCCCCCTCCCCTGAACGCTCCGCCCCCCCTGCTGCTCCCGCTCCCCTGCTTCCCGCGAATCAAATGTTCACGGGAAGCCTGAAACAGGGAGGCAGCAGGTAAGCTGGGGCTGGGCCAGTCCGGCCCCCCTGGCCGAGCGGCTCCCTCCGGCGGCTGGCTGACTCAGGCCAAGAGGCTCTGGCCCCGGCGTCTCCCGCCCGGCTCGGGCCCTGGGGTCAGGGCCGGCTCCAGGCACCAGCCCACCAAGCATGTGCTTGGGGCGGGGCCTGGAGGGGGGCGGCACGGCGGGGCGCTCCGGCCCGAGAGCGGGGCCGCGACTGGGCTCGCCACCCTCCCCGCGGCGCTCTGGCCGGTCGGGGATTGCAGCCCGTGGCCAGGCTCGGCGCCCTTCCCTGCCGCGCTGGGGAGGGGGCGGCAGGTGGCTTTTTTGCCTAGGGCGGCAAAAAAGCCAGAGCCGGCCCTGCCTAGGGCGCTGGCCCTGGTTCTGGCCGAGCACCGCCGGCCCCAGCGGCGCCAGCCCCCGGCCGAGCACCGCCAGTCCCTCCCTCCCTATTTTCCCGGACATGTCCGGCTTTTTGGGATTTCGTCCTGGACGGGGATTTGAGGCCCAAAAAGCCGGACATGTCTGGGAAAATCCGGACGTATGGTAACCCTACTGAAACCCAGGGGAGCCGCCCCAGGACGGGCACAGCAGCTGCTGGGGTACAGTGCTGGCTCTGCCGCCTGGCCACAATCCCTCCTGGCGCATGGCACAGGGCGGGCCCTGCCCCTGCCCCTGCTTGGAGTGGGGAGGACTGTGGCTTGGCTGGGGGGGTGCACTGCTAGGGGCCAACCCCCCAAAGCCCCTATAGACTCATGGCCTGGTGAGGCGCTCCAGAGCCCCTATAGAACCACATGGCGAAGGCACACAGCTCCCCCTACCGGCCCGCATGGGAACTACCCGCTTTGAACCCCACCACGTGCCTTTCCCGGAAGTGGCTGGGTGATCACGTGGGTGCCGCGCGCCCGGATCACGTGACGGGGCGAGGCGGTGGCTGCTGGGCCCCGGCTCCCAAGATGGCGTCGCTGCTGCAGTCGGAGCGGGTCTCGTACCTGGTGCGCGGCGAAAAGGAGATCCGCGCGCCGCTCTCCCAGCTCTACTTCTGCCGCTACTGCAGCGAACTCCGCTCCCTGGAGTGCGTCTCCCACGAGGTAACCCCGGCGGCCGGGCCGCCGCCAGCCGAACCGGAGGCCAGCGAGGAGGGCGGCCCCCGGCGCCTATTGGCCACATCGCCTGCCGCTCAAGCCTTCTGGTCCCTCCCATTCGCTAGCACTCTACGAGGGGGAGGAGCTGAAGTAGCTGTCGAGCCCTGTGATTGGTTCAACTACATGGGGGCGGGGGGTTCGCACCAGGCTGGCTTCTTGATTAGTTTGTATCGCTGTCTGTCGGCCAGCTTCGTCTTCTGATTGGTTAAGGCATTCATGGGGGGGGGGTGGGAGCTATTCAGGCCCGTCTGGACTATAGGGAGGTGGCCTGGCTTGGCAGGGGCTCCCCCATGTCCTAGGCAGGCGCTACCTGGGGGGGGCCCACCTGGCCTCATGGGGGTTGGGTCCCCTCCCCCCGTCTCGATCTGTGAGGGCATCAGCCCCAAACAAGCCCCCTCACTCCAGCCCCCCCACCTCCCATTATTGGCCAAGGACCCATGGCCTGAGCTGGCCAGAAGGTCTCCTGCTCCCCTCCCTAGCAGGGTCTGGCCCTTCCCTTGGTTGCCTGATATTGCCCCTGAGGCCAGGGATAACCCCGGGATGGCTGCTGGCATTGTAGGCACAGCACAGGGACCCACTGTGGTGTGGACAGAGGAGCTCTGGCCTGGGAGTCGGGAGCTCCTGACTGCCACAGACTCACTCCATGGCCATGGGCGAGGCCTGTGCTTGGCTGCTTTCCCTCGCTGTCAAGCTGGCAGGAGGTGTGATGCTCCCCAAGCTCTCAGAGGGGTGGTGGGAGTTGTCAGGTGTAAACCTCTCCCCAGACAAAGCACTGAATGCAAAGTGCGGTAGAGTAGTGTCCTTTTTCAGGAGATAATGGTGGGTATTGTCTGTCACAAATAAGCTTGCATTGGCCTCTGGGACTTGCTCTGAGTCCAGATTCAGGGTTCCGAGGTAAAAAAAAAAATTGTTTTCATCTGGACTATCCATTTTCCCCTGTATTTGAAATCAAAGTAGATTTTTGCAGGCAGGAATTTGTTTTTCAGGAATGAAAAGGTTCATTCAAAATCAAGGCCTTTTCACACTTAAAATCTAGATAGTGATCAACTGAGGTTATGGATAAATGGGTTACCCTCTGTCCAGAGACTGCTGACACTTGAAAATCTATCCTGATCACCATGTTTCTATCAAACAAAACACAAGAGAGGTGTTTAATAGTTTGCACTAGTTATTTTAATTAGTGAGGTATCAATCCCAAGGTTGCTGATTTGAGCACTGCAACTTCTTGACAATTATATTCGGAGGTGGCTTTAGCAACAAGGTCATAAGAAAACTGCTCTGATTGTGTTTTATGAAACATAAAATACTAAAGGCTTAAGATGTGAGGGAAATATTGTTTTCTATATGCAAATTACAACTTTTTCGAAAAAATGGTTATATGTTGACACATCCTAACCAAAAGTTGGAAAAATAATCTTAAAATGATATCAGAGGGATAGCCGTGTTAGTCTGGATCTGTAAAAGCAGCAAAGAGTCCTGTGGCACCTTATAGACTAATAGACATATTGGAGTATGAGCTTTCGTGGGTGAATACCCATGCATTCGACGAAGTGGGTATTCACCCACGAAAGCTCATGTTTCAATACGTCTGTTAGTCTATAAGATGCCACAGGACTCTTTGCTGTTTAAAATGATATTCTGCCAAAATTCCTGGAGTCAGACTGCTGGTTTGATTGCGTTCTGAAGTATCTAAAGACTCGTAAAGCACTTAAAATGGAGATGAAATAATCTAATGTAAGTAAAGCATCTGTTTGGTCAAATATTTCAGCATTTGTTAACAATGTAAAAGGGTTAGTAAGTTGGCTGCATCTCTCATGCTGTTTCACTGCAGCGACTGGGCTAGTCGTCACATATTAAGACAGGAAAAATCTGTATCGGCAGGTCCAAAACCTGAAGCAGTTTCGCAGATTACAGTTACCAGTTGTTAATTTCAGCTCTGTCAATAAAAGGATGTATAAGGAGATATAATATTCCCATTGATATGTTCTGTAAGATACAAGATAACTATACAACACTTTCCAGACTATTAATTGCTGACCCATGCAGTTGTTATGACAAAATAAAGTTAGACACATGGTGATCATATATGGAAATAGAGTAGTCATATAGTTGGAAAATGATGAAAGGCAAGAGTCCTCTATTGACTTAATTATTCAAGTTCAGAAACTGATGGCTATCATCTTGAGGCTCTTGTAATCTTTAACATATCAGGGCCCAGTTAAACTTAGCCAGTTTCCTAGGTAGTAGCATTTAATCCTTCTTGACAAGACCCTCTTCTGTGGTAAGATACTAAAGAGAAACTCCTTGCCAAGCCAGGCTGAAAAATTTCAAACATCAGACATCTGTCTTACATCTTCACTGACTTCACATTGCTGTTATGGTCCATAAAACATTTTGAAATCATGCAGCAAAGTGTTTCAGCTGCTGCTGTCCTGGCCAGAAATACACACATCATGAGAGATGAAGTGACTTCTTTGTCTGTTGTTCACCAGGTGGACTCTCACTATTGTCCCAGTTGCCTAGAAAATATGCCATCAGCTGAAGCTAAGCTGAAGAAGAATAGGTAAGATTGGCTGCTTCTGTACTGCAATGTCTCCTCCTTTAAATCTCTCCTTTTTAAAGCTCCTTACTTTGAGCAATCTTTTCTCCAGCATTAATAATCCCCTGACCCATCTAGGTACTGTTCGGCCCCATCACCATAATGCCTGAGTTTCTCAGTCTCCCTCCTGAACTGTTATCCTAAGTTTTGTCTTATTTACATTGTGATCCCTTGTGGACAGGGAATGTGTCTCACTGTGAAGTGCTATGTATAATTTTTGGCACTATAATAATATTGTGTTCATCTGCCGTCACGTTTATGTGTTGTAGATGAGCTTTGGAATGAACTTACATCCCTAGTACTGTTTTTCAGTGTTACCAACTCATTCTGTCCACCCTTTGGCTGACTTTATGAAATCCTGTTCCTTCCCTTATTAAATCTATATGAGCACAGTGTTTTCTAAAGCTGCTGTGTGAGACCAGAAAGGCACATTTTAGTTCTTTAAGAACATTTCTCTAAGACTCTTATGTAACACTAGAGTTCTGGCAAGGATCCTTTAATCTCATGACTTTCCCTTGTCTTTGACAGGTGTGCTAACTGTTTTGACTGCCCATGCTGCATGCACACACTTTCCACCAGGGCGACAAGCATTCCTGCTCCACTTCCTGATGACCCAGCCAAGACTACAATGAAGAAAGCATATTACCTGGCCTGTGGATTTTGCCGCTGGACTTCCAGAGATGTGGGCATGGCAGACAAGTCTGTTGGTAAGTAACTCAGTATTCAAGACAGGACAGTGAGTAATGTTGGAAGAGAACATTTGTTCTGCGATATTAAATAACAAAAATTGCTCCCAGGTCTGTTGTGCGTGTTACCCTAGTTAAAACTTACCCACAGAGTCTGAGCTTGATACCCCATCCTCTTGGTAAAAAGTGATCTTGCCACTTAGGAACTCTCCGAATTGAGAAGTGTTAAGATTAGTTAGTTAGTGGTACTTCTCACCCTGTCGTGTAAAAGTTCCAATTGAACTAGGAACTCTTTTTTTTCACCCTTAATCAGAACTGTTCTCTGTATAACAAACTACCATTATTTCAGATTCCTAAGTAGATCAGCTTGACAGCACAGATGTGTGATGTACTTTGATAACTCCATCACTTCTGTAAACTGGCACTTCTATTAAGATGTCAAAATATTCATATTTTGAAGCCTTTTTAGATTCAGTATTTGAATTTAGGTTTTCCTTTCAAGGCATTTTTCAATGTTGTATATTAAATCCCTTGCCTAGCAGGGAATATAGTAATTATAGAACCTGCACAGTTTTACTGTTTAGATTAGCCTGTTAAGCCACAATCCTGTAGCTGACTTGACACCAGCAGATCCCTGTGCCTGCCCAGAACCCCTGTGGCTATAGTTCAGAGTGAGTGCAGGATTGGGACCTTCGCTTGCAAACTCTGAAAGGCAGAGACACTGTGGTTTATTTGTTAATTACCTAACACACTTGCGTGTTGCATTTAAAAATATTGGATGTCGAAGTGGTGGATAGGCTATGTTGAGTTTGTCCTGCAATGGAAACTTATTTTGGGATCCGTTAGTCTTGCCATCTAATCAGAATTTAAGCTCTCTATTTTATATTGTATTCCTTTGGCTGTCATGTAACTAAATCATTACTACACTCTTCCTAGTGCATGGGTTTTACTTACTTTTGTATCATTTAATTTCCTGGTGTTTCACTTCACGATTAAAGCACTGTAAATAATTGTTTGAATACTGTATGATTAGACTAATGGCAATTTTAATTATGCTGTGAAGGGAGTAAGATCAGCTTATGATTCTTCAGTGACCTTATGTAAACTGGCAGGTGGCGTCCAAATCTGGGACTCGTTTATGGAATGGTTTTAAAAACTTCATCAACAGTTCTTGTTCACACTGAGACATCTTCGGGGATACTTTGGGTAGAGGTGGAAACTAGTTTACATTAATTCATCTGGAAGGACATTGTGATTGCCAAAGAATTATGACTTGTGAGAATTATGACTTGTGAAATAATTACATCTCCTGTCAACTACATAAATAGCACTAGTTGGGCCCTTTGCTGTAGATAATGTGATTCTTTACAAGTTTAAAATGCTGTATAAAAACTGATCAAGTAAGCTACTTCTCCATGAAGCTTCATGTGAATAGCCTTCCAAATAGAGGAACCTCATGGATCTTTCCAAGATTTCAGCATAGCGTTTCACATGATCTGTGCTGCTGTTGGTGGCAGCCACTAGTGTGGGATTTTAGTGTTAAACAAGCATCTTATTACAACAAACAGGCAAGATTTATCATGACAAAATTGGAAACTTTGCCTACAACTTCTCATCTACAGCCTTGTCATGGAAAACATGGATGTTGAGTCTTAGGAACAGTTGTTCTAGCTGCCCAGAGAATTGAGCATGAGACTCTTCTCCTTCTGAGGACTGTTACATTTTTGCTTTGTTTCAGCCAGTGGTGGTTGGCAGGAGCCGGAGAATCCACATACCCAGAGGGTAAGTGAAGGGGACAGGTAAAGCTTAAACCTTAGGAGGGTGGCATAGGACAGAAAGGCGCTGGTCTTACTTTTGGATCAGTGAATTTTGTATCTCAGTTATTCCTGAGAAAGCAACTGTGGTTACATGTAGTCATAAGGTCAGCGTCTTGGCTGAATTCAGCAGAAGGAAAGCCCCTTGGAGACTGCCAAATCCTACCACAGGTGTAATATTTTATATAGTGCCTCTTGTCCTGAAAGATCCCAAAGTTCTGTGCAGAACACTGTTGAAATGCCACCAACTGGCACAAAGCATGTGGTGAGGGAAATGTTAGGGCCAAACCAATACCCTTATGAAAAGTGCCATGAATATTTAACATAACATAGATGCAAAACCTGTAGACATATCTCCACTGCTATGATGATCAATACCTCCCCACAACACACCTTTCAAGATCCATGGGTCCTACACATGCCTATCACAACACATGGTGTCCCTCCTCTACTGCACTAAATGCCTCAGCAACAACAATGTGGGTGAAACGAGACAATCACTATGCTCGTGAATGAACTCTCACAGAAAAATAAGACGAAAAACACCATATCACCTGTGGGTGAACACTTTTCACAAAGTGATCGCTCCATAGCTGACTTCTTAGTCCTCATCTTCAAGGAAACCTACACACCACCTTCAGAAGATGAGCCTGGGAGCTTAAATTCATAATGTTGCTAGACACTAAATATCATGGTCTTAATAAAGACACTAGATGTTTGGCTTATTACAACAATCTGTAACCCTCTAACTTCCCTTTTCAGTCCTACACCTGCAGAGATGTTAATGGGCCACTTCACCTTGAAGGGTCTATTACAATGTGTGTTAACTACTTATAGTAACAATCTGTTCCACCTTGGATTTAGCTGTACCTTTCCCAGACCTGAAGAAGTGCTCTGTGTAAGCTCAAACACTTGTCTCTTTTACCAAGAGAAGTTGGCCCAATAAAAGATTTTACCTCACCCTCCTTATTTCTCTAATGTTCTGGGACCAACAGCTACAACGATGCTGCAAACATGAATATTTAATGGCATATATCAGACATGACTTTGCTTTCTTGGACTTCATCTGAAAGTTCCACACACAGAAACTAAGTTCCAAAGAATTGAAACTACATTGGAAGTTGGGATCTAACTTGGCAGGAACACTTATTTTTATTAACATGCAAACTGTTTGAAAAAACGCTTGTTGGCTGTGTGAACAGAAGTTGTTTCCTGGTCATCCCCTCTTCTAGGTCTGGAGCTCTCCTGGTCCCCAACATAATATATCTTACTATCCTCATCCTCTATTAAACACAGTTGGTCTCTGAGAAGGAGATTCCACTTGTATTTCAACACCAAATTGTTCTCAACTGGCCATGCAGTATTCTCCATGACTTTGGAGAGTGTCATGTGTTCCACCCCATAGCCTGAAAAACGTCTCCATTACTGTGGTAGCTGGGAAGTGAAAGTGGGGTAATGTGTTATTTTTATAATAGAATTGGTCTCAAGATGAGCCATGGTAGAGGGTGTTGAGGAGCAATGAAACTTCTGCTCCTGTTGCCCGTTGTGTGGTAAGATTCAGAGACATCTACGCTTCCTCAATGTATTTCCTTCAAAATGAAACCAGTTTTGGCAATGGTAGAAAATACTTTATGGGAAGGGAAACCCAACAGATGGATGAATGCCATTGACCTGTCCGGCATAGTGTTTCACACAGCACATAATTGATCCTTTTTTTCCTTCAGATTAACAAACTGGTTGAGTATTACCAGCAGCTGGCTCAGAAAGAGAAGATTGAGCGGGACCGTAAGAAGTTGGTGCGACGCCGAAACTACATGCCCCTGGCCTTTTCGGTGAGCTGGGACGGTGATGCTCCTAGAGTAGAAACAGTGGAGCACAGGAGCAGGGCTTCTTTACTGCCTCAGTTTTGAAGATTAGATGGATAATAGTGCCTGCCAGAAAAAAGGAAGGAAATCGGTCAAGAAGGATTTGAAGTAAAAAAAAAAAAAAAAATTAGAACTGGAAGGGACTTTGAAAGGTTGTCCTGTCCAGTCCAGTCCCCTGCCTTCACTAGCAGGACCAAGTACTGTCCCTGACAGGGGTTGGTTTTTTTGTTTGTTTTGTTTTTGTTTTTTTGCCCCCTCAAGGATTGAACTCACAACCCTGGGTTTAGCAGGCCAATGCTCAAACCACTGAGCTATCCCTCCCCCCCAAGAACCTATATTTAGTCACTCAGGCCTATTCGGGGGGAGGGGGTGGAGAGGTAGGATCAATAATTTTCCCTCCAAGAATTTCACTAATTCCCAGCCCCTGCATCTAATAATCCCTGAAGGATCTCCAAAATCTGCTGCACGGACGGTGTGTGAAGGGATCAGCTCAGCTAGCAGTGAAATGCAGCCGCTTCTTGTGTGAGGACATTGCAGCAGTTCTGCCCCTGTGTAACACAGCAGTGTTTTTTAAAGGATAGAAAGAATCTCTTTATATTTTGAAACTATATAGGGGGAGGTTAGAGAGAACACAAATGCCAGAGTTGGAATTTAGCCAGGATACCAGGGTTAATACTTCTCTATACGATTCTGTACGCCTGTTCATCAGATACTTGCCAACTCTCCTCCTAATGCAGGATTGACACATATTGGTTATCTGCTAAAAGTCTTAACTGAAGTTGGGCTTAACAATTTATCAGCCCTGATTAGTACATTTATTGTAACTACTAGAGAGAAGCTTGCTTCATTTAGCAGAATAAGTCTCTGTATGCTTGCAATCTTTTGGTTAACTGTATAACCAGCCTGCTCTGTGCATTTGCTCTCGTCTTATGGCTGCATTTTTTGTCTCCGTTGCTACCTGCTGCTTTTTGGGGGCTCTTCACAGCAACACACAATACACGTAGTGGTAAGTCTCTTCCGTTTCTGCTAGTGTTAAAGCTCTTGTAGAGCAACTTGAAACCACTCACATACCAATAGTGTGTCTGAAGTCCCGCCCAGTTTGATTTTTAACATCGTTCTGACCTTCATTATAAACCTTGTAATTTAATAACGTAGGGTTTCTTTCTTTGGCCCTCAGACACATAACATGTTTGAAAAATAGCACTTTCCGACGTATTGGCTAAGACACAGTCCCTGTGTAGACTAACATGGCTGCCCAGTATGGGTGTCGTCAATAAGCTTCCTACCAGTCAGCCCAACCCATCAGATGAAAAGCTCTCATTTAGCTCCAGGTGAAGCAAATTCTTGCCTAATAGGATGAGCCTTGCAGCAGTCCCTTGAAGGTCTGAGAAGTCAGGTTCTTTAGGCCTCACAGCAGCAGGTCCTCCACCTTTAGCATCCTGTCTCCAGCTAAGATATAGTAAGTCAGCGAGCACCTCAGCTGTCCTTGCCCATTATGGTCATGCCTAGAGGTGGGTAGACTTAGATAGCCAGTTCCCATGCCATCCAGAACTTGAATCTGTATTCCACTTTCTCCATCTACTTCTGATGGCAGTGCAAACCAAAGTGTTTTAGTCTGCAATATGCTCACACTTACCCACTTCTGCGCTAACTATAACTGAGTTGCCTTCAAGAGTACAACTGAGTTCAGCACATAGTCGTTGTTCAGCCTGGTGGTTAAAGTAAAGAATTAAAGCTTGACAAATCTTTGACAGTATACTTCTGCCCCTCCTGGCCCACAAGTTTTTTACCAACAAGATTTGCAGAGAAAATCTGCAAATTATTGAGCAGAGAAGAAACTTTCCATTTGCTTTCATTTGCTTGGCACCCTATGCTTGCCATGCTGTCGCAGGCTTGAGCTTGCTGCAGGCCTGTGTCCTGACAGACAGCGGATCTGGATTTGGTGGTACTGTTTTCCTCCTTGTAGGACAAATACGGCCTTGGAACCAGACTCCAGCGTCAGAGGCCTGGGATGTCCATCAGTGCTCTTTCCGGACTCTCGTGAGTTTTCAGGGTTTGGTACGTTGTCGGTGGGAAGGATGAAAGGGATAAACTGGAAAATAAAGGTATAAATTGAGAAAGATGAATAAGTTATCTGATATTATTGGAAAAGGGCTTCATCTCTAGAGTAGGTGGAGAGATGAGATCATGTAAAATGCCAGGGCAGAGGGAGTGAGATCACTACTCAATCTCCATGCGGTCACTCATCCTGTAATTTACCCTGTTGTTCCTAAATATTGCATAGATTTCTGAATAGAAGTTAATGAAAGTCAGTTACTTCAGACCGTGATGTGAGTTAAAAGGGAATCTCAGCCTTAACGCTGTTTTTTTTCGTTTGGAGTGTAATCTGACACTTTATTCCGGTATAATATTTTCAGTCATTAAAGGTGTACCATGTTTAATGACTCCCTAATTTGTCTTTACTTTTTTTTGCTTCAGCCTGAAAGAAGGGGAGGACCTGAGGGAGATAAAGATTGAGCCCGCTGATGCTGTAGAAGAAGTGGAACCTCTGCCTGAGGATTATTACACAAGACCAATAAATCTAACAGAGGGTAATGGCTTACATTCCATTTTGTTTCTTGTGCTGCTACCAGCTAACCGTTGAGAACAGCCTAGACTTTGTCCACATTAAATGATCCTTCTGGGTTTTTAATGTTTGCATGGTTTTATTAATTGTATTGCTGGAGGTGGTGCAGTGACATAACTTAGTAAAGAATGATGAAATCTTTGGCTTTTTACATTACAGCATTAATTGCTTGAGGTTAGACTTCATTGTCTAATAAGAAAAGTTGAAATGAGCCTCTGTAAAGTCAGGACTGTCCTCTTGCATACTTGTGATTGCAGTTTGTTAATGACTTTATTTGCTTTGGAAAACTGGCAGCATTTGGAGGAGGAAAAGAGCAGACGTCCTTGTTAGTAATAACAGGAAATGAGGGAAATAGCTGTGCCGATAGGGAGTGGACTTGTACAAAGAGCTTTATAATAACAATTGTGCATTTCTTTGGCATAAGTTTTAAATAGTTTATTTACACTCTCTTGGATTATTTAGCTGGATTTTTCCTCCGTTGGCAAGTCTTTGTAAATTGGCTGAGGAACTTTGGGAACAAATAGTATAAAATATGAAGTTCAAACAATAATCTAGATTTTCTATTTTTAGTTGTGCTACTTACGCACTGTGCCAAATGTCCATCCTCTCCTTTCAAATCCACAAAAGCAAATGTCTAAGAAATCTGCACTGCTTTAGGAATACACCTTTTGGGTAATCTGGTGCATGAGTCTGAACTGGGCAAACTCCTTGGATCAGAGACTGCTATTTCTGTCTTGTACCGTGCACTGCTCAACTGATTTGAGAATGAAAAAAGCAAAGAAAATTGTATTTTCCCTGGGGGAGTAACATTTTTCAAGGCTGCGATCAAGTGCTATTTCCTATTTATGCCTAATACATTTTGAATAGTCATGAAGTGGCTTTAGAAGTCTGGTCCCCAGTTTTATGGCTCGCTGTCATCGTTATCATACCTATGTCTACAGTGCTTGGGCCTTGCTCTTTCTTTGTATAGCTGTCCTATCTTTGTGTCCATGCACTACTGGAAATCTTAATTTTTTTGATCAGGGCAGTCACTGGAGCAGTGATGTAAAGTTCCTTAAATGTAGCAAAAGTATACCGTAATCTCAAACACACTGCATGATTTAATGCAACTCTAGTTGAGAATTAAATTTGGATTTTTGTTTTCAAATATGTACCCAGTGACTACCCTGCACCAACGTCTTCTGCAGCCTGACTTCCAGCCAATCTGTGCTTCCCAGCTCTACCCACGCCATAAGCACCTTCTGATCAAACGCTCGCTGCGCTGTCGGGTAGGTAACCGGATACAGAGAGTAGCTTTTTCCTAGGCTTTGGAATCCTAAATTGGAAAACTAACTTGCAACTGCATTTTGTCTCTGAAAGTTCCAGCCTACAGTAGTGCTCAAGGATCATGAAATAAGAAAACGTCTAACCACCAACTAGATCAGGGCCTGGTGAAGCAGACTAAGCCCACTAAACCTGTAGGGCAGGGTGAGGCACATGGCTGGAGACTAAGGGCCAGATTTTTGAAAGTGTTTAGGTGCCTAAAGAAGCAGATAGGCACTTAACTCCCAGTGACGACTTGCTTAGGCACGTTTGAAAATCCCACTAAGCACTTGTTTGCATCTTTATGGATTTAAATACCTTCAAAAATCTGGACTTAAATGCCTTAACTAGCTGTTAGATTGGGAGTACCTTATATAATTGGTATTATAAAATGGCCTTTGGTTTAAAAAAACAAACCTAGTCAGTAAACATGGAAAGTCGGTTACCACTGATGTGACCCAGTGCACAATACTGATTCTCAGACCGTGTCCCAACAGAAAAGCAGAGGACTGAGAACAGGCATAGAACCCGGGAAGTCTTGAATTCGTATCCTGGTTCTGCTGCTGATTCACTATCTGACCTTGGGCAACACATCTGTTTTCCATCTAGCAAATGGGGATAATCTTTATCTAGCTTCCAGAAGAGCTGAGGATTAATTAGTTCACGTTTTAAAGTATTTTGAAGATGTAAAATGATATCCAGGTGCTACATATTATCAACAGATAAGAATACAATTTAATTTCATCTGAAGGAAAGGGTTGTAGTAACTCCGGTTTAGTGCAGATTTGTGACGAGATTGTAGTCTTGCATTATGTAGTTGCTTGTCCATTTGTTTTTTGAAAATGGGGAGAGAATCCAAATGCTTAGGTTTTCAAGATAGCACTGGAACTGGAAATTTTCAGTTTATCAGAATTTCGACCAAATTCAGGACAATTTGTGTGTACTAGGTCCTTAGGCCAACCGAATTAGTAAATAGAACATCCAAACTGTGACACTTGCAGGTCCTAGTCTTTATTGTGTGGTTGTACACAATGCGTGTTTTGGTGATGTTTATAATATCTTTTCATCTCTTTTAGAAATGTGAACATAATCTGAGTAAACCAGAATTCAATCCAACATCCATCAAATTCAAAATCCAACTGGTTGCTGTGTGAGTATGCTGGGAATGGATGGGGGGAGCAGTAGCTTGCTGTGTATTAATATCTAGTTTAAAACCTACCTTTTAGGCCTAGCAGTGGTCTTGATGTAAAAAATTCAGGAATAACTGGGGGTGTAAAAAATAATATGGTCACTGAAACTAGTTGTGGAGACACAGATGCTCATGCAATGTTTCCTTAAGTAACCCAAGAATTTTTTTTTTTTAATAGATCTAGCAGAATGTTGTATGCGGTAGTGGAGTGTTGCCAAAGATTAAGTAGATCTACGAACACCAGCTATGAAAAATTGTGGCTTTTTCATTTAAAACTTAAGCAAAAACGATGATCTTTGATGCTTCAGCATTGAGATGTTGTTCTCGGTGGCATCATGCAAATGAGCACAAAAGCTATCCTAGCGTAAACAGGTTTCAAGTAAAATGCGTTGCTTTGGGGGACAATTACAGCATACTTGTGTTTTTTTTTAAATTACCTGGAGGGGAGGTATTATGAGGTTATCTTCAGTGCAATATTACTAGGAGCTCCTTTGGCACTTCGCTGTACAGTATCT
Organism: Trachemys scripta elegans; assembly: GCF_013100865.1. Lineage (NCBI taxonomy): Eukaryota > Metazoa > Chordata > Testudines > Emydidae > Trachemys > Trachemys scripta. The sequence continues at coordinate 6,213,282 of NC_048305.1, forward strand.
CTTTAAAGCAGGTGATCTTAATGTCAGTTAATAATTCCCTTTAAAACTTTCTAGAACAATGTTACATTAGTTTTTTGAAATTCCACTTTAGTCAAAAAGCAAAAGGAAATTCACTATCTCTTGTTTAAAAAAATACGGTTGGAGTTGATAGGATTTATTTACAGAGCACTGGATTTGTCTGTTCTGTATAATCCTTTTGATTGAAATGTATCTTTTTAAACAAACTAAAGCATACAGTCTAAACAAGTCAGATGAGTATCTTTGACTGTGTAGGTGGACTCTTGACAGAAAGGGTACTGGTAAGAGCAGACTCAGGTTATGTCTTTCATTTGTAGCAACTACATCCCTGAGGTGAGGATCATGTCCATTCCCAACCTGCGCTACATGAAGGTCAGTGCTTCTCTTTTCATGTCCCCTTAGGGTGGAAAGTAGAGTATGAATGGTGGATCCACAATATTTTAAAAAGGTCTTCTGGCATGATTAGGGACTAGGTTTGTGATGGCATTAGCTTCATGTATCATAGCTAAATGGAATGGAGTTAAACAGCAACTACTGCAGTTCAGAGACAGTACCATAACTAAGGGGTGGCAAGATCTACCAGTGGTGTCCTTATCTTGGTCTGGGACGAGGTGGGCAAGAAATCTTTTCACTTCAAATGAGTTGACTACAGTACAGTATGATACTGGTGAATGTCACAGATGTGCCAGTATATCGGGGGAGTTGGGAGTCAGAGTAAATTCCTAGCATACTTTTTCACTCTATAAAATTGTAATAGTGAGGTGGAAGTGCCCTTCATAAGTGCAACATGGCAAAGCATCCTTTTTCTGAATACATACGTCCCATGAGGAGGATGGATGGTATACAGCAGCAGCGTATTCTGTAGATCTTCAGGAAATTAATGTGACATTGTTTTGAAGGCAACATTAGCCAGCTGGAGGTCAGCTCTAGAAAGCAGAGCTCTAAGAGTGAAAGCTGCTTTTTTGGTGTAATTGGTTCCCAAACTGTGCATCCTGCCTATGTATCTCACCAGGAGAGCCAAGTTCTTCTGACTCTGACCAATCCAGTGGAAAACCTCACCCATGTCACACTGATGGAGTGTGAGGAGGGAGACCCCGATGACATCAACAGTACTGCTAAGGTATTGCACCTTCTTGCTGTACAATCTGATAATGCAGAGACCTATTCCAGTGCACTGTGCTTTCATATGGGCTGGGCTGAGCAGCACCCAACTTCTCATAAGCTACAGGAGGATTCATGTACATCAGTCTCAGCGGTGTGTCACGCTCCTTATGTGGGAGGTTTAAACCTTAAACCTAGGGCATTAATACCACCATTGTACAATTTGTGAATCACCTTCAACAGGTTTATTATCAGCATCCATAACTCAGACGATGTAACTTTCTAATCCAAGGGAAAAGTGTGATAGTGACCATTTGATAAGGAGGAAAACCAGAGGACTCTTCTCCTTTCCCTCTGTGGTGCCCCCTTGCTTGACTAGCCTTCAGAAAGGAGTGCCTACTCTGATGCTAGATATGCCGATGGTGGGATGCGTTTCAGCACTATCCTTCTCCATACTGTTTTGCAGGTGGTGGTTCCTCCCAAGGAGCTAATCCTAGCCGGCAAAGATGCCGCAGCAGAATATGACGAGTTGGCAGAACCTCAGGATTTCCAAGATGACCCTGAGTGAGTTTTCCATCTTTCATGCGTGGGGGATAACGTGGCATGCAGTATTTGCTGATGTTCAGCAACTTCCTCTTCCGTTACTCTTCCTCAGCGCATAGGCGTTTGTCAAGCCTGAGCAATGTAGGAGTTCTGTTTTTTCAGTCTGTGGTATGGATCGTTCAGGAAACATTCCCTTCTATATAGGTTGTGCGTTGCCATGTCGGCTTGCAGATTGAAAGCAGCTGTTCCCGCTGTCTGTTCTCTGGAGAACCATGCTAGCTTTTCAAGAAGAGTTTACAACCACTCGTAATACTTGAAAAACTGGATCGTTACTAGCTGGTATTAGAATAACTTAAAGATCTGTCCAGAAATGTTGCATCAGTCCCATAAAGAGAGAAGCTGCTTGAGACTTGCTGATCTAATGCTCTGCTTCTTATTTTGCAGCATTGTAGCCTTCAGAAAGGCCAACAAGGTGGGAGTTTTCATCAAGGTCACTCCACAGAAAGAAGAGGGTGAAGTGACCGTGAGCTTTAAGATGAAGCATGAGTTTAAAAATCTGGCCGCTCCAATCCGCCCCAGTGAGGAAGGTGATCAGAGTTCTGAGGTTATCTGGCTCACCCATCATGTGGAGCTCAGCCTTGGCCCACTGCTCCCATAATGGCTTCCAACAGCTGGATCCATAAAGGTGGCCACGGGATAGACTCTTTTGCCATGACAGAATGCATCCTGTTGAAATGGTTTGTGAAACCTCCTTTGTGATGTGCACACGCACCACAAATTCCCGCCAAGAAATGAGGAGGAGGTTGCACGAGTCAGGGGGGAAGGTAACTCTGTTGTCAGATGATTTGTTCTGCTCTCTGTAATGCCTACTATGTGAATCTGTGGCTTTCTCACAACACCACATGCTTGTTTAAGTTACAGCACAAAGAAGGCCATCTCTAGACCTGTGTTATCCCTTGCTGAAGTCAAATTAGCATTACCAACAAAAAACCCTCAAACCCTTACGTTGGCTTTCCTCTTCTCCATATAGTCCCGTGACACCAATATTTAAATACTCAACAAAACAAATCCTTTCTCTGGTAGAGCCTGCTGTTCATGAGCAAACACTCCAGGGCTGTGGCCCTGTCTCTTCGGTTACAATAGCCATCTGTTGCAGCAGCATGATACACTCTTACTTGCTTCCCATCCCCTATTAAAATCTCATTAATTTAAAATTTTCTTTAGCCCAGGCACTCAAAGGCGTAACTTTTTTCTTTTTCCTCCCCTTTATGAAAAAGAATGCTTTGCTCTCTACAGCTTGTTTGGGAGGCAGTGGATCTTAACAATTTGCTTCTTGTGTTGAAAAATAGTCTACTGTAGCTCTTGTGGGCTTGGCTTATAATTTATATCATTTTAAGCCCTTTTTTTTGTTGGAAAATGTAGGTTATTATGCCTGGTTTTCTAAGATTTGGGAGGACCAATAGGTCACTGAAGTGAAAATGCTGCTGCTTCAGTTTTTATTGAGGCTAGGACACTACTGAGTGCAATTTTTGCATTCAATAAATTATTTTCAGTGAATGGTGAAATCAACCAAAGAATATGACAGCTCAGATCATTTTAATACACACAAAACCTTTAAGGGTTCAGGAGTGTGCTCAGTGTGTTTACTAGTGACTTGGGGGAGTTGTGGGCTCCTTGAGCAGAAAAAAATTAAAAGGAAGAAAGGCTTATGCTAACCCTCCGCACTTCAGAAGCATATACCAGGCCATAACATAAGTGTAACTTATGTGCTACCATAAGGCTTATTTTGGCCGCAAGTCAGATCTAAAACCAGTTACAAACAGCATGTCCATGACTCTTATTGTAACATGCCACCATTACCACTAACTACAGTACTATAGTGCAACCAGTGCGGGATTTCTCTTCCTACAAAGATTATTTTTCAGTTGCTCTTAGTTAAAAGCAGTGACTTTTGTGAAACATCTCCCTGAATGAGCAGCAAATGCAGACTACAAAAATCTTTATCTTGGGGCTTTGACATGCAACCTGAAGATAACCAAGTGGCCTTCAAGCCCTTCCAGATATGCTCTGCTTAGTTAAATAAGGAACATGTGTACTGTATATGACTCTGCTGTTCTGTAGTGTAAGATGTGTGGCATCTGGGAAAGGAGAAAAATGCATAGTTTTAACTTAGTCAAATATTAATGCAATGAATAGACTGGGGCATCGTGACATGCAGAAACTGCTACCCTTTTTGTGTCTAGAGGTAGTCCTATTGATCTGCATCCTGTTTGACAGCCTTTGGGAAGGAGCTGCACCTTATCTGCTAGTTTGTGCCATGGATATCACAGCAGAGAGGGGCTTAATGTTTACAAATTTGCATAGATGATACACAGATGTACAGCATGAGTTTAAGTGTAGCCAGTATTTATTCATAAATGTATAGTGTTAATAAGTGTCTGCTACTGTCTTATGTAACCAAATAACAACACTTAAGCTTTGAGTTTTCTTCAGTAGCCAAAGTAACTGGCAAACTATCAACACTATCTATCAAAAACCATCTTTTCCAAACTAGTTTTTGGCTGGCTGGCTGATATTTTCAAACTGGATAGTTCACCACTTGTAGCTGAGTTTAGAGCTGGGATGTTGCTCTATTGAACTACACAAGAAAGGTTCTTTAGCACCTAGTTATTGTTTTAAGAAAATCAGATGTACTCTGGTACTCTGAACTGCTATCTTGAAAAGTAAAGGGCACATTGGCTTTGAATGGCTTAACTAGTCCGGTGAATTTCTTTTCCCTTAAAAGCTTATAGGAGATAGGAGTAACTTTAGCTGTTTTCCATGCATATTTGTGCAAAACACCTCACTTATTCCAATGGAGAACAATGGAAGCACTCTGCCGTTATCAATGTTAACTCCATTAATGACAGATTATTGTGTAGCCTTATAGCTTAATTTATGTGGTGAACTTAAAATAAATAAAGCAGACAAAGCTGGCTTTTTTATCTTGTGCAATAACAGTATTAAAGTGCAGTACCACGTTAATGCTCAATGTGTATATGAGGTAGGGATCATTCCAGTCATCACTTACATGAGGGTGAAATTTCAACCAGAGTTGAGTGACTTCTCTAAGACTGTAAAAGTGTGAACAGAAGAGCTGGAATCAAGAGCTCCTGATTGCAAATCCCATGCTTGCTACTGGATTATACTGTCACTCAGCTGTTTGTAATGGACTTCAGTAGTTTATTCACATGAACTATTCCCAAACCAGCTTAAAATAGTGAAATTGTAAACATGTATTGCACTTCTGCCACTCTCTATCTTCATCTCTAGACTATCCAAGAAGTATAAATCTCTCACACAGGTAGGTAACATCTGAAATCCTGTATTTTAGCAATTTAGCCCTTAAGTTTAGCTATGGACTCAAAATAGGACTTTACAGATGACCAGCTGTATTGGGTTTAAAATGTTCTCGGCTTTAAGAGTGAGCTGGCCGTGTACACTCTGTATAACTGACTGCAGGAGGACACCAGCACAAGGCACCTCTAGTTCTTTCATTCTATCAAAATGAATATAAAAGATAATTTAGAAACAAGTTTGTGATGGATAGGAGCACAGACCTAAGATGGTTTAGGGTTCCTTAACTCTCCATTTCCATAATTTCAAATGTTTGAGTCTTTCAAAGTTTTGCCTTTATTTAAAATTTCCTGGCTCTCAATAAAATTTTACTAAAACTAACAATACCAAGGCATGTTCTTTAAACTGATACACAGCTTCTACTTTAGCTCCAGTTTACTGAAGATTTTGGCTGGAAATACTTTTTATTTTGGTCTTAATTATGAGAGAAAAATTGAGGTTACCCCACATCATTCTTGAACGTAAGAACATAAGGATGTCCATACTGCATCAGACCACTGGTCCACCTAGCCCAGTAGTCTGTCTTCTGACAGAGGCTGGTGCCAGATGCTTTAGAAGAAATTAACAGGACAGGGCAATTATCAAGTGATCCATCCCCTGTTGTCCAGTCCCAGTATCTTGCAGTCTGAAGCTTAGCATATGGTTGCATCCCTGACCATCTTAGGTCAATCAATGGCCGTTAGCTATCTTCTAACAACTTATCTAATTCTTTTTTGAACCCAGTTATACTTTTGGCCTTTACAACATCCCCTGGCAATGAGTTCCAAAGGATGATTGTACGCTGTTTGAATAAGTACTTATGTTTGTTTTAAACCTGCTGCCTATTAATTTCATTGGGTTGCCCCATGTTCTTGTGTTACATGAAGGGGTAAATAACACTTCCTTATTCTCTTTCTCCACCTCATTCATGGTTTTGTAGACCTGTGTCATATTTCCCCCCCCCCCCACACACACACACACTCCTCTTTTCCAAGCTGAATAGTCCCAGCAAGTGGTTTCAAAGAACTATCTACAATGACTCCCAAGATCTTTCTTGAGTGATATCAGTGAATCTAGACCCCATCATTTTGTATGTGTAGCTGGCATTGTTTTCCAATGTGCATTGTTTTGCATTTATCAACACTGAATGTCATTTGCCATTTTGCTGTACAGTTGCTCAGTTTTGAGAGATCCCTTTGTAACTCTTTGCAGTCTGCTTTGGGCTTAACTCTTTTGAGTAATTTTGTCTCTTCTGCAAACTTTGCCACCTCACTGTTTACCCCATTTTCCAAATCATTTATGAATACGTTGAACAGTACTGGTCCCCGTACAGATCCCTGGGGGGGACCTCTGCTATTTATCTCTCTCCATTCTGAAAACTGAGCATTTATTCCGACCCCTTTGTTTCCTGTCTTTTAACCAGTTACAGATCTATGAGAGGATTTTCCCTCTTATCCTGTGACTGCTTACTCTGCTTAAGAGCCTTTGATGAGGTACTTTGCCAAAGGTTTTTCTTGGTTTCCCTTATAAATATATATTACACCTTAATAGATAGCAGTACATCTCTGCTAAACTTCATTCAAACTTACATGTTCAGATTTCTTAATGTGCCTAAACAGTCCATTTACAATCCTACCTTGATCACAGCCTTCAGTAAGTATGTGGTAGCACAATGCCTCCTGACTCCTTTAAAATCCTTTAACTCATCTGCTTCTGCAAACGGTTTTGATAGGTTTGTCTGTGATTTGAATGCCACAGGCAGGAGTGCTGTAAAGCAGGAAGAAGCCCTTGTGGTGCTTTCTAAGATTCACAAGAAACTATCTGTGGTTTATAATATCAGCTGGACTCCCAGCAGAACTAAAAGTGCTGTAAACAATATGGCAACTGGAAAACTTCACTGTTAAACCTGCATTGGAGTGCATGTGAGATTGTGGCTCCTGGCACCAGTGTGTCCAGTGCAAGGACAAAGGTTTTTCACAACGGCTGGAACTTCTACAGTCGATCTATGGATCACAACTGTTGCTGGATAAAAATAACACTCCCGACAATGAAATTACTAGACCCTCAAAACCAGAAGCCCTACGCCCCTAGGGCTCATGCTAGCATGGTGCCTGGCAGTTCCAAAGAGTGGGATTTGACAACTCTTCAGCTGATGCTAAAATGCACACAAACCTCCCTGCGTCCCCGCCATGCAGCGCGAGAAGGGCTGGTGCTAATGGCTCAGGGAGCAGGTCCGTGCGGGGACCCCAGGGCTCAGAGCAGGGCAGAAAGGGCAGGGCTCACGCTGTGCCCCACAGACTTCGCCAGGAGTCTTTTTCCATGATAAAGTGGGGAGTCTCCCCTAGGGTGACCAGACAGCAAGTGTGAAAAACCGGGACAGGGGGTGGGGGGTAATAGGAGCCTATATAAGAAACAGACCCAAAAATTGGGACGGTCCCTAGAAAATCAGGACATCTGGTCACCCTAGTTTCCCCCCCAACCCCAGTGGGGGGGTTCTCTGACCCCCCTCCCCAGGGGGACGTCCCCCCATCCCCTCCCCCTCCCGGACAGGGGAGCAGCCTCTCTGGGATTGCTGGGGCGGGAGCCACTGGGCGCACTGGTCCCCCCCGCGAGGTGAATTAAAGGGCCAGACACCGCCCCGCCCCCCCCATCTCTATGGTTAGTGGTGGCTAGAGGGGACGGCGGCAGCGCGCCAGCTCTCCGAGGGTCATGCCGGGGTCAGGGCCCTTCTTCCTTTCGCGGTGCATGCCGGGCTGTTGGCGGAGCGGCGCGCGCGCTTCCGCCCGGGCCTTGCTGCTGCGGGTACCGGGGCTGGTTCCAAGATGGCGACGTCTCTGGGCTCCAACACCTACAACCGGCAGAACTGGGAGGACGCGGTAAGGCCTGGCCCCGGGGAGGGGGCTCGGGGCCTGTGGCTCCAGGGCGAGGCGCCTCCATCCTCCCGGTGTGGGTTTAGCCTCCCTCTGCGGCCCGGCCCGGGGAGCCTGGAGCGGGCGGGGGGTCCCCCGGGGCAGGGGTCGAAGATGGGGCGGGAGGCCGAGGCGGGGGCTAAGGCGGCGGGGCGGGAGGCCGAGGCGGGGGCTCTCTCCCTAGGGGGTGCAGGGCCTTGTTCTCTGTTCGCGGCCGCGGGGTGCTGACCCCGTGTAACTGTCGGGCGCTGACAGAGTCCACGGGTCCCCCGGGGTGGCTGGTGTCCACTCCGGACAAGGTGGGATCTTACCATGTATAGGTAGGGAGGGCTAGCTCAGTGGTTTGCGCATTGGCCTGCTAAGCCCAGGGTTGTGAGTTCAATCCTTGAGGGGGGATCTGGGGCAAAATCAGTACTTGGTCCTGCTAGTGAAGGCAGGGGGCTGGACTCAATGACCTTTCAAGGTCCCTTCCAGTTCTAGGAGATGGGATATCTCCATAATTTGGGAGAGCGTCCTGCTTTTTAAATAAAACGAACTGGCTGCGGGTGCGTGGCTCTTCACCAGGCTTCAGCTAGTAGCTGGTTGGGGCATGTTGGGGGGCCGTTGTCCCCCCACTTTGGGTAGCCAGAGCTTTACATTAGTACTGGCCAGTCCAGCATCTTGGAGCTGAGAGAAGCAGACTGCAGAAATGTTGCTGTTGAATGGAGAGGGAATCTGAAGTGAGCTCTGAGATTTAATCCTCCTGACTATTTTTTTTTCTCCTCCTTGATGCAGGACTTCCCCATTCTGTGTCAGACATGCCTTGGAGAAAACCCGTATATCAGAATGGTATGTGACTGTGTCGAGTCATTGTCCTTTAAGGTGTATGGTGAGACTAGCTACTGAACCTCAGGCTTAAGGGACTAAAAATGAGCTCAGTCAAATGAGGCAAGTAGGAGATGCCAAAATGCATACAGGCGTCTGCGTGCTGCTTCTTGGCAGCAGAACATGCGCGCATAGGGGAAGAGGGCTAGATTTGGGGATTGGCCGAGGGCATGGGGAACACGATAAAACAAATCAAACAATCAAAAACTTGAGCTGAAGTCAAGACCGCTTGTCTAATGGTTAAATTTTAAGAGATGGGATAAACATGGGTTCTATCACAACTTTGATGATGACTGTCTTCTTGACTTAGAGAAATGCGATGCACTGAAAGATTAAATGACTTGCCCAAGCTTTAAAATGTGCTTTGCTATCATTTGATGAAGGTTGCTTGAATGTCCTTTAAATCCTTGTTCTTTTACCCAATGCATTGACCTCTTCAGTGGAAGGCTGTGTACCTGTCACCATTCCATTTTGTTTTACCTTTCCCAACACCAAGTACAATCATGTAGTGTAGTCTCATTTTAAACATCCACCTTTCTCCACTCGCCTCTCCCTAGGCACACTTTAGTCTTTATGAAATTCTAATGAGTTATAATTTTTAATGCAAATATGGTCTATGTTTCAAAGATTGATAAAGGATTTATTTTTGTGTTACGGATCTCTGGATGTTTGTCATTGTTTAGAAAACAGATAGTAAAAGCCGAAGCTGGGGGGTTTCTTTAAAAGATTTAAAAATATTCTATTGAATATTCTGCAATCAGAAAAAATAGAAGGGTTTGGAAGTGATTTTCTCCCACTTACCTTTCAAAGGCTCTCCGGATTAAGTGAAAGCCATAGGGTCAGACATCTCCAAATGCAACCACCACAGAGAGTAAATATGCAGAAGATGTGGTGGTACCACATGTAGATGGTTGGGTGGAAGAGATGAAAGCACTAGAGTATTTTCTAAGGCATGTAATGTATGATCATAGCATTGACTAGTATCTTGTGAGTTTTTTTAGTAACTCTCATTTGATTTTATTCCAGACCAAAGAGAAATATGGAAAAGAATGCAAGGTATGTTTGTCTTCATTGTAAGAGTTGACTTCTGGACTAGCTCATTAGTTTCCATTTAGGATTAAGATATAATGCTGAAAATATCAGATAACAATCCAATAGATCGCTTCAAACAATTGCTTATTCTTGTTAACACTTTAAGGGTTGGATTTTGCAAGCTCTTGAGCATGTGAATGCCCTGATGCCTACAAATACTTGACATCGGTTAAGCTACTGGTGTGCTCACTGCCTATCATGCTGACCAATGTTGTTGCATTGTTTCTTTGTATACTCCCTCATCTCCCTCTATCCATCTGTAGTCTCTTGGCTTACCCTTAGATTGCAAGCTCTTTGGGGGCAGGGACCATCTTCTTTTTTTTCTCTTTCTCTGCAGCACCTAGCACAATTGGGTCCTGGTCTGTGACTAGGCCTCATAGGTGCTACAGTAATAAAATAATTAATAACTCTAGTCATGTGATTTATCCATGAAGGTCAGTGGGACTTCTCATGTGAGTGAAGTTACTGATGATTGTACATCTTTTCAGGTTTGGACCCTTAATTATTAAATCTGAAAAATGTTTAGGGTTATTTCCTTTATTTCACTATTTAGTCTGGTTATTCACGTAAAAAAAAAAAGTTTGGAATTGTTCAGATTCACTTTTGTTTCTAGTCATTTTCACTCAGTCTCTTGCAAGAGCACAGTGCTCTAAGGTTCAGGTTTCAAACCCTGTAAGAGAATAATTACACCCAAACAAAAATAACCCAATCATCTAGTTATACAAATTCCTTCCCTCTCACCCCAGGAGTGTGTGGTGTTGCTCTTTAACCCCATCCTCCTAGTGCAGTGTTTCCCAAACTTGGGACGCTGCTTGTGTAGGGAAAGCCCCTGGC
>NC_048305.1:6224266-6407454 GCF_013100865.1 Trachemys scripta elegans
TCTCTTGCAATCCCAGCAAGTATATAATTTGCAAACATATCCTACAAATTAGCTGTAATTATCCTTTAGTGACAGCTCTTTGAACTAAGTGGAAGTTCTCTTTGCCTTGTGCTCTGAGCAAAGTTGTGTGAGTATTCAAATCGTTGCAAGAAAGTCCAGCCAAAACTTTCTTCTCCTGTCAAAATGGGGCAACCAAGAAAAGATTGGGGTTTTTGAGTTGTTTGCTTGAATTTTTACATATTAAGGTAGTAACGTTAGGCAGGTGATAAGCCTCTAGTAGTAGTTGAGTTTCCATAAGAATTTGAATGCTAGTGTCAATGCTGGCTGAAGTTAGAGTGGTACAAGTCACTGCTCTCTTTGTCTTAGATTTGTGCCAGGCCCTTCACAGTGTTTCGCTGGTGCCCAGGTGTTCGAATGCGCTTTAAGAAGACAGAAGTGTGCCAAACATGTAGCAAGCTGAAGAATGTGTGTCAGACCTGCCTGCTTGACCTGGAATATGGTGTGTAGCTGGGGTCAATTTACCAAAAACTGGAAGTACAGATTAAGACTTAACTCTGCTTGTCTCCTGTCTCTGCATAGTTTTAATACATCTCTAAATAAATGTGTATCTCCATGACTGTGCGCCTAGGGCATGGAGATGCATATTTATGTAGAGGTGTTTGTATGAGAGAGAAGTTGAACAAATTGACTATGACCTCTTCTGGGATATACCAGAAGGCACATCTATATGCCAAATGGTGCTCCTGTCTGTGCATAAACTTTCCAGCTCATTGAAGACTACATCATGTCTAATAATTGTATCAATTCTAAAATAAGATCTTCCCATACACACTAGTGCTGTGATGTGATTGTTTGTGTTCATACTACTGAGTTGCTATGAATTTCCAAGTGTGTTTGGACTTTGATACCAAATGGATCTTACTCTAACTGTAGAGAGGATTAGAATCTTGACATTGCATGCTTTTGTTGCTGGCAAGAGTGAAAATAGTTCCATTAGTGACACTAGATGTAGGATGAGTTATATTTGTGATTAACTGAATCCCACTATTCAAATATGTTTCAGTAGAATATGCAGAGGCTTTTAAAAAACTAGACAAACTTTCAGTCTCATTCAGTTCACTGTTCACGGCAGGTGAAGTAATACTATCCAGAGGTTATTAATTAATGCAGTGTAAAACAACGAATCAGTACAGATTTGATTGCTCTTCAGGACTCCTATCTCTGAATACAGCTACCTTAGTATGTTATAATAACCATTTTTGGTCTTTTTGCTTTCAGTTAATATTAATTTTGTTTTTCCATTTAATTTTAGGTCTACCTATTCAGGTTCGAGATGCAGGACTCTCTTTTAAGGATGACATGCCTAAATCTGATGTCAATAAAGAGTATTACACCCAGAACATGGAGAGAGAAGTAAGGAATGCATTTGTAACAGAATCTGTTGGTGGCTTATTTCACTTGTGCTGTAGATGAAATGAACTAGATAATCAGACAAACCAGAAAGTTTTCAAGATTATGTGCATCAATTTCCTGTCCCAAGCAATGAAATATGCATTTTTTACCTACTGCTTAGATTTCGAACTCTGATGGCACAAGAGCGGTTGGTGCTCTAGGAAAAGCTACTTCTACCAGTGACATGTTGCTTAAACTGGCTCGGACCACCCCTTACTATAAACGCAACCGACCCCACATCTGTTCCTTTTGGGTGAAAGGAGAATGCAAGAGAGGGGAAGAGTGTCCCTACAGGTACAGTTTTGTTTGAAAAGCTAACATGTTCATGTAATGGAAGCAATGCAGTGTCTTCATAAGCATTTTTGCAGATGTTGCACGAAAAATTACATAAAAACAGCCATGCTGGGTCAGACCAACGGTCCATGTTGCCCAGTAGTCTGTCTTCCGATAGTGGCCAATGCCAGGTGCTTCACAGGGGATGAACAGAATAGGGCAATCATCGAGTGATCTATCCCCTGTCGTCCACTCCCAGTTTCTGGCAGTTAGAGATTTAGGACACGCAGAATGGGGGGTTGCATCCCTGACCATCTTGACTAATAGCCATTGATGAACCTGTCTTCCATGAACTAATCTAATTATTTTTTTGAATGCAGTTATACTTTTGGCCTTCACAACATTCCCTGGCAATGAGTTCCACAGGCTGACTGTGCGTTGTGTGAAGTAGTACTTTTGTTTGTTTTTAAATCTGCTCCCTGTTAATGTCATTGAGTGACCCCTGGTTCTAGTGTTATGTGAAGGGGTAAATAACACGTTCTTTATAGTTCTGGTTCTCCAGACCATTTATGATTTTGTAGACCTCTGTCATATCCCCCTTTAGTCGTCTCTTTTCCAAGCTGAAAAGTCCCCTCTCTTTCTAATCTCTTCTCGTATGGAAGCTGTCCCATACCCTTAATCATTTTTGTTGCCCTTCTCTGGACCTTTTCCAATTCTAATGTATTTTTTTTGAGATGGGGCAACCAAAACAACGCACAGTATTCAAGGTGTGGGCAAACCGGTGATTTATATAGTAGCATTATGATATTTTCTGTCTTATTATCTATCCCTTTCCTAATGATTCCCAACATTCTGTTCGCTTTTTTGACTGCTGCTGCACATTGAGCAGATGTTTTCAGAGAACTATCCACGACTTCAAGATCTTTCTTGAGTGGTAACAGCTAATATAGACCCCATCATTTTGTATATGTAGTTGGGATTATGTTTTCCAAGGTGCATTACTTTGCATTTATCAACGTTGAATTTCATCTGCTGTTTTGTTGCCCAGGTTTGTGAGATTCCTTTATAACTCTTCACAGTCTGCTTTGGACTTAACTCTCTTGAGTAATTTTGTATCATCTTCAAATTTTGCCACCTCACTGTCTACCCCTTTTTCCAGATCATTTATGAATATGTCAAACAGCCCTGGTCGCAGTATAGATCCCTGGGGGATACCACTATTTACCTCTCTCTGTTCTGACCATTTATTCCTACCCTTTGTTTCCTGTCTTTTTAATCCATGAGAGGAGCTTCCCTCTTATCCCAGAACAGCTTACTTTGGTTAAGAGCCTTTGATAAGGGACCTTGTCAAAGGCTTTCTGAAACTGAATGTTAACTTGACACATATCACCAGTGAATGAATCCCTTTGCAGCAAGATCTTTCTTGATCATACTGTGTGTATTCAGAAGTGAGCTGAAACATCAATCACCATAACAAATGCAGCTTTTCTCTTACATTGTTCATTGCCTCTCTTTGCAACATCAGTCCTTGCAGCAGAAAATACTGTCCCACAGTCAGTGATCTGAACATATCTCAGCAAGTAACTTTGTTTGAAATCTGGCTCTTAAAATTTCACGGAACCTTGGTTGAGCTGTCCGAGCTGCTATTTGTTAAAACTCTAAGTGGCAAATGCTATAATAAATTAATAAGTAATTTGAGTTCTTCGGGCTCTTTAATTGTTTCATTCTGGTGTGATTATTTGAATGCTGTTAGTCCTCAGATAGCCTTTTAAGGAGAAAGGTGGCTGTCGCAGTCGTGTTAGTCTGGTGCAGTTGAAACAGTGCAATGTTATGAAATGCTTTGTTTACTATACTTTAGACACGAGAAACCTACAGACCCAGACGATCCTCTGGCCGATCAGAACATCAAAGATCGTTACTATGGTATTAATGACCCTGTAGCTGATAAGCTTCTGAAACGGGCTTCAACCATGCCTCGTCTGGACCCACCTGATGACAAGACCATTACCACGCTATATGTAGGAGGCTTGGGAGATACCATCACCGAGACTGATCTGAGGTACATCGGTACATCTTAGTTCGCATTTGCTTTTCAGCTTGATGCCTTGATAACTGAGAATTAGCTTGCTAAAGTTTTCCTAAGATGCTTGTCACGGTGTTCATCTTTAGCAAGCATTTTGTTGAGGTTGCTGTGCCTGAATGAGAATGAAGGAGGCCGTTCATCCCTTGGTTATGCAGCCCCTTCGTTTGTCCATACCAGTCAGAAGTGAGTGACCGCTCTTGTTCACTTTTCCCTAACAAGAAGCTGGCTATTAGGTCTATTTAGAGGAGTGCAGAATTCCTGGAGGTGGGAATACGGTTAAGTCTAAGCACCATCTTGTGTGCTGTGTTTAAATTCTTCTCTTCCACCTCCACCAAAAATCCCCCCAAAATGTATCATTGCTGTTAATGCTCAGAGGATCCCATTTTGCACATTTACAATTGAAATCCCCTGATCTAACCTCCGTCCTCCTAATTCCTGAATTCTGAAGAAACCCCTGTTAGAGCCTGGCACTGTTGCTGCATAATTGTATGTAGGGATTAAAGGTCTGTGACAGGCATTTCCCCTCTTTTCTAACACTGGATTTGAATCGGTGATATAGAGGGGAAAGGATGCTTGTCTTCCAAGGGTGTGAGCATGTGAGACCTTTAATGTTTTATGTTTTTATGGAGAAGAGGAGCAGAATCCAATTTTGCTGTCCTTTCCTTGCAGAAATCACTTCTACCAGTTTGGGGAGATCCGGACGATAACAGTGGTACAGAGGCAGCAGTGTGCATTCATCCAGTTTGCCACACGGCAAGCTGCAGAAGTGGCTGCTGAGAAATCCTTTAACAAGCTTATTGTCAATGGACGCAGACTCAATGTCAAGTGGGGGAGGTGAGCAAGTGGGAGAGGAAGAGGGGAAGCATTTATTTCCTTTTTGGAGGTTTTCCTCTGGATATTGTTTTGGGAGAATCCACTTTTAACTGAGCACTTCAGAGTCATGTACTGTTCCTTATTCAACTCAAAAGCAGTCTTGGTGCCTTAAAACAGAAGCCAAGTGTGTAAAAGACCCAAATATTTACTGGGTTGCCTGTCTTTTGGTGGGGAGTGAGGTGTTGGAAGGTAATTGGCATTGGGTCGCTTTGAGAAATTCTGTTTTGGGGTGGGTATGCTGCTGTCTGAAAAAACAGCACTAACTCCTTTCGTGCCAACTTACCAAGTCCCTGCTGCTAGCATTCTGTAAGCTCTTCATCCTTGGCCTGAAGCAGTGGGTCTGGGATTGGTGACGTAAAACACTCTCTTGTGAGCGTCTGCCCACTCTGTCACCTCCCTCTTCAGTTCTAATGCTTTTGGCTTTGATTTCAGGTCCCAAGCAGCAAGAGGGAAAGAGAAGGAGAAAGAAGGTACTACAGAATCTGGTATAAAGCTGGAGCCAGTCCCAGGACTACCTGGAGGTAAGGGAAATGGTTCCATACCAGTGACTGCCCTCTCAAACACAGAACAGCAAGTCACTTGCTGCCATGAGGCAGAACAGAGTTACACTTCTTAGTTTGCTCTCTCTACCATTGGGAGCTGGGGCCAGTAGGGCAGCTGCACATTCCACTCTCAGAGCAGTTAGTGAACCTGGGTTCGAATAAGAGCTGGCTGGAGAGTCTTGTATTTATGGGCAATGAAGGGATCTTTGGCTAGAAAGAAATTCAAGGTGCCTCAAGGCCTTTTTTACAGGATGATTGAAAAGTTACAATGGTTACAATAAAGGCACTTAAATAATTGAGACCTTCTGTGGCATAAGCTCTGGTTGTGTGTTCTTGAGCCATTCAGTGTCATCTGTTGGGCAGGCAATCCCAGTTGTTTAGGGTAGGGTGGAGGGATAGCTCAGTGGTTTGAGCATTGGCCTGCTAAACCCTGGGTCGTGAGTTCAGTCCTTGAGGGGGCCACTTAGGGATCTGGGGCAAAATCAGTACTTGGTCCTGCTAGTGAAGGCACGGGGCTGGACTAGATGACCTTTCAAGGTCCCTTCCAGTTCTAGGAGAAATTTTAAATTTTTAAAAAAAATTTGATTCAGGTGGCTTTTTGTTGTGGAAGGGTCAGAGCCTGTGGAAGGGATCACGGCTGTTACTCTAGAGGTTCACTGGCATCCTGCGTCTGTTAGATACACACTGCTAACAAAGTTCCTGTCAGGAGAGACAGTTGCAGCCACTCCCCTTAGGGCCAAGGGTGGGTACTTGCTTATATTTTGCCTGCTAGCTTTCACCAGTAACCAAGGGATGTTTGTGTCTTGAAGCTCTTCCCCCTCCTCCAGCTGCAGAAGAAGAGGCGTCTGCAAATTACTTCAACCTACCTCCCAGTGGCCCTCCAGCCGTGGTTAACATTGCCCTGCCCCCACCTCCCGGCATTGCTCCACCCCCACCTCCAGGTAATTCCCTCCCCCTTCCCCCTCAGTGGGGAGAGGTAGAACTATGTCCTTTACCAAAGAGGCCTGGAATCAATCCCTACTTGCCAGATTACCTACTAGCCGGTGCCCTTGTGTGGTACCTACTAAGCACGATCTGGGTTTATGAAACAGCTTGTGCTGTAGAACTGGCTCTGTTAGACAGAACTGCCTGTGGGGTAATATGTTCTCTGCAAAATTCTGCAGTACCCAGGAGAATCCCATAAACTGTGCTGAGGCCCACCCTGCTTAGCTGATAGGGACAACATGGGGTTTACATGGCTAACTTTTAGGAGTGACTCTAAACAGACAGAACGTTAGTGTCAATATTTGACTGTTTGTATATTCAAAACGTGAAGCCTTTTCCCTGTGGAACTTCAGGAGGGTTGAGTTTGTCCAAATGCGCTGGATGGTCTTGTTACCCGAATACTTCTGGTATGCTCAGTAGTGAAAACAAAACGTTCAGAAGTTCATAATATAATAGGGAGCAGGGGAACAGCACTTGCAGAACTGGAATCTGCACTGTCACTGACTAGCAACATGTTCTCAGCTGTTCATTATGCTGCCAGAAAGGTTAAAAGGGAGTAAATTGGGATTCCTCAGGAATTGGTGAAGGAGGAGAGGGGGCTCCCTTTCCCTGGGCTCAAGTATGTTTTGCTTATCTGGCTTGAACGACAAATAGGCAACAGTAAAATACTTCATCAGGACGCCTGGTAATCTGACACTTGTGTTCTGTGTCTACAGGTTTTGGACCACACATGTTCCACACTATGGGGCCTCCACCTCCCTTCATGAGAGCCCCAGGCCCCATCCACTACCCTTCTCAAGATCCACAGAGGATGGGTGCCCACGCTGGGAAGCACAACACTCCCTAGCACCCCATTGACCTGTTCACCGTTTGAGTAGATGTCATTTTTTTGGTTCCCATGGTAGCATAATATGTTCAGCTGTGGGCGAGCTGGAAACTAAGCCTTGCTTCCTGCTTGCACGCACAGAGCAAGCTGAGCTCTGTTATGTTGCCACTAGCTAATCTGGTCATTCATATAACCTGAATCATTCACTTACTATCGTGGGTGGGTGGGTGTGGGGGAGGAATGTGGAGAGACGTGATCTAGAGGGTCCATGAATGAATTGTACTAGAATTACAATCCCATCAGTGTATTCAATTTTGCACATTTTGAAATAAATTTGTCTCCTGGGAAAAAAACATATCTTCAGCCGCTTTGATAGCCTCAGCAAGTTCCACCCTGGAATGGATTGGGGTCTCTTGTGCAGACTTAACTGGAGATTTTCCTAGTAATATTCATTCCGGAGTCAAATAACTAGTGATTCATCATTGAAAAAAGATACCAGGTCCTCTAGCACTAAGCCAGAATGCTCCAAGATAACACTGAGGGGAAAGGAAACTAGCATCAGGGGCACAGCTTCCAGGGATTTCTCCTTCTACTTACTGTGACTTTTTTTCCTCTTTTTCGGGTTGCTTTTCTTCTGATTGTGAGAAACTGGAGAAGCCTAAGCCCCTATAGTCAGTCAGTTACGTGCTAGGTAATGCATACAATTCCCCTACTGCCAATTCCAGCATGACCCAGACAGATGCTCAAGCAGCCATCTGTTTCATATAGGCCAGCTGGGACCTTTCTGCCCCTCACCTTGGGGAATGAACATTGTTACTGAAACTGCCAGGAATGAGGCAGCAGTAATACTGCAAGCTCATCCAGTCTGAACTATCGCTTTTGTGGCCTTTGTGTAAAATGGCTCTCAACCTGTGAAATGGACCAAACCATTTTTCGTTTGATAGGTTGTGTGATTCTTTTTTTTTTTTTTTTTTTTTTAAGAGCTCTGTGTTCAGCATTCACCCTGGTGCATCTGTTCTCTGTATAAAGTCTGTAATTTAATACAGTGCGTAGGGGTCCAGGTGGGGGGTTTTAAAGTACCAAAGTCTGTTGCTTTGATGTAACTGATCTGTAGATATGTTTTGGTAAACAGACACGTGTGATGAGAGAACTCCTTATTTACTTGGTTTTGGTTTTTTAATTAAAATGGGCAGATTTTCCAAATGTTTGGACCCTGCTTCCAGAGGCAAAATGTGTCTGAGTATTGTCTGACCTTGTTTGGCCGAGCCCTCTGATGAAGAGTGGCGTGAGATAGCGAGAGTACAGCCCCAGTTCTGCTTCACCACGCTGCACTTTGGAATGCTTAGGTGCAGTGTGAAGTTCTGACGTTGCAGGCACCATGTCGGATCTTGCATAGGAGAGTACAGTACTCTAGGGGGTGCCCTTGGTTAGTGCACTGGCCTTTCCTCTCTGGAGACTTGGGTTTAAACTTGGCATAGGTTAGAGGGAAATGAGTGTTGCTGGTCTCAGGTTTAGCCCTCAGTCAGTAAAAATATCAAAATACAGCACAACTGGGTACCGTTCAGCAGCTCCCAGAATAGCCTGTTACAGGACAGGCTTTTGACGACCCATTGACAGATCTGTGCGGGGGAAGCTGGCACAGCACCTGTTTGTACTGGGCTTGACTCAAGCCAGTCAGTGCCTTATTCTGCAAGCACTAATTTGACAAGTATTGAACGGAGACAAGTTTTCAAATGTAGCTGATTTATTTTCTGCAACCAGATTTCTGAATGTAAACATGGCCTCCAGCTCACAGGCAAAGGGGAGGGAGATGGGCTCAGAGCTGGACAGTACTTCATAGGCATAAACCTTTAAACACGTAGACTGGCTTTTTTTCTTGTTCAGTTTGCCCAGGTGTGCTTCTGGGGGCGGGCAGAGGAATGCATGTTCCCCATGTGAGTGTTGCATTGCAGTGGTGAGTGCCCCAGGTTGTAATTAACTGAGGTGCATGCTTTTCCTCTGGATGGTCTTGTTGGCATTACAAACACAGTGGTTGTATGTTACGTTATTTACAAATAAGGCAGCCTTTTAAAATTGCACTTTTACCAGCCAGGATACAAAATTACTTGCCTGGCCTAACCACAACGATGCAGAAATATATCTATTATTACTCACCCATTCAAAAAGAAAACAAGACCAGTTTTGCAAGGTTACAGTACGATTATCGTCCGAATTTGACAAAAACAACTAAACAAATGTAGAAACTGCATAGTTGACCTGGAGTTTTTCTATTAGCCAGGGTGAGTGGGAGTGTTCGGAACATACATGGGTTCTGCTCTGCCCTTTTTTTTTGGGTAGCATTCTTCCTTTGATGGATAGCTTTGTTTTATATACTGTGCTTGTGTGCATTCAAAAGGCTGTGGTCAAAACACCCTTGTTGACCACTTTCTGCACGTGTTGCATGAAGGTCTTGCTTGCCATCGAGGTGTTTGTTATGTAGGATGTCCTCTCTTCCCTAGTGGGACCCCATTAATGTTTCTATCAAGCATTGATTTGTATGATCAGCTTGGCAAGTACTTCAATACAGAATCATTGTTTTTTGGGGCTCCACCAATTGTGTTCTGCATCTTAAATTGGCAGGATCTGATCCTGACTATTATTGAAGTAAAAAAAGAAAATCTGAGCACATCAGGCCCTCCGTAGATCATTGTAATCAAGTGGTGTGAATATGAAAACCATGGTGTGTAACCTCAGACAGCAACTTGTTAGAGGTAGGAAAGGAAGTGTAACACACCAACCAGTAGCTAGCAGGGAAAATGGCATAGGTTCCTGATTCTCCCAGTGGGGTATTGGTGATCTCAAGCACTCCCCTCCTTTATATGCAGTACGCGTTTCTGCCTGACAGCCAGCCCCGCACACCCCGCCCAGGGTTTGGTTTCTTAGCAGAGTTGGATGTAATTTCCTTTCACATGCTATCTCCTTATGTGTCAGAAAGCCATTAGTAACTTATTTCACTCACATTCCCCAATTACCCCACTGCCTTATCATCCCCCATCCCCCGCCATCTCAACCAAAATTACATTTTTACAGCACTGCCCTTAAGCTGGGATTTCTCTGAGCAGCCACCACCTGTCACTGCTGGTGTCAAATGTTTCAGCAGAACAATTGCAAGGCGACTTGATGTGATGACAACTGGCTCTTCTGCCATTTGCCACAACACTGGATCGAGGACAATGTGTCTGCTCCAATCGGACTGTTCCGTAGTATAATGATGGATGTGGAAGTTTACTGGAATCCCCTTGTTTTATCAATGAGAACTTGGCTGGTCAATAACGGACATCTAGGAAAACCTTGTAACGGGGTAGCCCAGGAATGGCTCTAGATGTGAGCTTGCTGGGGGCTGTGTGTGGAAGTGGATGACCTACTGTGCCACTGAGCCGTCACAGGGTGCACGGATAAGAATATCCTCTCCCCTTTTCTGCTGTGCTGAGGAGTACCTCTACCAGCGATTTAAAACAAAGCATGATTGAGCCTAGCAGATAAAGCATCTGTGGGGTAGGAGAGGGGAGTAAGATTACATTACAGCTCTTCTGTCTCTGGTAAAATCCGTACCCAGCCCTGGGGTGCTCTGTTAAAGCTGGGTCTATTCCAGGCGAGCTCCAAGCTGTTCGGGGAGTCTGTCTGAGCCTCCATCTCCAACCCAGGCACAGTGAACATGTCATTGAGTAGCACTCCACCAAACGGGGTCGGAGTCCTGCATGCACAAAGGAAGAAGATTTAGCCTTTTCATGGGGGTGGGGGTGTACTTCCCTTGGTAGCCACGGCTGGAAGGAGCCTTCGGGACTAGCTGCTCCTTGAGCATCCAATTGCAGCCTTGTCATCTAGCAAGAGCCATCAGTTGCCACCCCATGTCATGAATGGCAGCTGTGCTCCTCCCAGCCACCATAATCCCCCCTACTCTGTCTGTTTTCCCCCAGCCCCTCAAAAGCTTCACCTCTAGACTGAGCCTCAGTCAGCTAGCCCTCGTCCAAACTCCTGCAGAGAGACAGGGGCGCTGGTCCCACTACCTCAGCACCCTTGGTTGGGATGGCAAGGTAGAGCTGGGAGTCAGCCCCCACAGCTACTCCACCCCACTTCCCCTTAGCAACCCTGCCAGCCTCCAGGTACGTGTTGAACAAGGAGAGGCATGAGAGAGACCCCACACAAGAAAGGTCTTGGGGCAGCAAGTCCTATCCTCTGCTCTCCTTTGTAAAGCAGAGTGAAGCCTCTTAGGTGCAGCCAAAGCCTTCTGGAAGGGGCTGCAGCTGCGTTACCCCCACCTCATGATCAATGCTGTCGTACATCTCTTAACAATCAACCTGCTTTCGGCACCAGGGCAGCTTCTCTCGGAACGTGACGAAAGGGAGCTTTTGTGCAGTGGCCTGAGCTGTCATTTGTTCCTGGAGAAATGATACAAGGGCAGAGGTGTATTCCCGTGGAGCAGCTAGGGTTGTGCTGAATGTTAGGCCTTCGTTTAAGGCAGAGCTCTGTTTTGGGGGCAGCGGTAAAGGCTGACTGTGGGGTGTATCTGCAAATGTCTGCTTTGGAAAGCATGCTCTGGTACATTGTCTAATCCGTTACTCGAGTAACGTGGCATCGTGTCTCAGCAGCGTCCCAGGGATTGCATGTCTGAGCCCCGCTTCTGGGGGAAGTGTGGATGATGAAGGCTTGTTCCAGAAATGCTCGGTTCCCCCAAGGGGTATGTGGCAAGGTCGTTCTCAAAGCCTTGTGTTACAGCTCACGTAGGGCAGGTACCATCTCTGCGAACCTCTTCAAGGTCTTTCATCACCCCTCTGCATTTTGTAAATAAACCAGCCTGCTTGAATTCACTCATTGGAGAGGTCGTGAACTTTCCACTGGTCTATTACAAATGTGAAATACTCCAGGGTTCATCTTGCTTCATAGGCAGGATTTCTGTCTTCTCGCTTAATACAAAAGGCAGCATCCGTTTTGCTAACAGCTTTGGGTTGGATTTGTTTGGGGTGGGAGGATAAGATCAAATGAAAAGAGGTGATTTTCAAAATCAGGACCTTAGCTCCACAAGGATCACATGTTTTTTTAACTCAGTTTAAATCTGAGGTCTGTAAATTCAGCTTCCCGGCACTTTGTGCCTCACTGAGGAGTTAAAATGGAGGTGAGAGACTTGGCGTTAAATTAGCATCTAGCTGTATTAAATGTCAGTTTAGGGCTTTAAATAGAAGAGCAGCAGTTCAGAGGGGAAATAACAGGGTGAAGCTAGGCAGCCTAACACATCATCTAGAAACATGCCCCTTTGAGTTTCTGTCCAGAAATAAATACTGAGCCCAGGGCCGAGAAACATGACCAGCCCGAGAAACTAAAGAACAAGTGACTGCAGCACCTCCCCCGTCCTTTACCGCGTATGACTGATGGAGCTGGGGACGGGAAACATTCTAAATACTTGAATATGTTGGGTGGTAAGGAAATAACAATAGAAACCCCTTGGCTTTTCCACCCTTTGCTTCCGGCTGGCAGCATCACTTCCACGGTGGCCTTGCTTTCTGCTAGCTAGCTCATGTGCTTCCCTGCTAGTTACACCGTGTCTGGTGTGGGAGGGGGTTGGCGAGTCCCTCGCTAATATCTTACATTTATACAACACCTTTCATCTCCATAACTTCCTGCATGACTCATGCAGTCACCTTAGGGTTCAAATAAGGCAGCTGGTTAATGGGGCCCACCAACATTGTACAGCAGCTTAGGGCAAGAAGTGAGGAGGAACTCCGCATCATCTGAAACTGTAGCAAGAATTCAGCTAGGCAGGATGTAATTATTCAAACAGCAGTTTGGCCAGGGGACCAGGGTGAGCCCCAGACCTACGCTCATGAAAAGGGATTTTTGGATCCTCAGTGACCAGAAGGGGTCAGGGCCTCGGTTTTATGATTCAGCTAAAAGATGTTGCTATGTAAGTTCAGTGCCCCCAACTCCAGGCTAGGTTCCTTGTTCTCTACTGACTGAGAAGTGAGAACACTTCTACTGGAACCCCACTCCTGCTGTCTGCAGAACCCGGGATTCCCTTGGCAGTCTCCCATCCGAGGACTTTACAAACCCAGCCCTACATAACAAAGAGGAAGGTTAACTCTTGCACGGAGTGCCTGGAGCTGCACCCTTTGCTGGAGCCACTGGTAGAAGAATTGTGAAAGTTCAGTCTCCGGTGTGTGGCGGGAAGGAATCAGGTGACTTTTTAGCACCTTGCATAAGGATTAACCTAGTGTCCTAGCTGCTTCTGCAGCTATCTGTCACCTTGTGAAAACTAGCCTAGCGCATGAGCTGTCACTTAGCGTGGCCATGGCCTAACAGGTGTGGGACGGAGACTGCTCTGAGCATAGGTGCCAACTCTGTGGTTGCTCCATGGCTCAAGCACCCATGGAAAAAAAATAGGGGGTGCTCAGCACCCACCAGCCTCACTGGTTCCAGCCAGGGCTGGCCGCCGGTCAGCTGTTTGTGTCCCGTTGCAGAGAAGTTCAGGGTGCCCCATCTCGGTTTTGTGCTGCACGAGACCCCTGTCCTGCCCAGCCTTTCCCGGGGATGGTTGCTACAACAAGCAGCTAAAATAGGGTTGCAAGAAAAATTGCATATAGCAGCTCTTAGCAAGGTCTCCAGCCACCTTTTCATCCCCAAGCCTGACCCGTGCCCCAGGCCGAGTCCTCCATCAATCCCCAGCATATCCCAGCAAACATGGTGGATGTGTCAGGTGCCCGTTACCTGTTGAAGCTCCTCAACTCGAAGTGGCTGGGTTTCCTGGGCAGTTCAGGCAGCTGGCTCTTGCTCTCCATCCGGTAGTCCTCACTGAAGAGGAATTCCTGCCAAGGGGAACAGTAGCCCTTGGGGATGGCAGTGAAGTTGAACTTCTCCGGTGGGACGTCCTTCAGCGGTCCAGAGTAGCCTGCGTTTGGGAGACAAGGCTTTCGTTACTACAGCAGACCTGCAAGGTAGCAGCCAGCCAGCTTCACTGGATCGTCAGGCCTGCCCGGGACTGTCCTCGTGTGGACAGGACCTCTCCCCTCTCATGGGAAGGGCTGGGAGAGCAGTGGAGCTGGCTAGGACATGTTTTTTCCCATGAAAAATGTAGAGAAAAACTATTTTTTTTTCTTTTTATCAAAATGTTTCTTTTGTCCTATCACCGACATTTCAGATTGTTGGGGTGTTTTTTTTTTTTTTTTGACAAATACCTGAAAAAATTTGGCAAAAATGTATTCGTTTAAAAAAAAATTCATTTTTTTTAATCCAAAACCCCAACTCTTTTTCCATTGAAAAAAACACTTTGGCAGACAATGCCCAGCCAGCTGTAGTGACCAGGTTACATCTCTGCAAGTGACATCTGTGGGGGGGAGCGGGAGGGGAAAGTAGGCTTTCCTTGCTGTTCCCTGATTGGTTATGGGTGGGGTTCTCATGTTCTGCCAGTGGGAATCAGGGGGGGCCACACGCCTTCTATTGATAACAAGTTCTGCAGGTCCGGCTCCTCGTTACTTCACTGAGGTAGCTCCGTCATGGTGTTCTTTTTCTGTGGGCAACTCCTTACCTGGGGCCAGGGACTCGGGATTGAGGGCTTTACTCATTTGTAGGACTTTGTTTGTCTTCTTGGGCACTTTGGGAGGGGTCCCCTGGCCTGCTGCTGCCACGTGAAGCTCAGTGCGATAGTTCTCCTGGCCCTGGGCAGACTAGAGAAGAAAGAGCAATAGGAGAAGGCTGTGGACAGGGCACCAGGAGAGGTCTGCTTCGCTTTGCCCCTGACAACTGAGGTAAGGTCTTGTGGAGAAGATGGAGTAGCAAAGGGCAGGGAAGGAGACTTAGTCACGTCTCCTGAAGGGTGATCGCTTTTTATATTGCACTAGCTAGAGCCAGGCATGGCGTGGCCAGGTGCGGTGCAAGAACTCCCCACGTGCACTTCTGCTAGCGCGCCTTAATGCATTGCTGCAGCGTCCCCTGCTCTGCTAGCCCCAGAACTTCACATGATTCCACCAGTGGCCCTCAGTGAGGACCTACCGGCCCCCTGTTTTCTAATCTTTGGTCCTTTCCAAGACACTTGCATGGTGAATTTGTGATGAACTGCTAGCATCTTGGAGGAAAACTACCACCTTGCTTCACTGTTGCCTGCCCCCATGAGATTGTCAACCCAGGCCTCCAGCCGTGGAAGGATACTTATGGAGGTTGGACCCGTGGGGCTCCTGCCTCACTCAGAAAGAAGGAGAAAATGAAATCCGGGTGAAATACGCGTACCTTCATCCCAACTGAATAGGCCAGCATGCAGAGCAGGCCCCAGAGGGCCACTTTCCAAAGTGCCTTGATGCAAAGAGCATGCAAGCACCCTGCTGCAGGGGGTAACAGCAGCCTGCCAGCCCCCTCGCGGCCCTTTCCAGCGTGTCCTTGCTCAGTGAACGCAGGGAAAGTGACAGGACGCCAGGCAAAGCACTGACCTACAGCTGCCAATGAGGCTACTTCAGTAACCTAGCTCCAGCCCAACTGGCTAGCGCCATCCACTGCTTCTCTTTAAATAAGGGTGCCCCAGGGACACTCACCAGCCACGCGTCCGGTCTTCCCACCAGGTCCCCCTCAGTGGCGCCGTGCGAGCCGCCTGCTGCCATCCTGCTTGAGCTCTGCGGAGGGCAGGGGGAACGACGTCACTCTCTGAGGGGAGCAGGCCCCACACGCAGCCCCAGTGCTGTCAGCAGAAGGGCCGGTGATGCACGTGGTTTCAGAGTCCCGTTTCCTGGCTCTGCCAAGGGGATCGTTTCCACAGACACTGGCAGTGCCCTGTGGTGACAGCCCGGCTCTCCTCACAGCTGATGGCGCATGGGCCCACAACAAAGATGGCTGCCTCCCCCTCACACTCCTTCCCGTTAAAACATGCCGTTACAATAACTGCGCAGGGCTTCCTGTTAACTCAGGGATCCTCATATCCTGGGCTAAGAGGCGCCCTGGTAGGCCAGGATGCTGGTGTAACACGTGGGTGTTACAGCTCCCCCTCCGTGCTGATCTAGAGGACCGGCTTTATTACAGCCCTCCTCCATTTCTAGAGCTTCAGCTCAAGCTGCAGCAGCTCTTGTCCTTAGCTCTGGAGGGCCCTGGTTCAGTCCCCGGACTGTCAGCCAAGAGCGTGACCATCATGTGACCCAACACGGTCAGCTGAGATTTGGGTTCCCATCACGATGAGGCGACTCACGGCTCTGTAGCCAGTAGGATGCTCCAAGATGAACTTCTGCACCCGCTTCTGCCTCTGTTGGAACAGCTGGGAGCCCCTGTTTGTCTGCAGAGACAGCTCTTCCACCATCAGATCCTGGGGGATGCTGACCTTCTTCCCCAGGTCCAGCTGGGGGACTGAGGACACACACACAGCAGGGCAGTGAAAGCACAGGTGTTGCAATAGGGGGTTAGGCTCTGAGCGAGGGGCCAGTGGCTGTGCATGGGGAGCCGGGAGAGGTGAGGAGAGGGTTTGATTGACTCAGCCCCTAGGAGTGACAAACATCTGGCATAGCTCTGCAGGGCCCATCAGGCTGGTTCAGAAACTGCATTGATGGGAGCCACATCCAGGCAAAGAGGTGGGGACCAGGGGGCCTTGGGGAGGGGAATGAAAAGGGAGGATAGTAAGAGGATCCTGGTGCCGGGAAGGGCTCAGAATAACCTCTAACGATCTGGGGTATGAGCCCCATTAGTGTTAATTGACAATGTACCGTTCGTTCATTTGGAAAGTCCAAGGAGGAGACCAGTAACATTAATACCCCTGAAGTCCAGGGGATTTTTGCCAGTGTCTTCAATGGGAATGGGATCAGCCCCAGTGGATTGCATGCGGCAACCTGGGGCTACACCGTAAGTCAGTTTAGCACAAGGCATCTCTTACCATCTCCCATCATTTCCGTCACGATGGCCATCGCCTGCTTTTTTCTCTCTCGGGTGTGGTCCGAATGCATAATTGGGAACATCTTCTCACCTGGAAAAGAAGCAGAAGCCCAGCAGGGCTCACACATCAGGGCAGACCCTGGCTGCTACCCACACGTTACCCCCAGTTTGCCAATTGCCCCGTCCCTGGGAAGAACTGATCCCACGTGCAGTTCTGAGGTTCGTGTGATGGCTTTTTGCAAAGGTTACCCTGGGGCCCAGCTTTGCTCCCTTTTGGAAAATATGCACAAAACCAGAGAGAATGCAGCTGGAAAAAGGGGGTTTCTCTTCCGCTTTATGGTCATAGGAACTGTATCATGCCACCACATCACCCCAACTTCACTGCAAACATCTCCCATTCATTTCAGGACCAGCTCTCCATGTCTCTAACACTATAGAGCTGTTCCAAGTGACCACATCCTGGCCCTCTGTGCTCTCCTCCCCGTTCTCCTCACTATTCTTGGATTAGCTTCTCTCCAACCCCCTCACACGCTTCGCCATTGCTGGTGCGAGAGCCGCCTTCTCCGCAGCTCCTGCCATCTGGTGCTGTCTCCTGCAGCAACTCGCCATCTGAAATCTCTTTGCTCCCTGCTCATGCCTCTTAATTCTGCCCTCCGTTGCTGGCTTTATGATTGAGCCACTTAATGTATTCCCCAGGCCAAGATTTTGCACCAAGGCTCTCTGTCCCTGATACAATGCACCGGCCTGCATTAAACTCTGCCAAGCACTGTGGGAGGCTGTCTTGTACGAAAGACGCTATTCAAAATATACAAATTAAGGTTGCATTGCATTGTATGCTGAGCTTTCTGAGCTCAGCTACCCCTCTGCTTAGGCCCTGAAGCAAGAGCCCTTGTGACTGTTAGATTAGTTAGCTGGTGCCACGTTTATTCATAAGCGTCTGCTCCTTTATGTTTAATTTTGCTGTGACTTAATGCCTTGCAGTGGTGAGTTTCTCAAGCTAATGAAAATGTTGCATGTTTCCTTATATGTATTTTAGGGCTGTATTCTACCCTAAGTCATGGTACAAAACCAGTGCTTGGAGCATGGGCAGAACAGGGATCTATGATTTGATCAACCAATCATATTTCTGTGCCATCTAAGCCTTTTAACTTGTACCCTCCTGAAGCCAACAAGAAGCTCAAATCAGTCACTTTTGCTCTGTTTGCAAGTCAGCCTCCAGGAAGGCCCTCACTGGGCGTTTCTTTAGAGAGAAAAAAATAGTCCCCATCTCATTCCTCCCCCCACACCACCCACGTAGAATCACAGACTCATCAAAGTGTCGGGCTAGAAGGGATCTCAAGAGGTTCTCTAGTCCATCCTGCTGCACTGAGGCAGGATTAAGTATACGTCTCCCCCCGTGTGGTGCACGAACGGAGGGGGTCCCCCTGCCTGAACGGGGCAGCAGGCCAAGTTAGCAGCACCTTGCTCTGCTGTGTGGGTTTCACTACAGAGACCATGTCTGCTCCTCGCTGCCCCCTGAGCTCCCATTTAGCCACGGTCTATTTTAAGCTCCTGACCTTGGTAGAGCGGGGAGTTGTAACCCTGATCCTTTGGGCAAAGAGGACGGCGCCTGGTGGTTCTTGGGAGCTGGAGGGCTAGGTCGGGAGATGCTGGGCTCCCCTTAGGAGAGTCTGATGGGAGTTTAAGGCCCTGCAGGAGCCGCAGTATTCCTAGCAAGCGACTCTGCTACAGCCATAACAGAGAACCGCAGGGGCTGCTTGAACAGGGAAGGGGGGAGTTGATACTCCCGATATATGGCAGCTCCTCTAGGACTCGGTGACCCAGCGGGACATCCTCACCCCATTGAAGTCAATGGGACTTTTGTCCTCGCTTTCAATACAGCCTGGATCCCCACCCCCCAGCGATCAGAGAACGCACAGCTTCCCCACCCTTAGCACAGCTTGAAAGGGGGAACTGGCCTCCCCACCCGCAGTCATGCGGGGTCCTTGCCTGGCAAGATCTCTGGACTCAGAGTGGGTTCGTGTTCCACTCCCTATTTCTAGTGTCGCCAAGCACTGGCGTATGGGTTTGCCATTGCCCCTCCAGAGCCCAGGCAATGGGTCTGAGAGAGCTCCTATTCACCCCACCCCATTATCCAAGAACTAGAGTCACTCCATGGAATTGAAAGGCAGCAAATATCAAGCAACTGACAGGAAATGCTTCGCTCACCACAGCCTGTGGAACTCACTGCTGCAGGGTATTATGGAGGCAAATACCCCATTTCCAGCAGGCCCAACGCACAGCCACGGATAAGATTAGCCTCTGCAGCAGCACTAATAAGGAAACATTACAAGACACCTCATGCTCCAGGGTATCAGCTGATCACCAGCTGGGTGCAGGAACAAACTTCCCCTCCAGTGCAACTGGGGCCATTCTGGGGGTGTTAGTCTCTGCAGCATCCAGTATGAGTCACTGTGGGAGGCAGGGTATGGGGCGAGATGGCCCATTGGCCTAGCTGTGCATGTGAGTAGCCATTTCTATGTAGTGTAGCCAACAACTCCACCGCGCTGCCCCCACTTCCCCCCAGCTCCCATGTCCTGGGCTGCTGCCCATCTTGCCCACAGCAGCGGCTCCCTGAGAGCTGCCATGCCTGCTTTGCTAGCCCCCATAAGGGGGTTCCTCAGAGCCAAGCTGAATGCACCTAACCACCTCCCCAGCCCTCCCTCTTCCTCGGGCTCAGGGATGGAGACCCCCCATGCCCAGATCTGCTGCGTGGCACTCAGGGAGCCAACCGCTGGCGTGGCGGCTTCTCACTGTGGCTCCTCCACGTCCATTTGCTCATGTCACCTGCACTTGTGTCTTTTCGATTGTGAACCTCCCAGGGCTGGGAGGGGCTAACTCTGGGTCCGGATTTGTACAGTGCCAAGCACACCGGGGCCCGGGCTGAGCCCCTACCGAAATAGATGTGGGCAATAACACTTCCAGCCCAGCCTGCTGGGGTGGTGGCTTTTCCTCAACACCCGAACACACGAACGCAGGACAAAGCCCTCTCCTGCCCAGCTGTCAAGATTCTCCTCACCAGCACCAGATACCCTGTCCTATTTATAGGGCCCTACCAAATGTACGGCCATGAAAAATGCATCACAGACCATGAAATCTGGTTTCTCACCGGGAAATCTGGTCGTTTGTGTGCTTTGACCCTATACTATACAGCTTTCACAGGGGAGACCAGCATTTCTCAAATTGGGGGTCCTGACCCAAATGGGAGTTGCAGAGGGGGGTTGCAAGGTTATTTTAGTGGGGGCCACGGTATTGCCACCCTTACTTCTGTGCTGCCTTCAGAGCTGAGCATCCGGAGAGCGGTGGCTGTTGGCTGGGTGACCACCTCTGAAGTCAGCGCCCCGCCAGCAGCAGCGCAGAAGGGTGGCATTACCATACCATGCCACCCTTATGTCTGCGCTGCTGCTGGCAGCGGCTCTGCCTTCAGAGCTGGGCTCCCAGCCAGCAGCTGCCACCCTCTGGCCACCCATCTCTGAAGGCAGGGCAGCAAGGGTAGCAGCACGACCATCACCCCCCCTAACCTCGTGACCACCCTCACAACTCTTTGTTGGGTCAGGACCCCTAGAATTGCACTGTGGAATTTCAGATTGAAATAGCCGAAATCATGAAATTTACAATTTTTAAAATCCTATGACAGTGAAATTGACCAAAATGGACCCTGACTTTGGTAGGGCCCTAACTATTAACTCTCCAGGTTCCAGCCCCCAGTGAGTCTGAGCTGAGCCAGCCACACAGAGGCTAACAAGCAGCTGGGGGAAGACAGCCTGCTCCTCATGGGGGTCAAACTCCAGTGTGCTGCTGAGTTCCCTCCTGCTGCTGCTGAATGTAGCAATTGCTATTCCTCCCGAGTTCAGAGCCCAGCTCTTCGTACCTGACTGTGTGACTCCTTGGACGCTGTCTTGCTGCGATGCTGTTAGATGAAAGGAGCTTTCCCGCTGCGCCCGCTCCGCCCAGGGACTAGGCCTGGGTTTGGGATTCCTTAACAGCTTTCACAAACCTACCCCAGAGCCCAGTGTTTGCCGGTAGCCCCTGTGTCTTTCTTACCCGCTCTGTGCCTTGCTCGCACTCAGCCTGGACCATCGCTGAGATTCCTCGGTCCTAATCCATGTTACATCAGACATTTATTTCTGGCTGAGAAAGGGGGCGGAGGCAGCACAGACCCTGGGGAGCCAAGCTCCAGACCGTTAAGAGCATGCACACACACACACTCGCTCATGCTCAGACATACAAAGCCATATGTGTGCACCCAGGTAAGGAGTTTACACACAAATGCATAAACATGCCCGTATATATGGAGGCATTAGCGATTGTACAGCACTTCAAAGACAGACAGTGCCAGGGAAGTGCTAAATGCCCTAGCGGGGGATACAAATGAATGCAGGCACGAGAGAAGGGAAGCTAGAGGCTTTCTTCAATAATGCCAGGGCAAAGGGGTATTTGATTAAAATCAAAGACAACCCATTTACGATAAATACAGGGAAATACTCTGTTATGCGCTTCTTATTTATTATCATTATTTTTGGAGCACAGAGCACTTTGCAAAACATAGAGACAGAAAAGGCCCCCTGCCCCAAGCTGTTTACTCTAGAATTCAAATGAAGGGCACAATAAA
Source organism: Trachemys scripta elegans (assembly GCF_013100865.1). Classification (NCBI taxonomy): domain Eukaryota; kingdom Metazoa; phylum Chordata; order Testudines; family Emydidae; genus Trachemys; species Trachemys scripta. The sequence goes on from NC_048305.1 coordinate 6,245,821, forward strand.
ATCGGTGGAACTCATTGCTACAGGATATTATGGTGGTAAACAGTGCAGTTCACAAGCGTGTTAGCAACTTAGAGGGGTAAGAATAGTATCTGCAGGGCCAGTAACAAGAATCAAATTACAAGAGGACACAAACTTCACAGTTCAGGCCTAAGCTGCTCACCAGCTGGGGTCAGGAAGAGTGGCTCCCACGCTTGGCCGGGCTGTGGGATAGCACCGCACAGTGAGGTGCAGGCCTGGAGCTTCCTCGAGCATCCCATTGGCTGCTTTGAGCTCTTATTTAGACTCACATCTGTGTAATAATACCAAGGGGGGGGGGGGATTCTCCAGCTCACAATCCCCTCTTGAGGAGCCTTCTCAGTCCAGTTTGTAGGAGGAGAGAGCAGGAAAGACCCCCCATACTGCAAACATACTTGCGGCCATTACTGGTTGAGAGGCTCATGCCCGCCAGCTCTGAGCCGCCTGATGGGGCCTGGCTCCTACCTAGCCTGGCCGGAGGATCTGTGCATTCCAGCCAGCTCAACTCCAGCCTTCCACCGCTAGGGATATTGGGCAAAGCTTTTCCCCACCTGCTGATACGGGTTCAACTCCACCACTGGGTCAATTGACCTGGTGGCCTATGGCCCCCCACGGCTCCCGGTGGCACTCATCCCAGCAGCTAGCGCCAGCGGGGGATTATTTCCCTAGTGTAGATGAGATTCCTGTATCAGCCCATCCCCCCTGTGTGGGGCTCTGACACTGACCATTCAAACAGGGAGCAGCTGACTAAACCCAAATGAATTGGGGGGGCGGGGAAGGGGGACTCCGGGGGGGGACGACACACAATGGGAGATGCTCATTCAGCTTTGCTGCCACCTGGTGGCTGTTCCTTATCACGGCAGGTTGAGTGTAGGAAAGGCCTGCTGCACCCCATCCATTGTAACTAATTAGCAAGAGTCAATTGAGCGTGGCAGTTATTCGCTGCCCATCCAGTCTGTGGGTACCTCCACCACAGTGATGCCATGATTCCCCTGGCAGGTCTAAGGCACCACGGGCGAGATCACTGCGGCAGCGTAGTGGGCCCGGGAGCAGGGCTGGGACTGGTGCGACTCACCCAATCCAGGGGGCACACTGCCATTCCAATGACAATTGCATCGGCAGGCAACGCTGCCCCTGCACTCTCCTTCTAGCTCCTCTGTGACGCCATTGGATTATGCCAGCACCGTGGTTCAACGGGCCACCTTCTCCCGCCCCCAAATGCCTCCTGCGAGCACTGCGGGGGGCTCCGGTTCTAGTGGGGCTGAGTGGCGGGGGAGGTGTGTCCAGGGATGGGCTCACAGCTTAGGTTTGCTGTTAGACAAGACAGGGATACTGAGATGTGCCCCAGCCGGGGCTGAGCTGTAGGGAGAGGCAGCCTCCATCCCTAGGCAGGGCCGGGTATCAGCCCACAGAGCTCCCTCGTACGTCACACCACATGGCAGCGGTGCACGAGGGGGAGCTGGCGCACCAGCTTTTCACCTTGCCCCTGCAACTGGGACAGGAACAAACCTGGGCGCCTGGGGAAGGTTCCATCCTCTTCCTGCAGCATGGCCTTTGCTACCCCAGACCATCCAGAATCCTCCGAAACCCCCCCACCCCCGGGCTGAGCCACTTGGGAGCGCTAGAGAACCCCAAACTGCCCCTGCCATGAGCAAAATGCATGAAGCCCAAGGCAATTCTTAGCTAGCCTTTAATTTTACCCCAAGTAGGTAGAGTGCCCACCTGATGCTGCAATTGGGCCAGCCAGGACGCCCAGCATGCCTAGGGGACTGTCGGGGGGTCACTCCTGGCTGGGTGGCTGGGGTTCGAAAGGACACAGGCAGGCCAGACTGGGTGGGATAACGGCAGTTTTATTTTCGAGCATGGCATACAGTGATGTGGCAAAATGCGCGTCAAAGAGCAGCTGGTGAAGCAATGGCCAGGAGCACCTGACGCGGTCTCTGTGAGGAACAAAGGCGTCCCAGCAGGCCAGAGCCACCGGGGCTGGTGTGCCCTGCTTGAGCGGGTTCTCTTTGCTTAGTGGTGAGTAATGGACACAGGCAAGCCAGCCTCAGCTGCACTCGGACGACTGCGCAGTGGGGTCACACAGCATCGCGGTGATGAGGGTTTGGGACAGTCCACTGGTTCCTCCCAAGGGGTCCTCAATCCATGGGCCCCTTCCCCTGCTGGAGAAGTGGCACACTCTGAATGGAGCCATTCCAGCCCCCTCCCCACCCCTCACCCCCGGTGGGACAGCTCCCTGCCCAGCCCCCTCTGAATAACCCAGCTTAAAGGACCCTCGCCCACGGGGCACTGGGGCTGGCCAGTGTGAAAGGGGAGCCCAACGTGCGGAGTGGGTCTGGATGAGCATCCCAGGAAGGAGCCTGGCAGTTAGAGATGGAAAAAGGTAATTACTAGGGGGCCCGAGCTAAAGCCCATTGAAGTCACTGGGTGTCTTGGGATAAGCCCTTAACTGCCAGGCTGGGAGCTGCTCCCCAGCGGAGAGCATGCAAGAGCCTACAGTGCTCCGCCCCTGGAGGACATTTCATCTCTGGTTAGTGAGCTAGTTGTGTCCCTGCACGACTGCCTGGCTGCACGTGTACTGGGGGGCCTGCCGTGTCGGAGAGCAATGTCATTCCGCACTGCCCAGCGCTCATCAGTAATCAGTTAGTATTTATCTGACCTACAGCAACTAGCATTTAACCAGCGCTTGCCATGACATGCCCCATGGCCCCTTGTGCTGTCCCAAGCGGACAGGCTAAAACACCCCCCATGTCACACCTCCCTTCACTTTCAATAACCTCTGCGGTGCCACGTCTCTCGCTAGCCCTCGCCTCATTGTCCTGGGGCTCTTGTCCTGAACTGCTCCATGCCCCAGTGCGCTGCTCAGCCCTACACGCCCATCACCCCTTCTCAGCACTTGCCCACACCTGCTCTGAACACCTACCTGTCCTCTCTCTCGCCACACACATCCTCCCTGCCGCAACGACCCGGCCTAGGCCCCCTCACGCCCAGCCACGGCGAGCTGTGCTTGCCTTGGCCACGTGATTGTCTCTGTGTGATCGAGTGGGGCCCATCCACTTCACTGGCGCTATGGATCCATCAGCCACAGGGTGTGCAGACGTCACAGGGTCCCACCCAGCGGCTCTTTCTAACCAGTCCTAGCAAACCTGGTAATAATGCATGTGATTTATAGCCAGGCTGGGAGGTGGGGGGGGTTGGTTTTGTGCTCCTGGCTTTGTTGCGAGGGTCAGATTCTTGCCTCTCAGTGCTGCAGACTGAAATGCTCTCTGTAGCCCCAGGTTTCAGCATGGGTCAGCAGCGACATGAGCTTCCCCCACAAGTTGTGTCTCTAACCTCTCCTGCATGGGGCCACCGCTAGGAATGAGATGGTTCCCAGGACCTTCAGGGGAGGGCCACCAAATGGCATCAGTCGCAACCCTGTGGGATGAACCGCTGTCCATGAGACGTCGCACTGGGACCCGGAGCCAGTAAACAGTTCTCTCCAGCGGGGAAGACTTTTGGTCTTGCCTGGGTCTCCCCTCACAGCAGTGACCTGGAAGCAATCCCTGGAGACAACCAGCCCCACAGGGATGCGCTGGCTGCTAATGTCCTGGGCACTTTAGCTAATGACCAAAGCCGTGTGCACTGAGAGGGTGCTCCCTCCCTCTCAGCCCATTGGCCCTCCCTCAGCAACATGCCCCTCGGCGCAGGGCTTCTGGGCCAGAGCAGAGCTCTGGCTGCCCCCTCGTCCTGTTTCCTGCGAGCAGCCCCGGCGACATGTGCGCCCACATCTCTGCAGCCTGGTGGGGGCGCTAGAGAGTGGAGGGGAGCTGGGGGCGAAATGGGAAGGAGTTGCCATGAAACATAAACTTTTGTGAAATTTTTTTTTTTTTTTTTTGGCTTGTTTAGGGATGAAAAAGTTTTTTAAAAAAGCCTTTTTCAGGGTGTCTTTGCTGAAAAATGAAATGGGACGTTTCCAAAGAAACAAATCATTGCCCTGGAGATTGCCCTAGGGAAGGGAGGGGGGGACATTTTTCCTTGAACAAAATTTCACATGAAAAATTCCAACTGGTTCAAAGGGCTTGTGCAGTTGCCCCAACTAACCCCTAGAGGGCTCCACTTTGTGGACTGTCGCCTCCTCCTGGGAAAACATGGGCCAAGGCTGGGGCTGTTCCCTGATGGGGGGTGCCATGCGCTCCCTGGCTGTCACTCTCTGTTGGGTTCATTGGTTTCCATGCTCACAGCAGAAGCTGGCTCTTAGCATGTGATTTCGCCCCCCCCCGCCCACGCCATTCCTTTAGTGAAACCAGAGCGGCAGAAATGCCCCTGGGGGGCTCGGGGAGGCCAAGGGGCTGCGGGGCGGCAGGGGGGGGCGGAGATCTAGACACTCGTGTGCCTGTGCACGGATATGGTAACTCCCCGGGGGAGCTGGGCCCAGCTCGGACGCTTGGGTTCGCAGAGGCAAACCTTTCCTCTGCTTGCTCCCTGCAGAATAGCGTTCCCCTCCCGCCCAGGGTGAGTTTTTGCTCTGGCTGGGGAGGGGTGAAAGGATGCACCCGTCTGGGACATGCCTGAGCGTGGGAGTTGGCCCTGGTGTGGTGCGCCAGGAGCAGGAGCCAGGCGACTGTGCTGCCCCGGCGGCTCCCCACAACCCCACCCCGCAGGGCCTGGGAGCAGCACAGGGGGCTGGGAATGGGGAGAGACCCCTGAGTGCAGGCCGGGCCGGGCCGCCCTCCCTGGGCTCACCCGGCATTAAAGCCGGGAGCACTCCTCCCTTGAAAGGTCAGGGCAATAAAACCAGAGGCTGGCCAGCTTATCGGGGCAGCTAGGGTAACACCAGACACCGCTCTGCCAGCCCATGGCTGCGTGCCACCCTGCCAAGCACACAGAGAGCGAGCGAGCGAGTGGGGGGACCAGCCCGGGGCGGGCAGGAGGCGCTGGGCTGGCCAAGGAAAAAGCCAAGGGGCTCAGGCGTTGGTTTTCTTTCCCCAAGACACTGTGCGTGGCCGGGGACCATGCCACGGCAGGGGCTTCGTGGAGAAGCTCTGGCTGCTCTGGGAACCTGCAGCAGTGAAATACCGTTGTGCAGCAGGGTCTGCAGTGTAGTCTATCGCTTAGGCCAGTGGGCACATTCAGATGCCCCCAACCTCCCCTCTAGTTTGCGGCAGCCTCTCTCGGAGACTGGCTATCGGCTAACGAGGCTGATGATTCACCCGGTGACTCCCCACAAACGTCGGGCCAGACGTGCTGCCGACGACTCCAGAGCCCCATGGCCAGGTGGGTGGCAGTGCCCGGCCTGGCCCAGTGACACGCTGGCATGCACGCCTGTCTGTGCATCCACCTAGAGCCAGCCTGGAGAGGGCCTTGTACCTTCCCGGGGCCTCCTCCCCAGAGTCCCTTCAGCACGGCTCCGGTGGGCTCCTTTCAGCTCCTCCTCACAGCCAGCCGGAGCGCTGCAGGGCAGGGGGAGTCCTTCCAGGGCAGTGCCCGGGACCCGTCGGCTCCATCCATTTTACCCAGCAGGCCACTTGCCAAGAGGGAGCCTCTCTCTCAGGCCCACCTCCAACCCCACCCCCGCTGCTTGGGTCTCAGGGTTGTTCACGGCTCAGGCCCCCAGGCAGGGTCCAGGGGAGAGTCGGAGAGGGCGGCCGCACACGCAGCGTGGCTCTAAATCGCTGGTGGCTCCACTCAGGCCCCTAGGACAGGCCTCCCCGGCGGCCATTCTCCAGGATCAGGCTTTAGCTACAGCCAGCTTGGCTGGTGAGGGCGCATGGCGCACGGTAGCGGGACGTTGGTGTGGGGAGTAGGCTTTGGTCACAGGAACGCTGACTCCATCATGCCCTGCCTGGGCGCTGTGGATCGGCCTAAGGCACCACCTGCCCCGTGCCGGGGGAACTCCGGCTCCCCTCCGGGATATGAGCTCCAGACTCGCCGCACCTCCCTCGAGCGCAGGGAGCTGCCCTGCCACCGGGGCCCTTCGGCTGTGGGGTGGGAGCCAGGATTTTGCTGTTCCCACCCCCGAGGCAGCTCCAATCTCTCCCGTCCTCGCCGCCTCGGCTCCGGCAGCCCTGCCCTGCACTCCGAGAGTGGGACAAGCCCCCAGCTGCCGCAGAGCTCCGGGACTTGGGCTGCCGGGACTCAGGAAAAGCCAGGCCCTGCAGCAGGGTTTGCAGGAGCAGCCGCTGTGCAGGCTCTTCCCCCTGCCTTTCCCCGGGCCCTCAGGCAGCTGGAAGCAGGCCTGATCCCTGGCCTCCGCAGAGCCCACAAAGGAAACAATGGGATTCAGAGGCAGCAAGCTGGAAAGCCCATGGCTGGCAGCCGTCCAAGCCCCCTCGGGCCACTCGCTGTCTCTCTGCTGGGGATTACGCGGCCGGAAGGACGGTCTCAGGGCTGCCTGCCCGCCGTCTGTGGCCCCCGCGTCCCGGGCAGAACAAAAGCAGCGCCAGGCTCCCTCGTCCCACGGGGCTGAGATGTCATTGCTGGCTCCAGTCCAGCCGGGAGAGCAAAGTCTGGGGAAGCAGAATACGTGCAGGGATGGAGTGAGGGGCTCAGCAGCGGCATTGGCTTGGGGGGGGGTGGAGTCTGGATCCGGCAAAGTTAGCGGGCACCATCCTGTGGCTGGCTGTCGCAGGCCAGACTGGCATCTGCTGTCTAAACCCGCAGCAGGTTTGGGGAGAGGTGCTGCGGAGGTGGGGAGAGAGATCATCTCTATCATCTGTCCCCACAGCCCCCAGCATTCTCCCCCCACCGCCGCGTGGCTTGGTCGGCAGGACTGGGTGCCGGCGAGTCTATGCATCAATTCAATGGGCTCCAGGTGTGTCCTTGCTCACGTCACTTGTCTCTTCCTGGCCTAGGAGGTGCAGGGCGCTTCCGAGGGCAGGCGGCCCTGTTTCAGCCGCACGCTCCCGTTCCAGCCCCGGGGGCAGATGTTAAAGCTGCGGATCCCGGGAGACTTGACCCCAGAGTCTTCGGAGTCGATGGACACATCCGAGTCTGTGGGGGACCTGGAGGTGTAATGCTTCACGGGGGACCTCGCTCCCGCAGGGGGCGACTGCACCGGGCGAATGAAGGTCGGCGAGTAGGAACCCAGGCTCCTGGGACTGGTACAAGAAGATGTGTTAGCCGGTAGCACCCCAGCGCTGGCGGGTGGCATGAGAATCCTGTGACCATCCGTCCAGGTGGCTTTTGGAGATGGCACTGGGTTCCTGTAGGTTGGAGAGTGGCTGGCTGTGGAGCCAGGGCTGCTGCCAGCTGTTGCGTTGAGCGCCGGTGCCCCGGTGTTTGCGGGTAATGTGAAGGACCTGTGCCCATCCGTCCTGGCTGCTCGCGGCGACTGCAGTGGGCTGATGTAGGTTGGGGAGTGGCTGCCCAGGGTACTTGGGCTGATGCAGGACGAGGTGCTGAATTGTGGGGTCCCGGTGCTGGTGTGTCTGTGCCCATCCACCCTCGTGGCTCTCGGCGACTGCGGACTCGGGGAGTGGTTGTCCAGGGCTCTCGGGCTGCTGCATGGAGATGCGCTGGCAGGTGGTGCCCCAGTGCCAGCGGGCGGCGTGAATGGCCTGACGCCGTCTGGCCCCAGGGCTTTGGGGGAGGAGCTCTTCCTCCTGGCAGCATTGATGATGTTCCTGGCGAGCAGGGCCTGCATCTGCCGGCTGGCCTTGGGCTCTGCCTCCTGCCGCAGTGGAGAGAGGGACCTCTCGCTCCACGACGGCGACATGGGAGGAGGGGGGCTCCTCACACTGGCTGCTCGCAGGGCCTCCGCAGGCCTTTCCTGAGGCTCCGGCGTCGGGCTCGCCCACCCCTCGAAGGGGCTCGGGTGGGGCACCAGTCGTGGGGTCCAGGTCAGGGAGGCAGGCAGGGACACTCTTCTTTCCTGCAAGGGGAACACAGAACACGGCTGAGTGTCAGGCTGACAAGGGATGCTGGGACAAAGAGCCAGTGAGGGACCAGGAGACTGGAGCATTGGACTGGGAGTTGGGGCTCCTGGTGCTGCCACTGACTTGCTGCGTGACCGCAGCCAAAGCTTGTGACCTCCCGGGGCCTCCGCTTCGCCGCTGGTAGAGTGGATAATAACACCCTCCGCACTGGCAGCTCTGGGAGCAAACTGCTTAATAGCAGGCAAGAGCTTTGAGATCCTCAGATAGCACAGAAGGGCAAACCTTTCCTCTGTCTCCTTCTCCCTTAACCCTGCCCTCTCCCATCCCTCTCAATCAATGGCAGGGGCAGGCTGTTAGATGTGATGGCAGGCCAGGAAGCCCCGCCTTCAAAAGGTGGGACTTCCCAGAGTGAGACCACAAACCTGGCCAATCAGCAACTCCCAGCAAAGCAGGCTGTGTGCCTAAAATACCAGCCTCACCCACTTGACCTCTGCTATCAGAGACAGCACAAACCCTTGCGAGACCAGCTCTGCCGTGGCTCTACCCAGCCTCCTTGGAACACTCCCTGTGCTCAGCGTCAGAGGAGGGCTGTGCTGGGGGGAGGCGGCAGCGGGGCATACTGGGTTATGTTAGCACCATGGGCCCATTTATTCCATCCCAGAGATCGGGAGAAGCAAACCACACGTCCAGGCATTTTTGGCCAAGAACATCCTGCTTTTTTCAGATGCCTCCGTCTGCCCGGCAGTGGTCCGATGCTGCGCCCCTTACTCACGCTGAGTAGCGCTTGCTCTGACCCCCTTGGGACTACTTCCGAGTCGGTGCTACCAGCGTGAGTGAGGGCTGCCACACCAGGGCCTCACTCTGGTAGTATTCAGTACTTAACGCCTCCCTTAATCCCCCTCGCCCCTTGATAGCCTGGATGCCCATTAACCACCGCAGTGCTGCATTGCTCCTGTCTCCTGGGGCCCTGCCTAGCTCTCCCTCCTGGTCCCACTCTCTGGAGGAGCGCTGGCTTGGCCCATGCCAGGCTGTCCCCAGAGGCATGGCGCCCAATAATGCTCTCAGCATCCTCAGTGCCTGGGGAGGGGGGGGCTGGCCAGCGGGGGTAGCCCCCTCCCTCCTGGCAGCAGGGAATGGAGCAAATGGCTGGAGAGATGCCGTCAAGCCAAGCTAACGGAGGGGGGATGCAGAGGACGAGGCGGGGGGAGGGGGAACAGGACGGCACATCATTAGGTTTCTCTTGTTCCGCTTGCTCCTCCCGTGCCATGCACGCATGCTGCTCAGAAGCATGGAGGCCTCATTGACAAGCGGGTGAGAGCCCTGTCACACAGGCTGGCCAAAGGGAGGTAACGCCAGACACAGGCAGGCAGGAGCCTAGCAGGCCAGGTCCGAGCAGGGCATAGGTGCCCAAGGAAAGCGACAGTGAGGCAGGGCTGGGGCCTGGAGCACGGTGCGGCTGGGATAATACTGCCTTGGGCCAGTCAAGCAGAAGAAGACAAGAAGCCAGGCAAGGGCTTTCCCATGGGTTGACCCTGCTCCTGCTTCCAGTGAGCTCTTGGGTGCCGGGACTGAACTCAGCTCTGGTGACCTCGGCCTCAGCCAAAGCCCAGGAGAGTCCTTCCATTGACGTCAATGGGCCTTGGGTTAGATCCCCTCTGAGCTTCACTTCCTGTTCCTTCTGCAGTGCTGGCTCGCTCTGAGCCCAGCTCACGCCTCCTAATCCCTGCGCCCCGATTCTGTTCCTAGCCCGCGCGCTGCACACGGCAGGGCCAGCACCCCCAGCGCTAGCAGCTCACCATCCGCAGGCATGCTGCATCCGCACAGCAGAGACTGGGCCCCAGGGAACCGGGCTCAAACACCCCCCCGGCGGCAGGGACGGTTTAACGTTAGGCTGGACCATGCGGGATCTAAAGAGGAACCCGTGGGTCTATCTCCCTGCCGGTCCCGCCAACCACCCGAGGCCCTTCCTGCCGCCTTCCGCTGCTACCTCTTGGTCCTGAGTCTTGGCAACACGTAACCTCTGCTGTGCCAAGGACACGCAGCCGCCAGCCCAAGCTCTGCCTCCGACCCTGAAATGGCTCCGGGTTGGACACTCCAGCGGGGAGTGGTTCAATTCCCTTTGCCGGCAATACTCCAGCTCTCTGGAGGTCCCCTCTCCCAGCCCAGGAGCTGCAGAGGGCACCAGGGCATGGGGCTAAAATGCCTACCAGGCCCGATGGGACCCAGCTCACCCACACCCCAGACAGCATTTATCAGCTGCTTTCTGACTAGACCAGTGGTGGCAAACTACGGCCCGTGGGCCACATCCGGCCCGTGGGCCCCTCCTGCCTGGCCCCTCAGCTCCTGCCCCAGGAGGCTAGCCCCCGGCCCCTCCCCTGCTGTCCCCTCTCCCCCGCAGCCTCAGCTCGCTTGCGCCGCTGCCGGTGCAATGCTCTGGGTGGCGGGACTGCGAGCTCCTGGGGCAGCGCAGCTGCAGAGCCGGGGCCTGACCCGGTGCTAGGAGCTGCGCGGTGGCGTGGCTGGCTCCAGCCTGGTGGCGCAGCTGCCTGTCCTGGTGTTCTGGGCGGTGCAGCTGTAGTGCCGCCAGCCACCAGTGCTCCAGGCAGCGCGGTAAGGGGGCAGGGAGTGGGGGGGGGGGGTTGGATAGAGGGCAGGGGAGTTCGGGGGGTGGTCAGGGGGCGGGGGTGTGGATAGGGGTCAGGGCGGTCAGAGGGCAGGGAACGGCACGTTGTGGATGGGGCAGAAGTCTGGGGGGGGCATCAGGGGCAAGAAACGGGGGGGGGGTCGCTTAGGGGGCAAGCTGGCCCACGCCTGGCTGTTTGGGGAGGCACAGCCTCCCCTAACTGGGCTTCCATACAATTTCCAAAACCCGATGCGGCCCTCAGGCCAAAAAGTTTGCCCACCCCTGGACTAGACTATCCAACTATCTAGCAGGGAGAAGCTGCTCATGGCACATGGGCGCCCCCTGTGGGCGCAGCCAGGGCTGCCACGCTGGGCCAGTGTGAAGGAGAATGAGGAGGGCAGACTGAAAAGTTTCATCGAGACACACAATAAAAATCCTCCCTCCTCCAAAACCCAACACCCCCCCCACTCCCAGGTCTGGCCTTGCCAGCCAAGGGGAACTCCGGAGGAGCACGCTGGGGCACACCCTGCCTCTGCACCCAGGCTGGATTTGCAGTGGGCGTGTTCAGTCGAGACAAGGAATTGGGCTGAGCTCTCTCCCCTGCAGCTGATGGTGGGCAGTGTCTTTGGACCACACCAAGTGGCAACTCTAGGGGAGCCTTACCAGTGACTAATGTAGATATAGCCGTGGTGCTTCTGTGCATGCCCCTGTGCGTGTGCACACGGGCCTGTCTGTGTGTGGGCATAAGAGATTTCAGCAAATGCAGACAGAGCCAAGCCAGCTTTTTTCAAGCTTGCTTGCTAAACTTGCAGGAAAACCTGCGGCAGCCACCTGGCCTGAGTACATACTCAGGATCCCAGGTAGGATGGCACTCAGACAGCTAGCCAGCCAGCCAATGCTGCTGTGGCTTCACCGCTATTCACTCCAAGCTAAGTCACGTATGCCTACAGAATTGCGGCAGGACCTGACGACTTTTACGTAGCATTCCAGCCAGAAGCAGGGTGGCACAGATTCACCTCGAAGCGATTGCTAGGGACAGCGTTCTGTCACTCCGCCCTGACATCACTTTCCTCTTGAGGAGAACTCGTCAGGAAGATCAGATTTCCAAGTAAGTCAGGGAAACATCACAACGGCAAATCGGCCAAGCACCAGAGTGGGGCGTTGCATGGGTGTGCGGGGGTGGTTTTTCGGAGACAGAGACACTGCCCTCTGGCACCCCACTGACTTCACATCCTAACCCGCGTTTACACAGCACCTCTGATTCCAAAGGCTCTCCCAGGGTTTTACACCCGACGGGACAACTCTGTGGCTGGAGTAAATTGACACAACTCAGTTGACTTCAGGGGAGCTTTGCTGATTGACACCAGCTGTACGTGTACAGAGCGAAACGGCGGGGGAAAGCCGAATGTAGTTAGTCACTAGGCATGCGGCCGGGCAATGGTCTCACCAGGCCAACTTTTGCCCAAAATGCACGACGGGATGGTTGATTACCTGTCACATCTCTCTGGGCCTATGACATGAGGGTCGCCCTAAATGACTTTCCCTTACACGACCTAATGTGCTTCTCCATACTTAGAGCACCAGCAAAGCCAATACCCAAGAATGGCGGAGCACAAGAGGCCCCTCCTCACCACGCCTGCTGCCACCAGGGGGCTGATGATGGAGGAGGAGGAGGGAGTGGGAACAGATAAGCTCCTTGGGCAGGGCCAATCTTTTGATGCATTATCTGGACAGCACCTACCACAATGGGGTCCTGGCCCAGGGCTGGAGGTTCTAGACACTCCCACCATACAAATCATAAATAATAACCCTGAAGGTACAAGCCAGGCCTGTTAGTTTTGCTACGCAGCGTGTCGAGCTCCAAGAGGAAAGAGCAGAACCAGACTAGAGATCTGTGCGTGTATTCAGAGCCAGTAAAGGAAATGGACGCAGAGGAATTAAAAGCACAGTCAAACGTAACCTTGTTAACATGGAAAAAGTGGAGAGACCAAGTGAGCTACAAAACCTTTACTAGCGTTCTGCCCTGGGTTAATTCAGCAGCTGGGATGGTAGCTACGTTTCCAATACACATGCTCAAAAGTGCAGGGAAGGCACCGAACTGGTGAACGCTTCCTCTCTGCCCGGTTCCTTGCTCTGGAACGCCCCTTCAGCTGCATTTGTTCCAGGATGTGCTGTGAGTCACTGGCCCATCCCTTCCCCGGGAAGAGCCCACCCACCTGAACAACTTGACACTGCCAAACCCATGATCTAACTAGGAAATGAGGCTTGTCCAGGTGCTGCAGAAGCTAAGGGCCTAGTCTAGCTGGCAAGCGTGTCTGGGCTTCCTCGGGTCACGGTTCTGGCTAGTGAGCCTGGAAATCAACCTAGGAACAACCTCTCCTTCTGCAGGCTCAGAGCAGCTCCAGTGATGACAGTGGGGGTTACCCGCATCCTGTAGCAGAACAGGCCTCCTGTGTCTCCCTGGCACAATCTAGCCAGGGAGTTGCCATGCACTGTACTGTAGCTATCCTGTCACTGCATAGCAGTAAACCCCTCCCCAAAGGCTGGGCCAAGGGGCCAGGCCCTGCAGCCATCGCTCAGCCCTAGAGCGGGGAGAAGAGTGAATCACATTCTCCACCCTACAGTCAAAGATTTCGTGAAACTCACTGAATAAATTATTTGACGAGTATTGTTTGACCATCTCTACCTGGATCAACGCCCTGTGAGCCCAATGGGGGTTTGACCTGAGTAAAGACTGCAGGATGAGCCTCTTCCCCTGGAAATACCCAGCTCTTCCATGACAGCCAGTAACACCCAGCTATCCCATGAGATTAACCCTGTAATTGTCCCACTCTTCCACGACACCTGGTAAAAGAAAGCACTGCGCACTCCCCTACACACCCCAGCTGGCTAGTGCAGAGGGGCACCAGGACCAATGCTCCCCCACCCCCCTCTGCCCCTAGTGCATTGACCCTGCAGAGTCCCAAGGGAGTATGAAGTGGGTGAAGCCCCCTTTCTCGTACACCCAATATACGTCCCAATGTCCCGCTCTTCCACGACACCTGGTAAATACCCAGCTATCCCATGAGATTAACCCTGTAATTGTCCCGCTCTTCCACGACACCTGGTAAATACCCAGCTATCAGATCGAGATTTACCCTATAAATGCCCTGCTGCCATACGGTAACTATTGTTCCATCCCATAAGTACCTGACCTACTAACACCCTGCTACTCCACGGGCACTTGCCTCATATGTAAATCTGTTTCCATAGTCTAGCATTCACCTTGTCACTTCTGGCTGGGCCTCGCCATGGCCCTCACCAGTGAAATGGCAGGTAGGAGGTACAGTGAGCAGTACTGGCACTTCCCATGGATTGTAAGTAACACATCATTGTTTTGCTTGTATGGTAACGTTTCATTACCCTGTCTGCTCCTGATGTTGATTCCCTGTCAGTAATTGTTTCACCAGCGTCCCTGCCTGGGAATGCTGACTGGAGCGTGTCACTCCTTCCACCCGGGCCTGGCAAAACAAGGTGTCAGCCAGGCTAGTGGGATCACACAGAGACCAGGCAGATTAGACTGTAGCATTGGGGGTACCAGCATAAATAGTGCCCTAGCTGTGGGAATTTTGCATGATTCATTTTACTAGCAAATCGCCTAACAGAACCTGGCTGTAAATTGCGGTGCATGCCACAGACACACTATAAAGGGCTAGGTGTCGGTTTAACTGGAGACCTTTCCTCCAGCTGCTTTTTAACAGAACAATTCCTGGCACCGTTCGACGGAGCTGTCTGTTTCCTATCCCTGAAGGTTATGTTGCAGGTAGCCTGCTTTCCCCTGTAGCAGCCTCTCCTGCTGTGCCTGGCTGTAAAGGTTTCCCACTGTGTGGGAATAAACCTCTTGCAGACGAGGTGTCCGCCAAAGGGCTTTTCCTCTTGCATTCTAGTATATGAAGCACTATCCTGCAAACTGCAGAGCGTTACATTCCAATGTGAGTGGAGAGTGCTTCGGACATTTGCAAACCTGAAGCCCTACATTAAACCTGATATTTAGGCAACTAAATCTAAGGAATAAAAGAGACCTGATTTTCAGAACTCGGGCTGGTCAGAAATTCGCTGGCCAAACTGGTTTTCAGTGGAAAATCGGGGTTTTGATTCAATGAAATTCTTCCCCATCAGTGTCTTCTTTCAGCAGAAACCGTAGAGGAAAACTGTTTTTTTCCATCTTTCCCTGAAAATTTCCCCAAATCCCTCTTCCATTTTCTGACCACTTCTACTCAGCCCCGCCATTTCCCATTGATTGCAGTGGGACCTGTGGGGGCTCAGCACCTCTGCAAATCAGACCACCTTGATTTAGATGCCTCCATAGGGATTGAGGTGCCTACAAATCCACTTTGGTTGGAACATTTTGGCTTAAGCAAATCCATTGCAATGTCAGGTTTCGCTCCCTAGTTAACCATGCTCTTGGCCAGCTGAGGAAAGCCAGTGACACCCATTTGAACCCTGTTCCTGGAGTCTCATTAAGCTGCACTGATGCCTGGGAGACCCGCTGAGGATGAATACAAGACCCGGTGTGTGAACGCACAAGCTATTCCAGAACAGAGGGGTAACGCAGCCCAAAATGCACTTGGTTTGCTGATTTGAGGAGTGCGGGTCAGTGTGACCAGTGTGACTAGTGCACGAGTGTCTGTCCTGCAGGGGCTAGGTTCTGCTCCCAACTCCGCTGACTTCCCCTGACACCCGAGAGGACCATCAGGCCCAAAGCTTTAATAGCATATAAAAAACCCACCCTGCAGCATCAGCTGGGACGTGCTACTTGGCACTAAGCTATCCCTGGGGCAGGCCTCTCCCAGCTGCTGTGCCATCTTTAACAAGAAAGCACTGCGCACTCCCCTACACACCCCAGCTGGCTAGTGCAGAGGGGCACCAGGACCAATGCTCCCCCTCCTATGCCCCTAGTGCATTGACCCTGCAGAGTCCCAAGGGAGTATGAAGTGGGTGAAGCCCCCTTTCTCGTACACCCAATATCTGACGCTAATTCTTTGCTGGGAAGGGAGCTAGAGGCCAGGTGGAGACTAGCAAGGTTCTCCTGTCATCCCAGTGCTGCAGTGGCTCTCCCTGTGCTCTGGGGGGACCTCGAGTGATGCTGTTAAACTAAGGCAAAGAACAGAAGAAAACAGGAGAAACATAAGGAACAGAAGACAGGAGACAGAAACAGACGCTGGATGGAAATGCCACCGCCCCCTTCTGGGAAGCCCTTTGGAAAGGTGCGCATGACAGAGTCAGTGGAGAGGAGAGGCCGCAGCTGAATGGCCCGTGAAGTTGCAGAGAGGACACGCAAAAGGCTTGGCAAAGCGGAGGTGGAAATTCAGAAGGCGAGAAGAAGGGTTGATGCTCCATAGCGTTGCCAGACAAGGGAAAAGAAAAGGCACCAGAGTTCCGGCTGTTTCAGTGAAGGTTCTAGTAATGATCTTCTAAGGTCTGCACACTTGGGCTCTTATTAAACTCAGAGCTTGCACTACATGCATATGCTGCTTCTCTCTCCCTCCAGAACCCAGTCTGCAAAACTGTCCAGCTCTCATTGCACAGACGCGGCTGGGCTGGCTCAACAAGCAGCTAGCTCTCTCTGTAGGCTTTAGGCTACACGGCACTCCTGCTCCCCCGGCCAGGCCCTGCATCCGATACAGCCCAGACTCTGCTGCTCTCGCTCAGTTCAACATCCTCAGGACCATACTGAGCCAACAGCTGGCAGAGGAGGGCTGGCTACAGAAGGGCACGTTCTTTGCATTCAAAACCTCCAAGCTATTGGCTGGTTAATTTGGGTTTGTTTGGTTTTCTGCACATCAATCACCAGTTAGATATGATCGCGGCCAGTTGAGGAACCCCTAAAACACGCATTTTAACCCCATTACTTGAAGTAAAAAGAAGGTTTCCACACCTGGGGTTCAATCCCTGCATTCCTGGTGGAATAAGATGGTCTCGGAGCTTGGAAGACTCCTTTGGCTCTTGGTGACAAAACTCTGGAAGGGGATGCAAAGGGAGCTTCCGGTGGGGCACTTGTTCTGATGTCTTGAGCAATAAGCAAAGTCCCAGAGGATGGAGAAAGAGGAGCATATGTTGGCCTGCTTGAACTTGACAGAGCAGGAGAATGAAAAACAGGGGAAGGTGTCAAGGGAGACGTTGGGCACGAGGTATGTCTCGTGTAAGAATGAGAGTCAGGAAATGCGGGTTGTGGCGGTGGTGCCCCTCTTGGCAAAGACCTCACCGGTTCTTTAGCTGGGGACAGGATGAACAAAGATGATTGGATCTGGTACGGCTGCTGCTTTGAGATTTCCAGCTCCTGTCGGGAAATCTCACTCTCCGTGACGTTGCTGTTGTACAAAGATGCTGGGGGAGTTTTTGATGACCTGGCTGGACTCTTGGGCGGGTGTTTGAAGACCATGGGTGTTACATGAATATTGGAAGCATACTTCCAGGATGGAGGCAGAGACATGGTGGGAGAAGGTGACCTGGCCAAGCCAGGGTGTGCCGGGGACTCGATGACATACTTCTCCATCCTTGACTGCCTTCTGGCAAACAGTTCAGCTCCTTTTCCTTTGGCTTCGGTTAGGTTTTGACTGGGTTTCATTTGAGGCTTAGGCTGTATGCTTGGGGACTTCAGGCATGAAGACCACTCTGGGGCATTGTCTGCAGAATCCAGGTGAAGCCCACCTTTCAGTGCATTCTGATGCAGGAAGTTGGAAGCTTCTGCCCCAAGGGCAAATGGTTCTTCCTCTTGGACTGGTTCTCCTTGCTCCTTCTGCTTCCTCCTTACATCTGCATTCTGCACTAAGTTCAAAAGATCTGGGTTTGGAGCCACCTTTGGCTTTTCAACAAAGGTGAACATGGATTTTTTAGTTGTTCTCCGGGCCACGGACTCCTCTAGTATTCCTGTTTTATGCAAGGGCGTTGATCTGCTTTCTCCATGGTGAGGCCCTTGCAGAATGAGAGGCTTCTGTTCCGCACTAGGATACAAGGCTGAATACGCAGGAGGCGACCTGACCCTAGATACTGGAGGGGGACTGAACAAGGTCTCTGCATAGGTGGGGGGTGGAGGAAGTTCTACCCCAGGACTTTTCTCCGTTGGTTGGCTTGTTGTAGCTGATGATTGAGTCCCAAATGGTCTTGCTGTTCTGTTCTTCACCGGCATGGGTTTAGCCAAAGTGAGGTGAACTTCGTAATATTGTTTATTGGGCCCCCCATTGCACTCTTTGCTGGTAACCGGAACAACCGTCTCTTTGTCGGTAACCAGAACAGCCATCTCTTTGTCGGTAGCCGGAACAGCCGTCTCTTTGTCAATCACGGGCACATTCTGCTCTTTGTTGAGAACTTCTCCATTCTGCTCCTTGTCGATAACTGGGGCCGTCTGCTCCTTGATGAGAACTGGCGTGTTGTTCTCGCTGTCAATCACCGGTTCATGTCCATGCTCATTGACGCTAGGTTCGTGCACTCCGTTGGTTGATGCCACCTTTATGTTCTCCTTTAAGTAGACAGTTAGAGGGACCTGCTCTATGTCTCCACTAGGAGACTCCTTGAGGGATGGCCCTGGGATTGTTTGGAGAAGGATCTCCTCCTCACTTTTGACTTCATTCTTTGGCGGGGACTGTGTTTTCTCTAGGCAGGTGGTTTCCTCAAATTCTTCCATGTTGCCTTTAAGGATCTGCAGTCCAGGGTCTTCCGCGCAGAGTAATTCTTTCAGTTCTTTGCTGCCTTCTAAAGTCTGTCTCAAATGCAGCAGTTTCCCATGGTTTGGGATGCTCTGCTGAAGAGCTCTCGGGCTGCCTCTTGTAGCTGCTTCCTCGCCACGTTTTCTGGTGCTTGCCAAAGTGAACTCATTCACCCTCTGCTTGCGCTTGTTGAAGAGCAGCACACCTTTGGAGTTTGAGCTGGGTGGGTTCGTTAGCTGGGCTGCGATCTTCTGGCTCCTGGCTTTAGCCTCTTTCAGCTCCTTCTCGGAGAGACTGGCACTCCTGGAAAGATCTGGAAGGAGAAAACAAAGAGAGGACAGTATGAACAAGGAGGGATCAAGGAGCCTGAAGAATGCAAAACTCCATTTATCTCTGCTTATTTACTCATACTTACACACACACACACACATCTCCTCTCTGCTCATGTTGGACAGGACGAATCCTGCATTTGAATCGCTTTCCCTACTGCTGGGAGTCTCTAAAAATGAGTGCGCGAAAGCCCAGTGCAGCTGCCAACAAAACACTAAAGCAGCGGTGCGGCCGGCAAGAACTCAACACACATCACAGCAAGAGGCTTTGAGCAAATCAGTGACAAAATCCCCCCTGCCTCGTAGTTTAGGAACAAGAGGGTGGCAGGGGGAAGTTGACCGAACATGCTCCTCTGTAGGTACATGTGGAGTATAATGGGGATCACACTGCAGGGCCAATAAACAAATTGGGGGGGAGGGATAGCTCAGTGGTTTGAGCATTAGCCTGCTAACCCCAGGGTTATGAGTTCAATCCTTGAGGGGGCCACTTAGGGATCTGGGGCAAAAATCAGTACTTGGTCCTGCTAGTGAAGGCAGGGGGCTGGACTCAATGACCTTTCAGGGTCCCTTCCAGTTCTATGAGATAGGTATATCTCCATTTTTTATTATTATTATTATATTATAAAGGGCTGTGGTGCCAATCCTGGAAGATGATGGAATTTAGGAGAATTTGTCTTCCAAAAAAAGGGAGATCTAGGTGGCCCCTCGGGTGACTGACAGCTGCAGATTGCATCCTTGGATAGCCGTGGGATAGGGGACTGAAAGGGGGGTGTTGCAAGACTTTCCATTATAGCACGGAAAGTTAAATCCCTTGCACTGCAACTCAAGAAGTATCTCTTGGGGAGGGGTGGATATTGAGACTCTTCCGGAGCATCAGAGATCCTCCTTCTCTCCCCATCTTGCGATGACTGTATTTCCAGCTGGGGAGCATGGGATAGGACTCTGTCTAGATCCTGTCCATGATGCTCCTACATTTGCAAGCAGGGTAGCTGCAGAGCAGGGGGTGCACCCAATGGGGTGAGGTGCATCCAACCCCTGCCAGCCTGTTTCAGAACACTGATGAGAAATGGGATTTTGAACAGAACCATCGTTGGAGCCATCGTTGCAAGGCAAGGCTGTACTGTGAGAATATGCGGATTTGCAGTAACGTTCAGGGATAGAGATTAGACTGATAGCCAACAGTCCAGTGCAGCAGGCTCTGTGGGGAGACAGAGTGTGGGGCCGAGGCCGGGGCGGCTTGTCTTCTCCACCACAGGGGAAGTGGCAGGGACAGGAGATTTCCCCATGGCAGCCCCCACTTCACCACTGGTCTGAGCTACGCAGCATCTTCCAGGATCTGAACCAAGGGGCAGGTGGCTGCTCCAGCATCAGGAGGGTCCGTAGGGCCGTTCCTTTCACAGAGAGGGGCACACTCAGAGAGAGGAACAAGCCCTGGAATGTCTTAGGTCACAGGCCTGAGCACCCTCAACTCCCATTGAGTTGAGAGATCCCAAGATGGCACCCAGCTGTCTGCAGCCCTGAGAAGTTCACCATCACTGTGCAGCCCTTTCAAACCTGGAGTCCTTTCTTGCTGTGCGTGACTTTGTTCCTCAGCATCACAGCCTCCGCTCGCTTCAACTAGGACTTTGCCTCAACACTGCAACAGGAGGCAGCCTGTACTGGGTGACTGCTCTACCCATACTCTAGAGATGAGAAATCAACGCGAGCCTCCGTCCCCCAAGATTAACATGCAGGAGAAGCTCTAGAGGTTTGGTCCAGGGCAGCACAAAAAGCCTGGATGCTTCTGGGCACCCCACTGGCTTAGAGACGGGACTGGCAGTTTAACCCGGGCCGGATTTCTTGGATGCTTTCCAGCACTCCCCAGTTCCACTGGATCCTGCAAGAACAGCCGCTCTCGGGCTGTTACGACAATTCCACTTCTGGCCCCGGCTAAAAGCAGGAAGCGCCTGAGTTGGGTGGGAATCAGTTTATAAAAGATTCTCCAAAGTTTTGCCAACCCTGGAAAACTTCAAAGTTCAGGCACCGAGCATCGTTTCACCTATCCCTGCTCTTGACCCCGAGCCAATGCATCGCTGGAGGCTAGCATCTGAGAGATGGGGGGTGGGGAACTGCATTGGTTATACATTGCAGTGGAGCTGACAGTCAGAGAACTAGATCTATACCAGACGTCCACAGTGAGTGGGTTTAATGTAATCAAAACAAGCAGACAGGAATTGGAACGGAAGCCTTCTGATCGCATTATGGTAAGTCTACCCCTGGCTGCAGCAGTCTGGCAGCTCCCGTGACTTTCCACGCCTGTATGTAGAAAGAAGCGAGCTCTTGTTCACGTGAACCTACTCGGGAGAGCACATCTCGCTGCCTTCTAAGACCATGCATTGCCTTGGAGAAGACAGAAAAGTCCCAATTCCTTCGCTCCTTGCAACATAACAGCGATTTTGAAAAACAAACAACAAAGACAACCACTGGGAGGTTGGGTCCCTGTCTTCTTTCGAGTGTGTTTGTCGAGCTTTGCTTTCTGGTTGCAGTGACTGTATTGGAAAGGAATTTATTGAAAGACTTCAAAAGGTTTCAGGTTGCAGTTCATTTGGTTTCAACCTCCCTGCACAAACATGCTCAGAGCAGGAAGTTGGCCGGCTCTGAACTATCTCACAGACTCCCCTCGCTCTTTAGCCTGTCCAAGCGTCGGCTAACCACAATGCATGCAGCAGGTATAAAGTTAGGAAAATAAACCCTGCCTTTAGCTGGAAGTGTCACAGCATCACCCGTGGGTAACCCCTAGGGCGGCTGACGAACCTTGTCACTGCAATGTTTGGTTTGGTTTCAAGGCAACACAAGATGGCAGCATCCGACAGGAAAGCTGTATATGTTTTGGCCTCAAGCAGTGGTTCAATCTAATTAACCCACCGGCTTCCTAGAATAGCACCCACTTAGCATTCCATGGAAGTGCTGAAGACATGCCAATTGCGTGACTCTTAACCCACCGAAAATCCATTCATGGGCCTCTGGGCTCTTCAAATGTTGGACAAAAGGCTGGATATGGGTCAGAACAAAAGCTGTTAGCGAAGTCCAAAAGGATGTGGAATGACATGGAATGCATTTTCTCTGGGTGAGCAATTTCCTAGGAAGGAGTGTTCTGAATCTCCCACGATTTAACCCAGCTGATTAGAGGAAACATCAGAAACAAAGCCCAGTCATAAAAAGTTTACAGCCGAATGGACGACATTCCTAATCTGGATAGCGGGGCTGGATGCTGCAGAGCGTCTGGCTGGCCAAAGACTATTCCCAACTCAGAGTCCCATCCCACACTGGGATCAAAATCACGCTAGCCACAATTAGGGCTATACCAAGGTCCTAGCACAGTTCCCATGGAGAGGGAATTTCTTCAGCCAAAATATGCTATGGACCACCATCCTTGTCAGGGAAACCATGCTAGGAACTGCTGCAACTGTATGCAATCACATGACCATGGCAGCGGCTCTTACTGTTCCGATCCCAGCACGGATCCCAACGGCTCAGAGCTGAGTCAACCTTTGTGTAGCCACTGGTTCCTCCTGCTTTCGGAGCCTCCCTCCTTACAGCGGGGAATCCGAGGTGTCGGGGCAGCAGCGTCAGGGGTGTCTAGCGCAGAGGGATCCCAGAATGGGCCGGGTGGATGGCAAGAGGAGAGGCAGCGGAATGTAAACAGAGGGAGAATGAAAGATGGAGGAAAAAAGAGACTGATGGAGGGAAGGGGGTGGAAGGAGGAATGGGGCGGAGGGCCAGGAAGGGATGTGGCTGCTTCCGAAGGCACCTACCACCACCCTGGGGTTTGAAAAAGACAGACAGGCCCAGCCCATGAAGTTCAGAGCGGGAGCTGCCCTTCTCTGAAGCTTGAGGGAGTTTGATCTCGGGGCTGGTTTGGGCCCATCTCAGCCATGCGAGGGAACGGTGCCCGCCCCCAATGTGACCAGCGCTTACACGCATGTGGGCACAAGTTCCTGTCTTGCTAGGGCATGCCATGGCACCCTGCTCCCCCTTGTGGGCCTGGCCCGGTGAACTTGGAACCCTCCTATCTCCCTGCAGGAGACAACTCCCAGACAGCAGCAGGAGGAGGAGCTGAGAACCCGTCTCTGATATCAGCTTGCCTGGTAACCACCCCTTGCCTGGAAACCAGGGTCAGTGGGTATCTGAGAGGCAGTGCCTGTCTAGATGAAACATGTAGCTAATGCCAGCTGACAGCCGGGCTCCACTCCCCTGCGCTGGTTCTGCTCCCGCTCCCTCTCCCCATCAGATGGGGTAGCCAGCTGGAGAGGCACCAGCAGCCACAAACTCCAATCCAGATGACTAAGGGATGGGCCATCCCAACAGCTGGGTTTTTTTTTTTTGCTTGGTATCCGAGGCTTCCAGCACAGGGAACGGTCACAGGTTCCACTCTGCCTCCCTACCCACATCAATCTGAGAAATTCAGCAGCGGAGGGGTGCTGGTCCCAGAAAAGACACCACTCCCTCATCGCCCGGCGAGGGATGCTGAAGGAGTGGCAGGAATGGGCCTGTTTGGGCGGGGCAGGCTGGAGCAGAGGAGAATCGATCAGACGGCACGCCAGGGTGAGCAGGGCAAGCACGTCTCCCGTTTCCGCGGGTAAGAAGCCAATCGCCTGCAGGGTGCAGGAATCTTCCCAACCCTACAATTGCCTTCCTCCCATCACTGCCCACTGCTGGAGGTCATCATACCAGGGGTCTGCTCCAGCCTGGCCATTCCTGTGTTCTCGGGAAATTACAGATCATTACTGTAACATCCCAGAGGGAAGTAAGTCCTGCAGACCGAGGCTGGGTCCCCGCCAATGTGTCACCCTTTTATTAGCCCCCTTGCAACCACAGGTGGCCACCAAGCTCCAGCTGAGGGGACGGGAGGGGAATTCCCTACAAGCTGTGGGACCTGGCATGGGTCAACACTACTGAGAGCACAAGGAGACTCTCTCTCTCTCCCCTCCCTTGATCTCATGCATCTCCCGGACGCACCCAGGGAGCTAATGGCAGAGCTGGGGCAGCACAAAAGACAAGAGCGGCTGGAGTGACGTTGCACATTCAATGGCTGTTGGCTTTGTCGGTGCTGTTCGCACCTGTTCACCTCTCCTTGGTTGGTCCCTCTGCCAGTGCACCTCACTCCTGACCACCTGCCTCTCCTGCTAGCCCTGCCCCGCCCCCAAGCTCTGCCAACATGTGGTAATCCTACCAACAGTACAACACCACCTGCAATTCCAGTCCTGGGCCACCATGCCGAACGGGCAGCAAGCTCTTCGGGGCTAGGGCCATCCTCTCCTATATGTTTGTACAGCCCCTGGCACAGTGGGGTCTCGAGCTACCGCAATACAAACATTCAACAATAATAATAGCAGGGCTGGACTGGGATTCTGTGCTGTGCCTGGAGCGCCGTGAATGGGACTGGGATTCTGTGCTGTGCCGGGAGCGCCGTGAATGAGGGGCTAGCCAATGAGGCCGTGAATGAGGGGCTAGCCAATTCTGCTTTGTGGCCTAGCTCAGGATTGCAGCTGAGATCTCCAAAGGTGAAAGGCAGGTGTATCCCCACCCACTGGCTCCCAAGTCTCCAATCTCCCTAGATATTAGAAGAGCAGCCAGCACTCACTCAGCGTTGCAAGATCCCCGTTTGGGGAGGCATCTAACTACCACTCACTGGAGACGCCGTACCCGCCTTGCTGAGCTCTGCCCATGGACTGGTGGTTTATTCCCAGCCCTCAGCGTCTGCCTCCAGCAGGGAAAGGAGCGTTTCCGATCACATTGGAGTGATTTCAGGCGCGACAGTGTGTCACACGAAGCAGAGGGGTTCGCCATAAGCATGCCAGGACAGAGCCATGAGCCAGTCCCTGCCGGGAGTCCCATAGGCATCTCTGTTTGATCTGGAGGCAGATGAAGGCTGACAAACGCGGCCTTGAACCAAAGCTCCACAACTCCCAAAAGCCACAGGACGTGCTCTGATCTCTCCTCAGAGGTTATTCTGAGGAATCCATGGTAACCGCCCAGCAGCGCTGGCTAAAGGAGGGAGTGGGCGCATGCATTGCATGCCGCTACCAACCCAGCGCCCCCAATTCAGGAAAGCACTTAGGCACGTGCTTAAGTCGATGCTACATGTTTAAAGCTCAGGGCACACTTGAGTGCTTCAGGCTCAGAGAGCAGGGCTGGTACTTTGGGGCAGCTCAGAAATCTCACATGCAAAGGGCTAAAAATCTCCTTCTCTCTCATCCTTTGCAACTAGAGACCAGCAGCCCCAAGGGACAGGGGTCTGCCATGTTTTAGGGGGTGCACATAACCCATAATGGGCAACTGTCAGTGCCAAAGCCCGTGCTCTGCTACTTAAGTCACTCAGCTGGGCTACTCTGGGCATGTGCTTGGAGTCTATTGCCCGTGCTTGGTTATCAGCCCTAAGCCACGTCCCCAGCCTGCCATAGCCCCCTGGCAGGTGGCCGTGTTGCCCCATTATAACTAAAGGGAGGGGTTTGAAAATGAGTGTAAAAGCTGGTGATGCAGGGGGCTCCGCATGGGGGGGGGAAATGAGGGGATTTCCATTGGCTCTCCTCTTCCAATCTGTGCCCCCTGGCTAAGTGAGAGCCTGTGTCATAGGGGCTAGACTGAGCCTTCTGGCTCAGCCCTGAGGAAGGGGTGGTGTGTGGCTGCGCCCCCGAGGAGAGACACAACCCTCCCCTGTGTTACTTCACCCCTTTCAGCGACACCCTACCCCCGCACTGGGCACCCAGCTAGCTATGGAGACCAGCAAATGGGGGGTGGGGGTGGGAAGAGAGTCAAGGCTTCTCCCACCCCCTGCCCTCTCTCTGCCCACGTGCCCAAATTGGAGAGTGTTAGGTGAGCAGCCCTGCTCTCCCCTCTGCAGCCGGAGCCACACGGGAAGCAGCTGTTCCTTGGGCCAGCCGAGAGTAAGGGGAACCCTTGCTCCCCTTTCATTCACGGTGCCGCTGAGCGGGCCTGGGGACAATCTAGCCATAAATCAGCAGCAACTTACTATCATAGCTGAACAGATTTTGACCTATAGAGAATGTGTGTGTGTGTGCGTGTGTGTGTGTGTGTGTGTATGTGTGTGCAAGAGTGTAAGGGAGTTCCGTGTGTGCATGTAGGAGGAGTGTAAGGGAGGGAAAGACACAGAGAGTGTATGTGTAGGCGTGTAAGGGAGTTCCATGCCTGTATGTGTGTGTGCCGTAGGAGTGTAAGTGAGGGAGTGTGTAGGAGTGTGAGGGAGTTCTGTGTGCATGCATGTGTGCATGTAGGAGAAGTATAAGGGAGGGAGGATGTGTGTGTGTGTGTGTGTGTGTGTGTGTGTATAGGAGTGTAAGGGAGTCCCATGTGGGTATCTGTCTGTGCCTGCAGTAGGAGGAGTGTAAGGGAGGGAGGGAGAGAGAGTGTGTGTGTGTGTGTGTGTGTGGCCGGCAAGGATGCTCTGGGCTGTTGCTGACACTGAGTCCAGCTTCTCTGCTCATGTCTGAAGTTAACTCCCAGTCGTTTCATGTGTTTTTCATTTTCTTGCCGTCTGTGCTGGTTGGGACCCTTCCAGGCTATTTTAAGCCGTGGTTCAGAGCCTAAGCCTACCAGCGAAGGAAGGGCTGCATTACTGATCCAACCCTTTCAGCGAGCTCAAGGTAAGAAGACAGAGAGCTCCAGCGGGGAACGCTGGTCTGAGCTGGGAACTTCCTTTTCACCCCACACAAACCTGCCCCTCGCCGCAGCGTGAGCTGGCGTGTGGAGACGCAGACAGGCCGGCCGAGGCCTCGTTTCCTAGCAGGAGTTGTTCAACCCCCTGCTGAGCTCAGCAGCCCCGGCACAGCGAAGCCGAGCTAGGGGCACGGGAACGGCTGACACCTCCCCGCTGGGAGCGGCACGCGCGAGAGATTGAGCTTATTCCTGTATTATTTATAGACCGTCTCTGAAATAAACAAAGCCTCGAAACGACGGCAGTGCGCTGGGCTCTGCCTCGGTTAACACACACTCCTAAAGTGCTCAGCCCTCCTGCCTTGGTCCGTCCTGTTTGCTGTTATAACCCCTGCTGCATCTTGTCTTCATTCAGGGCTCCATGAGCAGCCCAGGAGATGGAAATCAGTGGGACTCCTCGAGGCACAAGGTACTATTCCATGACTAAGGAATCAGATACGCCTCCTCTCTGTGTGTACAGCACCCAGCGCTAGGGGGCCCTGATCCCGGGGTCTGTTACTGCTGACCAGCCTGCCGGTGAACGCACTTCTAGGCCTTATCACCAACACACAATGTAAACCCTTTAGTCATCCATCTTTGGCTTATATCCCATTAAGGCAAATTAGTTCTGCCAACTCGTCCTTGTTCTCCAACACCACATTCAGGACAGGGCAGGGCGCTGTCGGGGGAACTCCCTGCCTCAGGATGTCTGTCTGACTCCCTGCGTGGCTGCTTTCCAAAGCCATTGTAAACCGTTCCTGTGAGGTCAGCGATTCCATGAGCGTCGAATTCTCCCAGTTCTCATCTCGCAGTCTGTGCAGCTGGGTGGGGCCGGAGGTGGCAGTCCGTAGCTGGGCCGAGTCAGGGGTGAACGAGTGTGCTCCTCTTTGCAAAACACCATGGGGTCCTCCAAGGTGGTCCCTGGGCATGACCCCACGCCTGGGTCTCCCATGCCCAAGCACAGGAAGCCTCTGGCTGGGAGGAAGCATTTAACACAGGGAGGAGTGAAGCCCCATGGGGGACGTGTGAATTCCCAATCCACAAACCAAGAGCAGTGCTGTGAAAGCCAGCCCTGCCCCAGAAGCCTCCAACGGGAGGGGGATGAGCAAACAGGAGCTGAGCGGGAATCCTGCAGCAAGGTCGCTTGGGAAGCCAAAGGGACACAGCGGGCTGAGAGCTCTGGGCAGGGGAACAGATCCAGGGCGCAGCCGGAGCATGGCCCCGGGGAGCCTGCACCGCATGGTACCTGAGAATCAGTCAGAGCCCAAGGGGAAGGAGACCCCTGATTGGTGACTGAGCAGGTGGTGTGGGGCACAACCACGATACTCTTCATGTGGGCGGGCGGCCGTTGGCATGGAGACAGCAGGGAGCAGGTCCGCCTGAATCTGCAGCTGAGTGGTCAACCCAAGGCCGGAGCCAGCAGAGAAGGCCAGACCAGCACGAGGGCTATGCTGGTAGATGCCTACTGCAGCAGAGACCTGTCCTCAGCAATGCACGCTGGCGCTGTAGAGAGACGGGCTGGGGCAGTCCCATCCACCCAGACCCGCGCGGCTCCTGCGAGGTTGACAGGGCTCCACCCAGTCCTTCGTATTATTGCTGGGAGTGTTTATTCAGCACCCCCCATAGGGGTGTCTCAGGTTTACTCCAGCAGTGACTTTGGCCCAGCAGTGATGTGGGAGAGATGGGGACGTATAATGCAGCAGGAGGAAGGGTGGACTCTCACCCCTCTGCCCCCATAGCAACACAAACCAAACCAAAGGTAGAGGTGACACCCCCAAGGCTGGAGTGTGTGTGTGTGTCTGTTTGCACTTCCGCTTGTTCATCTCCGGTGTCAGTCACACCTTAGCAAAAACTGTCTGGCTCTGGCAAGAGGATCGTCCCCAGAGCCCTCGTCACGTCATGGAAAACAGGAAATCACTAGGGGAAGATTCACTGCATGGGCATCGAGACATAGAGGACCCTCTATAGCTGCCAACGGACAGCATGCATCTAAAAGCAATCAGGGGTGCACGTGTGTGCACTCTCATATGGGTGTCTGCACACACGTGCTTTTATGTGTACAGCAGCTGTCTAAATGAGCCAATGCTCTAGAATATAGTGCACATTTGTTTGGGGACGCACCCACTGTGCGCGCACACACACACACACAGCCTCCTCTCTCTCCCTCTCCCCTACTGTCCCACCAACTCTGACACAATCCCCCTGCTATTCCTTCCCGATTATTCTTCATAGCAGGAACCCATGGCAGGGGGAGGGGGAGCAGGAGCAGGGCCAGGGAAGGCGATGAACGGGACATGTCCTCCCTGCAGTATGCTATCAAGGGGATCCACCACCTCGGAGTGGGAGGCAATTCAGGGTGAGGGGCCCCAGCCAGTCTTGGCAGCATTGACCCTCCCTGGTTGCACCTGCAAAGCGGTGCCAGTTGCTGCGGAGGGAGTCTGCGGGGAGCTGGGCAGGGTTCCCCCACCACGACGCTTTCTGAGTGCAAGGGCCATGCAGTCACGGAGCTGCACGGAGCCAGCACCAAGCGGCCAGCAAGGCTCTCTCCATGTGGGTGGCCTTGGCTCTGGTGATGCCCTGAGATCTATATGCACGGGGGGATGAAATCTCGCCCTCTTCGCTTTCTCTCAACAGAACAATGACGGGGAAACTCGGGGAGCTGTGTCTGCCCTCTAGCCTGCCCAGGGCAGCGCCATGCCCAGTGTACACAACAGAAACCCTTTCAGTCTTTAGCAATGGGAGAGACTGAGGGGAAGTGTCAGAGAAATCCAAAATTTCCCTCTGTCCATCCCACACTTAGTGCTGAGTGGCTGCTCTCCTCTGGCCTTGCTTCTGAGTAAACAGAATATGGCCTGGTGTTGGCAGACATGAGCCAGGATTCATTACCTCCGCTAGCTAACGCTGCCCCTGGGTGAGGGGCTACCACGACCCTCTCACTTCTTCCACAGAGGTGAGGTCGTCTTCTCCTTAGCCCGGTCGCAATGGGCCAACTTCATCCCTGGCGCAATTCCACTGATTCCAATGGAGTTACACCTGGGATGAACGGGATCCACTCTCAACATGGCCCTAAACATGCTCTGCACTTCACAAAGCAAATAAGGAGACTCAATCTTAATCCACATCTACATATGGTCCATGGGACATCCCGTAGGCCGGTTTTCTAAGTGGAGGACATAGGTTCACATCCTGCATGTGGACCTTCAGATCAGCACTTGGGCCCCTGGAATGACACTTGTCTGCCTTTGTGCAAGTATGGCCTCCGAGTGAGGGATCCGGATGTTACAGCATGAGGTCCCTGGCTGAGAACGAGGCTCGGGGCACGCCTGTCTGTGCACACCAGAGCCAGCCGAAAAGCAGGAAGAAATTGAGGAACATTTTTGGAAAATTGTGGTTGACGGTAAAATTTTGCTTCAGTTGAAATTTTCCAACTAGCTCCGATATGAGCGAGAACGCATAGCCTCTCTTCCCTTTAGACCAGGGATTCTCAAACTGGGGGTCAGGACCCCTCAGAGGGGCGTGAGGTCATTACAGGGGGGGGGTCGCGAGCTGTCAGCCTCCACCCTAAACCCCGCTTTGCCTCCAGCATTTATAATGGTGTTAAATATATATAAAAAAGTGTTTTTAATTTATAAGGTGGGGGGGTCGCACTCAGAGACTTGCTGTGTGAAAAGGGTCACCAGTACAAAAGTTCGAGAACCAGTGCTTTAGACTCTCTATTATACAGAGACGACAATCTGCTTCCCTGTGGCTAATGGAAACTCAGAATAAACACGTGCACACAAACTCACTCCCCTCTCCAACGTGCATCCTCCCCACGCCACACACACTCACGTCCTGCAAACACCCGCAATGCACATCCTCCTGCACCCCACACCACACAAACCTGTGTCCAAAGCACACCCCCACACCTCACACAGCACTCCTTTACCGTACACATCTTACTATACGGACAGGGGGAGAAATGCACTCCCGCTTTCCCTTTCACATCAGGCCTCTCCGATTCCCTACACTACAAATCCAGGGGGAATTCCCCCTTTTGACAACACTCCTCTCCACAAAGTGTACAACCAAAGCTTCCCAGGCCTTTAGCAAGGGGTCCCTCTGTGGACTGCATATACAAGCATTGTACATTCATCTTCTAAGCAGGGTCCCTGTCTCCACAAGCACCCAGGCAACATTCCTCATATCCTCTTTATTCTGGATATTTCTTTAAACCCTTGTGGTTTTTCAGAATCTGCACTGGGCAAAACCCAAAGCAAGCTGGCTGCCAGACAACTCACAACCACCCACCTTCCGCTATTACTTAATTAGTGGATGTGTCTGATTCTGTTCCTTCGGAAACGCTCTCCCTGCCAAGGGAAGGGTTGAATCATTTGGCCCCTCTCTGGCAGCTACAAAGGAGGAGGAACGAAAGCCCTCGCCGTGTTATTTTAGCACATGAAAGCACGGCCTCTCTCTCTCCCTCTCGCAGCGGGAGGCAGATTTATGGGGAGCTGTGAACTCCAAAGGTAGGGAGCTTTGTGGGGCTTTAGCAAAACTTCCATGCTGACAAGCTCCATCATGCATTTTGCAGCTGTGCCCCGGCTGCCCCCCACCCATCTCTCCAGCTTAACTACTTCTGTTTGACAGGATGCAAATTCCTTCCCCCCAGTCCCACAAAGGACTGAGCCAGCTCTTTTCGTGGTAGCTCCACTGCCCCATACACGGCGCTCCCTATCCATCAGCACCGGGATCAGGGATGCATCCCTGACTCAAACAGACAGCACCAGACTAGGATCGGCCTGTTTGTTCCTACGGGGCTGGCGGGGAGGGGGAGGCTGGGGTGGGGTGTAAGTCAGGTGGAATCGATTCAGCCATGGTATCTCCTGCCTGGGGCTGGCTTCTTAAATGTGCTTCTGTACAGTGGGCTCAGGAAGAGGGAGAGAAGCTCTCGTGGGATGTCAGAGAGATGGACTGGAGAAAGAAAGAAAGAAAGAAAGAGCATATAGTTCTCTTCTCCTGGAAATGATGAGTCTGTCTAAAGCAGGGACATTGGAGGTCAAAATCTTATCTTTTTTTAAAAAGATGCAACAAACATTTGCCTTGGCTTTGCTTTGGCAACAGCACAGAGGAGGGAAGCAGCGTTTCCTCCGCGAGCCAGCGAGGCTGACACTGGCTGGAGAGGGGCCAGGGTCGATCTGGGCTCCATTTTCAGCGGGGTCGCCCTCTCGGTGTTTATTTCTGAGGGAGAAAGGAGGAATATGGCTGTGGAATGCTGGAGCTGCTGAGAAACAAGCCACAGGCTCCAGATGTTTGTGAATTTCATGCTGAACCACTCCAAACCCGTCCAAGTTATTTTGTGTCCAAGGCTGCCTGAGAAGCACAGCTCTCAACGGAGCCATTTCGGAGTCTCTCCATCTTGCTACTGCCTTTTAATAGCGACCAGGGGGGCCTTTCGGGCTTGCTCTCTAGCTCTGAGGATGAATCTGCTCTTGGCCAGTGAGTTCCTGCTCAGACCAGCTGCACTGCAAAGGCCAGTCTCGCTCGCATGCTGACACACAGCATCACCAAGATGTGTGGGCACAACAAGTGTACGTACACACACTCTGGTCAGTGTGGCAGAGACAGATGTTTTCTAATGGCCTCGGCACAGGCCTGGGAGCCAGGAACTCCTAAGGTCTAACTCTGACCCTCTAAGCCAACTACACTGATTTACACCAGAGCTGAGGCCTTGAACAAGTCACTTACAGAGGAATTTTGAAAACCGGCCACTGATTCTGGGTGGCTTGAGTTTGGAGATTCCAACCGTAGACCCCCAAGGGCCTGGTTTTCAAAGGTGAGGAGCACCCGCATCTCCCATCAACTCCCACTGGAGATATGAGGGTCCAGCTCTCATGAAAGGCAGGCCCAGGGCACGCCCAGAATCCGCACCCATGCTTGAGAACATTGACCTCTCTTCTCTGCCTCAGTTTCCCTCCCAGGGAGAATAGCAGCAATTCCTCGCCTCCCAGCTGTATGAGGACAAACGGGTTGGTGCACGTCCTGCGATCTGAAGAAGAAAAGCCCTGTTTAAGCCCTACGTATTATTGCTGATGAGGGCACTGCATCTGGCTACATCCAAGCGCTTCTCCTGAAGCCCGGGACTGGCGGGCATCTGTGCTCACACACCCTCCGTTAAGGAAGGGTGCCACAGGGCATGGGAAGTTGGCAGGTGACCCTGCTTTGTGGAACTCCCCTCCATACAGCCAGCTCAGTCTCACTTTGGCCTTTCCCAAACTTTTCAAAGGTACTTTACGTTTTTTTCCTCCGATGGGGGATATTTTCTTAAATGGCCATTCTGGTCCCTATATTTATCACTCCACATCACCAGTGATGTCAGCTGGGTTTTCTAGCCGCTAGTCTAGGTCTTTTGCATCAAAAGTCCATTTCAAATGTTCTTCTTCAATCACCCACACCGCCGGCTCCCACCTGCTGCCGCCGCGCTTCCCCCTGGCATCGCAAGCGGCACAGCGGGAATTAGCCCTTTGGCATACACCCCTCCCTCCACGCCCAAGGCCGCACTCCGGGATGCGTTCATTCCGTCACTCCCCAGCATCAGCAGTCTAGCTCCAGCAGGGGCCTTCTGCTTACCTGCCTCCCCTCCCCCCTCATAGCGCCGATTCAGGCATGGACTGTGGTTATTTAACCTGCGGGACAAAAGGGCCACATCCATTCCTGGCCCAGGACTAGGGTTTCTGGGGATGGGGAGGAAGTCTCGTCTCCTCCCCGCTGTGAGCAGCAATCCCCGCCGGCCGTCAGAGGGTCTGTCTGGTTGCTTTGTAGCTGGCGGCCGGACTGGAAATCATGAGAAAGGGGGGTTTGTGACAGATCCCGAAATGCAGCAGAGCTGCTGGGTTATACAGGCACTTGTCACTTAACCAGCTCCTTAGGTTTCCAAATGTCCCGGGCATGACTTCCAGCAATGCCCCCAAAGCTCAGGGCTTAACAGCTTTTTCCTGACCCGTCAGAGTCGACCTTCTTGCAGCAAGGACATGGCCTGTGCCTATGAGGCTGAGGAAGGGCTTTTTTGGTCACCCTCCCCTTCCCAGCCAAAGAGAAAACAGAATTCCTCCCTGCTCAGCTTACCTAGCCGTGGCAGGGTCCGGTTGCAAAGGGCTATTTTGCACAGGGAAGTGGAACTTGCAAACCCTCAGGTGACCGATGACACCAGAACCTAGCTCTTCCTGAGACGGTGATCTTACCCCTGCATCAAACCCTGACATACTGCCCGGTGACGCAGATATCGGTGTCAAACAATGGAGAGACTCCGGCCCCACTCATGTCAATGGGAGTTCGGTGGGTCATTGACGTGGGTGGGCCAAGATTCCACGCCAAGCCATTTCTGCTGCTTTGCGGCCTATTACTGCGATGGTTGCCGAGCCAAAGGGTACCTTGGAAAGAACAAGGGAAAGTCTCAAGACCCCTTGTGGTTAAAGGTCCCACAACAAACCCAGACGCAAAGTATCAGATGCTGAGCTCAACTGTGCTGTGGACACATGGGAGAGCCCCTAAGCCAGAACAGCATGGAGCACATTTGGGGAAGAGAGGAAGTGACTTGGCTGGATGAAGGGCGTGCTGCACTCTACCTCCACAAGGGAAAGCCCGTGCACTGAGACGACCTATGCGAATAGTTTAGTAGATGAGGCCAATGGTGTTAATGGGCTGGAAGAGGAAACATCAGCTCCCAGACTCAAGATTTGGCAGGTGATTTTCAAAAAGGTTCGATTTCGGTTTTCCACCAATATCCTGCATCCATCGGGTGCCTTTGACATCCCAAAGCTCCACAAATTCTCCTCCAAGACATCTAAAGGCCCCGTGGCACGGAAGAGGGCTCAGGAAATGCCACTGCACTGAACAAACTATTTGCTTCCAAACAACCAAGGAGAGAGGGCATGAATCTAACTCCAGATACAGCATTGTTAATATGGTACAGTAAAGGAAACACAGACTACTACGGAGCAGCAGCCAGCCCTTGCCAATGAAGGGTTTTTTTCCACACCCGAGAACCCCATCACCTCACAGCACAGTGTCGCAGGCAATCCACGCACAAATGGAGGTGCCTCTACCAGCCAGTGGAGTGTGGAGAATACGGAGACAAGTAGGAAGCTCCATCTCTGACCAACACAACAAATCAGGGCAGAGTTCTTCCACGTGACACCAGAATGAAATGAGATAAATTCAGTCTCTCAGCAATGGCACCAAAGCCATTTCTGAAACTCGGCTTTATACCTCCAAGCTGCTTCCCGAGACCAGCATCTGCAGCAGACCAGAGACCCTCCTGACAGATTCATGAAATGAAATGTAGTCCCATCCAACCGTACCCAGGTACTCACACTCTCAAAGAAGAGTCGCTCTTCATATGATCCTTGTTTTCCTCCCAGCGGATTATCTTGGACGCTGCGAGGTGGAGGAAGAGCAGGGGCTGGCTGGGTTATTTGCCCGAGGTTCTGACAACGCTTATACCAACTCTGTGGTAAAGGTACTTCCCAGACAATGCCAAACAAGCGCCTGGATTCCATTCCGGTAACAACACGACTGTATCAGGTGTGAGTTGCCCTTTGTGCAACCTGGCTTTATTATGCTAGGAATGTTACCTAATGTGGCTGAGTGATCTTATGACACAGCTTGTAACCCACAGCGGGGAAGCCGATCCGGTGGTGGATAGGCTCAGGTCTCCAACAGATTTCCAGGTGGGACCACTTTGCTTCCCCCAAGCCAGCAGGCTGGGCAGTTCAGTGGTGACACAAGTACCAGAGAACTGAGTGAAAAACCTTCCCGCTGGGCACCAAACTCAGGGAAAGAAACCGGGTTCATCAACGCCACATCTAAAACCACGGGGGGAACTTTCGCTCCAATGTTTTGAGCGTTTGACAAGGAGGAAATGAAGGCAGGTTTTCTGGCAGGAAACAACTGATCTTTCGCCTTAACTACAGCTATGTGAAACTTTCTGCCCACAAACCAAATCAAAATATGTATTTTCCAGTTCTGGGCTTCGGGTATGAAATTTTGGCCTCTTTTCTGGCCTCAAATCTTCCTCCCCCCAGATGTCAAAACTCCATGTGACCTAGGGCACTACGGATCCAAAGGAAATGCCAACCCTAACTTGGTCTGGGGGAGCTCACCCCACACTTCCCTACTTTGGGTAGGTTTCCAGCTTTCTGGTGGGACATGCCACAGGTGTCTCTGGTGCCGTGTTTGGAAAGGCAATGGAATACAGGGGTCTGGCAACTTCTCCCGGGGGCCGTCAACAAACTCAACTAGAACACTCGGGGGAGTGTCTAGCTTCCTTTTGCACGTGGGCAAGAGGAGATGGGAAGCAGGAGGAAAATGCCGCTGCCTTTGCAAAATATGGAGGGGTTGGTGGAAAACAAATAAGTGGGTGAAAGCTGGGGATTGCATCCTGCTGCAGACGTGAGTTAAAACTTCAGATTAACTCAATAAATCGACAGCTATCACAACATGCCCCACAGTAATCCCACTGACCTCCAGTGCCTCTCCCACAACTCAGTGCCTATTGCCGCTGCGTTCCAGGAGGCCTTCCCCAGTGCCAAGGTGGGCTGCACACACTCCGTCTAAACCTGCAGGAAACTGCCACACAATAGCTTTGGAAGCAGCAAACTTTGGGGCTCTGGCGGGTCGGTGAGTGCAGCAGATAGAGCATCTGTATTTCAACAGGTGGCAGCTGTGTTCGTCCAGGTGCAGATCACCAGCACGCCCCTCAGCCCTGAGCGTGGCCAGAGAGCAGGCGATCTCGTCTGTATACGTATGTAAACGGGCAACCACTCGCAAAGCGGCTGTGCGGTGCCAAGGAGCAGCCCAGCCAAAATCCCTGGAAGAGGCGGGAGCCTGATTGGCTCTCGCTGGCTGAGGTCAGGTGCTGTACTTTAAACAAGGAAAATTAAACTTCCGCAAAGATAAGGGGGCAAAACGGCAGCTGTGGCAGAGGTGGAGGGAGAGGAAAAGGTAACAGACGGAAATCCCTGCAGCGTCACAGGAGTGGATTGTCTCAGTCCAGTCCAGGGCACAGCAGTGTCTGTATCCGAAAGCCACCACCACTGCCATTCAGCAGAGAAGCCAACGCTGAACAAGCCCTGGAGACCAAGCTGTCTCCTCCCTAGAGGAGGCCTTCCAAAGGGAGGGGGTGGCACACTGCAGGGCAATCCCATCGCCCCTGCCTGCTCCGCATCATAGCAGAGGGCATCTAGCTCTGGGCCGGTCAATCCAGCACCTGATTCACTTCCAGAACTACACCTTAGAAAAGCAAACAACGGGAAGTTTGAATAAACAAACACGGGTGCTGGAACTAGGGGGTTGTCACACCCCCTGGCTTGAAGTGGTTTCCATCAGATTCGGGGTTTACAGTTTGGTTCAATGGCTCTCAGCCCCCCCACTATACAAATTGCTCCAATGTCACAGCCTGGGGGCTCCTGCCTCAATATCAGAAGGGCCTGGAGTCAGATTTCTGTTTAACACACAGGGGCGGTTCCAGGCACCAGTGCTCCAAGTGCCTGCCTGGGGCAGCAAGCCGCGGAGGGCGGCCTGCCGGTCCCTGTGAGGGCGGCAGTCAGGCTGCCTTCGGCGGCTTGCCTGCGGGAGGTCCGCCGGTCCCGCGGTTTCAGTGGCAATTCGGTGGCGGGTACGCCGAAGGCGCGGGACCGGCGGACCTCCCGCAGGCAAGCCACGAAAGCCGCCTGACTGCAGTGCTTGGGGTGGCAAAATACATAGAGCCGCCTCTGTTAACACATCAGCAATGGAGCAAGCTCTGAACGATGGGCAGACCTGGAGGATGATCCCAAATGATGAGCAACGGGTACAGGTGGAATCCAGCCAGACCAACAGGTGTCTCAAGGAGAACTTCTCCCCTCGCTCCAGCCTGCCAGGGCCTCCATCCCTGCGCTGGGGTGCGACATATCCCGGGGAAAATCTGGGTTGTCTGGGTATTGCCAGGATCTAGGCTCGACAGCTGCAAGTGGCTCGGCAGCACATGATATGAAAACGCCGTGTGATTTAATTATTAGCCAGTCTAAGTTATTAGCCAATCAGGAGGCTTTTACTGTGTTATTAACCAACTGTACTTGATAAAAGAATAATACTTGGTGAGAATAACCGAGACTATATAAACCCGACCACGGCTCTTTTGGGGAACATTGATTGCTAATTTGGCTCCTGAACCACTGAGGTCTGAGTATCACTGTTCTAGGGCAACAAACCCCTTGGAGCCACTTCTGGCTAGTCCTTCCTTTGCAGGAACCAGGGACCTGCTGGAGAGATCGTCTTGTTCAGATTGGTTCCTGCTAACTGGAGGGGGATCAGGCAATAGGGGGACTTTTTAACATCCTTCGGACAACACATAAGCGATCTCCTTGGCTGCAGACAGGGTGCGAATAGGCAGACCTCCTGTCTCCAATGCAAGGTGGTGTGGCTGGGGCTGGAATCCCCCAGGTGCAGCCCCCTGCCAGAGGGGGACGGGAGGGCAGATGAAATCTCCTGGGCTAGGAAGGAGTGGGGTGGGATGGCAGGAAGGGAGGGTGCCCTGTGAAGCTGGGGGGTGCAAAACCCCATCAAATCAGCTTGGCTTTAACACAAGACAAGGTCTACGCCTCCTAATCACATATTGCACCGCTTAGCAGCTCCAGCATGGAGGCTTTACAATAACCAACTCTCCACACATCCATGCCCAGGTTTTGAGAAAAGACGCCCAAGCACGTTTGCGGCAGAGAGCTGGAGCAGGCAAGGGGTCCGGCAAGCAACCGACGGGACCCTCTCTGCACTTTTCCCAGCTCCAACCTGCAGCTGACAGAGACAACTCTGTGCTTCTGCACCCGGCTGAGATTCCAGGACCCGGCTTCCCAGCTCGGCTCTCGGGACAAGCAGCAGTTTTGCGTTACTCATTAATGTCTAGGCTGCACATCATGTGTCACACACACACACACGGGTGTCAATTTACCGCCCCAGAAAACAACCCCCGGGGCTTGTTTACGTCGCAGCGAGCTGGTCCCCAGCCGCGAGGAGCCCCCGGGAAGTTCGCTGGAGCAGCCGAGAAACCTGCCCGTTGCTTTGCAAGTTTGGAAACCCCCCCCCCCCCAGCCGCCGCCCGCAGCCCGTCCAAAAGGGATCCGCAGCCAGAAAGTGACATCCCCGCGGAGCTGCCCAGCGCGCCCGGAGGGCGGCCGGGTGTCCGCGCAGACCCGGCCAGCGCGCGTGGAGAGAGCGGGGCGCTCTTTGGCAGATCCTCGGCAGAAGCTGCCGGTCCGGGGCTCCCCTCGCCCCTGGCTGCTCCCAGCGGTCACTGGCCTTAGCGGGTGCAGGTGGGCTGCGAGCTGCGGGATGATCTGGGGGTCCCCTGGCTGCCCCCCCAAAGCAGGACTTTCCCCCTCTTCCCCCAGCCGCAGCGGGCAAAGCGCCCCGCCCGCCGCCCCTGCCCCGGGACACCTTCGGCTCCCCGCGCCCCGGTTACCTTCGGTTCCCTTTGGGTCTGGGCCGGTTCCCCCCGGGGCGCGCCTTGCTCTGAGCCGCTTCCCCGCGCCGCTGCGCTTTAAGCCGCCGGGCTGGTCTGCGCTCCCTGGCCCGGGGATCGGGTGTCAGCAACTGGCCGCGTCTGTCAAAGCGGCTCCGCTCCCCCTCCCGCGGCGAGCAGGAGCCGGGGACTCTGCCTCCCCCCCGCTCCCCCCCCGGCTCTGCCGGGCTGGGAGCCGCTCCGCGAGCAAAGCACATTGGGCCGGGCTGCCGCCAGGTCCTAGCGCTGCCCGGCCCGCCCAGGGCGCCGGGTGGCTTTCACTTTCTCCCTGCCCTCGGCGGCTCATCATTGGCCCAGGCCACAAGAGCCAAGTCCCCCCTGGCCCAACGTGGGGTGACCAGAGATCCCGATTTTATAGGGACAGTCCTGATAGTCGGGGCTTTGTCTGACATGGGGCCTGTCCCACTCCCCCCAGCCCCCAGCCCGAGTTTTCACACTTGCTCTCTGGTCACTTTCCCCAGCTTCAGCCGGGCACTCTCCTTTGGCTGGCAATGACTATTGGCAAGCTCCGGAAAGGGGAACTCCCCCACTAGAGACGGGGGCTGAATCCTGTCGCCAGACATCCCCCTGGAGCGCCCACTGGGTGAGGGGGGTGAACAGGCCACACTGCCACTCCCGCGCTCTGCAGCTGCTCTCTGCCCTGACCGTCCCTCTGGGGGGAGATGGGACAGATGTGGGGGGAGGACTACAGCGATCCACTTGCCTGAAGCCTGCTGCGACTGCTCTTGGTAATCTCTGGCCTGGAGCAGAGTCTGCACCCCAAGGTGTGTGGGTCTCCCACCCCCTGTCTCCAAGCTGGGGACTAATTACATGCCCCTTTAGCCCCCCAGAAGGATCCTGGCTTGCTCTGTTTCTCCCCTCCCCTCCCTGCCCAGCTTCGCCTTCGGCAAGATCCTTCTGTGACATCATAATCCTGTCCCCATGACATCACAGGCTGCTGCCATGGAAATGATAGTGATGTCACAAATTCATCATTATGATGTCCACTGGCTGGGATGGGAAGAAGCGACCCCTGCTTCAAACACAGATACAAGTAAACAGGTCTATGTATTTTCCCAGGTGCCTAAGGGAGTTAGGCACTTTGGACTTCACCAGGATCGGCACACCCACTTCCTTTAGGCTCCTTGGAAAAGCCCAGGAGTGGGGGGTGGGAAATGATATCTCAGAACTGACCACAGGGGACCATAATGTGCAGCACTGCACCTCTCCACCATGATCTGGAGGAAGGGCGGGCTCACTGGGCCCTTCCTTATACTGTCAGCTATACTTTTGTTTGCCAAAGCTTTGTGCGGCTTGGGGGGCAGGGGGAGGGGAGTATCCCACAAATTCCCTGCCCTGTAGGAAAAGGCATGAGGAGCTCCCATTCTTGGCACATCGCTAAGGGAGGCCAGATGGTCTATGTAGCTCAGTTAGGCATAAGGCCCCTGTCACCAGAGTATCACAATCCTTAGCGGATTTCACCTAGCAGCATGGCTATTACCTTCCTTTCACAGATGGGGAACTCAGGCACAGAGAGACTATGGGACTTAACAATGTCACCTGTGGAGGAGCAGGAACTGGAACCCAGGCCTCAAACGTCCTAGGCTAGTCGTGCTCTAACCACTGGAGCATCCTTCCTCTCCACTGGAGATCCGGATTCGATTCACTGCTCTGCCAGTCTCTTAGGCCCAGATCCTCATAAGGATTTAGATGCCTAAAGTCAATGGGAGTTGGGAACCTAATTACCTTTGAGGATCTGGGCCTTTGCCGCTCTGTGCCTCAGTTCCCCACCTGTATAATGGGGATAATCCCAGGGATGTAGTGGGGATACAAATTGTGAGGG
This sequence comes from Trachemys scripta elegans, assembly GCF_013100865.1. NCBI lineage: Eukaryota > Metazoa > Chordata > Testudines > Emydidae > Trachemys > Trachemys scripta. The sequence goes on from NC_048305.1 coordinate 6,286,381, forward strand.
GCTCCAATCCGATGGTGATGGGAGGTCAGCTAGATAAAATAGATAGCAAAGAGGATGTTCCCGCACTTGTGACTGGACAGGTTAAGGACTACAGTATGGAGACGGTATCAACCAATGTGGCCATGGCTCATTTCTACCAGGTGTATAGCCACCCCGTCCCCTGCCACCTACATCGAGCACAGTGGAATGGCAGGGCATAGCGTAGTATCTCGCCACGCTCGTCGCAGGGAAGTCAGCCCCCTGGCTAAATAGCATCTCGCCTCTTTCATCTGTTTTTTTTAAAGGCATTCTTTAAATATATATCCAAGGCTGAGCGCTAGAATCACCACGCCGGCATTCCTGCCTGTGTCCGTCTGAGCTGGGGGAGGGGAGGGGATGGCTTCTCCGCTTTATTCCATTTGGAGTTTTCTGTTCTCGGTAACTAAGGGTTTGGTTTTGTGTGTTTCCATTTTTAATAAAGGGAAGCTGGGATGGCTGGAAAGTGCCAATGCCACAGTCCCGGCGAGTGAAACCCACCCAACGGGCACAGCATGCGGCAGGAATGGTACAATCCTTTCTCCACACGCTGCTCCACCCATCTGCCTCTAGCCAGATCCAATAGGAAGGGCAGGTTCATCGTCACTGGCTCAAACGGTCCCACTGGTCCTGACACTGCCACCAGAGGGCAGCACCAGTCGTGAACATCTCTCTACTGGGGATTGCACTCACACCAGTATGGGCATCTCACAAAGGCCTCCTAAGAGCCAACACGCGGCAGCCGGGCTGTTCCCGTCTCTGGCGCATCTGTCTGCTGAGCACTGTGATTGGGTTTTGATTCCACTGACATTACTGGGAGCCCTTTTTTTCTGCAGAAAAAATGCCCACGGGGAAACCTTGAAAGCTGCCCTGATGTCGAGACAATTATGGAATCATAGAATGTCAGGGACCTCAGGAGGTCATCTAGTCCAACCCCCTGCTCAAAGCAGGACCAATCCCCAGATAGATTTTTGCCCCAGATCCCTAAATGGCCTTCAAGGATTGAACCCTTCAAGGATTGAACTCACAACCCTAGGTTTAGCAGGCCAATGCTCAAACCACTGAGCTATCCCTCCCCACCAAAACAAGGAAAGTGACATACCCAAGGTCACACAGCTGGTCAGTGGCAAACAGAACCCAGGTCTGCTGAGTCATAGTCCAATGTACTACCCACTAGACCACACTGCCTGTCCTCAAGATCACACTGCCGGCCCTGCCATCAGGGCCGGCTCCAGGCACCAGCTTCTCAAGCAGGTGCTTGGGGCGGCGGCTCCGGAGAGGGGCGGCACGTCCAGGTATTCAGCAGCAATTCAGCGGACGGTCCCTCATTGCACCTGGGAGTGAAGGACCTCCTGCCAAATTGCCGCTGCAGGTCGTGATCGTGGCTTTTTTTTGTTTTTTGTTTTGTTTTGGCTGCTTGGGGCGGCCAAAACCCTGGAGCCGGCCCTGCCTGCCGTCTTCTATATTTTCTCTCTTGTTACCTAAACTTTTTTTTTTCATTGCTGGGGGCATCTGGCTCAAACCAGGCCTTTGCTTTACAAGGCTTCAGTGTCTCCAGGCATTTATTCCCCAACTGAAGCAAAAGGGCCTGATCCTGCATCCAAACATGGATATGAGACCTGACCTCCCAATGAGTTCCTGTAGCAATCCTGATAGCTCACAGGCAGTGACTTACCGTGGTCTCACTTGGAGGAGAAGGAGCCGGGATGGACAAAGTGTTTCCAAAAAAAACCCCTGTTAAGTTGCTTTAAAATTCCAGCTGTGCTTTTGAAATTGTGGTGTGTGTTGTGAAAGCGCCAAGGTTGGATCCAACGAACCCTGACCTTTCTCAAAGCAGAGCTCCCGTCCTGAATGGAGAACAGCAGCAGACCGGGAGATATTTGGAGCTGGTTGGTCTGGCTCGCAGTGTCCTGCACTACCCTCGCTGCTGCCAAAAGATTAGCTAATGGCGCACGCATACAAATCGTATGGCCAAGGTTTTCAGAAGCAGCTAGTGATTTGAGATGCCTCAATTTTTGAGAAAAGCAACAGAGGCTCCTGTGGCACCTTTGAGACTAACAGAAGTATTGGGAGCATAAGCTTTCGTGGGTAAGAACCTCACTTCTTCAGATGCAAGTGCCTCCATTTTTGAGGTTGCTCATCTTGAGGTCCCTCAAAGGAGCTTGATTTTAAGAAGGCAGGTTCTGCACTTTCTGATGATCAGGCATCTCAAGTCAGGAACCCAAATCCAGAGCTCCCCCTACTCACGAGTCCCTTGAAAATCCTAGCCTATATGGATAGATAAAATAAACTGGGTGGGGGGTACTTGCAAATCAGGGTGCAATTGACACATCTGCTTTTGCAATATTTGGCAATTGAGATAATAACCGATCAGGAACAAAATGTCAAGAATGATGGGAAATGTGTTAAAATAACGGTTCCCGGGTCTGTAATCCCAGAAGGGTGATGCTAATACTGTAAGAGGGGTTACCACAGGCTTGAGGTTACAGCGAGAATACAAGGTTGGGGGTGTTATTGACAGAGGATGGTTTTGCAATTGGCTGCATTTTGAAAGGATGGTTCAAAGGGTGGTTAGAGCCAGAAAAGTGAGACAGTTACAGCCCCACAAAGGTGATCCTAATTGAACGGGTGCAGATGGAAGTGAAGGAATTGAGGAGATTAAAATAAAGCATCTAATTTTTAAATGAGAGCTTGAACTATATGGGAGTGGCTAGCCAAAGGGCAAGTCATGGGGGACCGAGCCGTTTGCTTGTAGATCACCAGTTCTAACAGAGCCCAGGATGGGTAGTGACCACAAGTTATCCTCTGATGGCTGATCAGGGACTGGGATGAAATGAATTGGACGTACCACTCCCGCTACAAGCAGACAGGTGTCCACATCCCAGAAAAAGCCACTGGAGTTGACCAGAGCCAGCATCCTTCCTGGCAGCCTCAGCGAAGGACCCACAGACTCACTAGGCCAAGGCATCCTTCCTTCCACAAAGGACTGGGGGGGGGGGGGGGGGCGTGTCTGTTCTGTGGCTAAGGGGAAGGTTGCAGTGTCCGGCGAGGGTAACCCAGCACCTGGCACTGAATTCACACACAGAAAAGGATCCGAGAAGCTCCAGCAGCTCTATCAATCAACCGGGCCTTTAATCAGGGAACATGAGATGGCTGCTTCCTGTAAATCACATCTCTCCCCCCCATACACCCCCCACACACACACACACTGCACTTGGAAAGATTCGGGATTTCCATCTGTTGAAACTGTGCGGTAATGAAGAAGCTCCAGGCATCCACGCCCCTTAGGATGTCACTGGGCTTTCCCCTAGGAAATTAGGGTGGTTGGGTGTTTTCCTGTGTCTGACTGGGCAGGTTGGCCAGGGGATTGTCCCAGGAGGAGCTGTGGAAATCACTCTACTTGGCTAAGGGGAGATATGATTGAGGTCTATAAAATCATGACTGGTGTAGAGAAAGTAGATAAGGAAGTGTTGTTTACTACTTCTCATAACACAAGAACTAGGGGGTCACCAAATTAAATTAATAGGCAGCAGGTTTAAAACAAATAAAAGGAAGTATTTCTTCACACAACGCACAGTCAACCTGTGGAACTCCTTGCCAGAGGATGTTGTGAAGGCCAAGACCATAACAGGGTTCAAAAAAGAACTAGATAAGTTCATGGAGGATAGGTCCATCAATGGCTATTAGCCAGGATGGGCAGGCAGGGCCGCCGAGGGCGGGTTCAGGCCCCGGTGAAAAAAAATTTTCGGGCCCCCCAGCAAGGGCGGACCAGCTAAACAGGGCCGATGAGAAGTGGGGGAAGCCGGGCCCTGGTAATTTGTACCGGCTTCCCCCGGCCCTCTCGTCAGCCCTGTGGGCAGGAATGGTGTCCCTAGCCTCTGTTTGCCAGAAGCAGATGGGAATGGGTGACAGGCAATGGATCACTTGATGATTCCCTGTTCTGTTCATTCCCTCTGGGGCACCTGGCATTGGCCACTGTCAGAAGACAGGATACTGGGCTAGATGGACCTTTGGTCTGACCCAGTAGGGCCATTCTTATGTACGGATGGTGGATAACACGTTAGGCCCCCAATTATTACGCTTAGCCTGGGTGACACATAGCCTTGGAGAGGGGGTGTGACAGAGCCGTGTGGGAAAGGGGGAAGAAGGCGCTTTGCTTACTTGCTTTCCGTGGCTCGCCAGCAGGGTAAATGAGGACTCGTTTAACCTTCACCACTTTCCATTCTTCGCTGGGGTCAGCTCCGGTGCTAGCCCCAGAAGGAAGCAGCTCTGGGGCAGACTGTGGGGAGTCTCTTGTAGCTGGGTACCCACCAGCAGATGCCAAGCCATAGCTGTGGAATTTGGGCCCCAGCATGTCTCCATTGGTATTCCTGCTCTCCCGCTGGAGATGCTCTCTCAATTTTCCTCCTGGCAATTCATTCTTTTCCTCCTGCTCCTTCGGATTAAAAGGGCAAATGGCTGCAGTTGGCTGGCACCTTTGGTTGCCTTCCATCTCTTTCTCCTGCTGCAGAACCAAACAGCCATAGCCCACTTCTGGGTCCACCTGTAGAGTTTCAAAGCCATAAGAATGCTGGCACCTTTCACTGGACCCAGCACAGCGAGGCTGAGGTTGGAGACAAGGCTGCAGTAACGTTGCCTTCAGCATTGTACTCTCTTTCTGCAGTCTCTTTGGGCAGGGTTCAATGCTTTATGGCCTTTCAAGAGTCTTAAGGCTCAGCCTATTGTCCATACTCTGGGGACTCTCTCCTGTATGGGATAATCCCATAGAATAATCCACTGTTGCAGGGGAGAATGTCCGGGTTACTTGTGGGAGCTGATCTTCACCCTAACCTGAGAGCTTTCCCGTACATTGGGATATGGGTGTTACTGAGAGCAGGTGTGGTTTCTTTTTTCAAAGAGGAACCACGTGTTTTTAGCTGTGAAGTCTGAGTCCCCAAAGACCATTTGAATCTTCTTTGTTTTTCACTGCAGTCCCCAGATCTCCTAGCAGGGGAGAGTGGAAGACTGGACTGAGGAAACATCAGGGAGGAGCCTTTTCTGGGGATTTTCCTTTTCCAAAGGTGCATCAGGCAGATGAGGCAGCTTCAAAGACCAGGAACCTGAGCGAACAAAACAGAAAGCATGACAGATGTGAGCGTATCGGCAAATATGGGCCTGCTCTAGTCTGAACCAGTGCGGCGATTCCTGTGATCCTAACACTGCACACTTCATCTAGGGAGAATTGTGTAGAAAAGAAAATAATAATGATCCAGATGTTCCCTCCTATTAAAATAACATAAGAGGGGGGCCTGGGAGAGGCAGTCTCTGCCAGGATCCGCTCACGGAATCCCCCCACATCACCCTCCCAGCTCCCAGGCAGCAAAGGCCACGTGGCCCATCAGGAAACCTCCACGATCATATCTTTGAGGAGTGACCTGGCCCGTGTGATGTGAGAAAAGGAGAAGGGCTGTGGTGATGTGCTGGAACTCAACGTGCCCTGGGGGAACAAGGAGACAAGAAAGTTGCATTCTGTAGGGGAGAGAAGAGAAGAGAAAGACCTGATTAATTTATTAGTACTTAACTGCAGGGTTGCTGGGTGCCTGGATTCCCCACTGCCATGCGAGGAAAGGGTTAATTCCACTCCTCTGCCAGGGCCTGTATTAGTTATCTTATTCATCACATTCATCCCTTGTGGGTTTTTTGAGGATGAGATGACAAAGCCCTGAATCAGGTTCTATTGATGACTCAAGACCAGTGATAAATTCCACACGTTCTGTGGTGGCAGCATTACTGCTTCTCCCTGTCCAGTTACATCCCCAGGCTAATGACCTCAAGGGGAATAGAACAGAAAGGAATTCACGGGGCAAAGAGGGAAGGCTGACCTGGGCTCTGCATTGGGCCTGGCTGGAAGCAGGGGAAGAACCTCTATTCCTGTCCGTACCATATGGGGTCCACCCAGCATGGGACAGGGGAGAGGAGATTTCTGTCTGTACCATACAAAATCCATCCAGTGAGGGCACCAGCTAGGACGTGATAATATTTCGAACTGGTCTAGGCCCTCTGGCCATGTTACTGAATCCATAATAGTAAGAGTTGGGGGAGTTCTTTCTAACCCAGTGTTAACCCGGGATTCCTGGCTAGAGCAGAGAGAGATGAGCCATGTTATCTGTCTAAGGAGTTTTTTCTGCCACCGCTCAGTGTCGTGTCTGGGTGCCCAAAGCAATAGCAAAGACCCTAGTGGGCTTCATAGAGTCTGTGGCATTGCTCCTTGTTCAGGTTTCCACTCTGTCTGGGTTACAGTTTGGTCCGACTGTTTTGTTTCAGGTGGGGGCTGGTGTGGAAGGGGGTGGCGGTGATTTGAGGATCAGTCTCGCTGTGGTGGGAAGGCTCCTTTGAAGCGGCCCTTCAGGCTGTTTGCATGGTTTGGTGAAATAGCATCTAACTTGGCTGATGTCTGGTCACACCAGACCAGGAACAGCAACGGTGCACTCAAGCCCACTCCGACTAGCTAATGACAAAACTCCCATTGACTCCTCTTGGTAGCACCCGGCTAAGCCAGGCTGTGTTGCAATATGGATTGACTAACATGGTTTCAGGGCAAGCATGGACAGGACCATAGTTGTTTCGCTCTCCTTGCCCTGAGCATTAGCATGGGTGCAGAACAGGGTGCACAATAGCAAAGTGTGTCTGTTAAAGGAGAAGGGTAACAACATGTGTGGGGCAGGGTACGGGCTATCATGTGTGTAATGGCAGAGTCCAAAGCAGGGGAAATGCCCCTGGAGGGAATCCCTTTTGATCTGTTTAATTACATAAAATCCAAAAGCCCTGTGCTTATATCACAGCCCCGTGGTACTTAAGTGTCATTCCTTAGTGCACTGCCATTCAGAGACCTCTGCCTAATTGTGATTATAGTAGGACCTCAGACCCGTATGGTACACGCCCAGAACCAAGAGATGGCCCCTGCCCCAAAGACCTTACAATCTAAGTATCTATCTCTATGTCCATTATATGCTGGAGGTCATTTATATCTTAACTGGGACATGCTGCAAGCCACCTGATGTCCCTTGAGCCACCTGGACCTGCCTTTTGTCATCTGAAGAAGGCTCTATGCCTCTGGTTTATCTGAAATGTGGGCAAAGAGAAAGTTGCCTAAGCTAACCAAACCATCCTAGTCTCAACTGCTCAGTTGATTGTATGACAACTATCCACAGAGGGTTCCCTTTCAGAATCTCTTTCCTCCCTCCCATCACTAGAAGGTTTCATTAATGGACTAGTCATCATGGCAATATGCCGGCATGAAGCACATGAATAATCTATGCCCTCTCATTCAATCCCTTTCCCCCCCACAAGCTTCCACGAGAACCCGTATCAGTCTGAAAACCTTCATTCAAAGGTGCGTCCCATTTCTGAGCAGAGACTTCAGCATTCTTCATGCCTTCACATTTCAATTTTCCCTTTGGGCTGAGCCCAATTTGCACACGGAAATGGAAATTTCCGCAACATTTCCAAACGAAACCTCTTGTTTCACCAGAGGTGTTTCATAAGGAACAAAAACTCTGGTGGGTGCAAAATGGCCTGAAATGAAATTTATGGCCATTTTTCACACGCAAACATTCACCACAAAATTGTGCCCAGTTATGCCTGTTCCCCAGCAAATACTCGTCATGTAGGGGCAGGTTCCGATGTCATTACTAATTATGAGTAGTACCTTACGGTGAGCTGCTCCGCTGATTTCAGCCGGGCTACTGAAGGAGCCAGGAGCCTCTCAACATGGGTAATGCCAGCAGAAGCTAGCCTGAATTGGTAACCTGACTAGGAAAAGAATATTTCACTTGACTTGTCCATGAGCAGAGGAGGCTCTTGCTGCACCTCTCACTCTCCAAAAACTCCTCTCGCTGCTCAAAAGCAAGGGCGGCTCCCGCATCACTTCACTCCTTCAAGGACAAGCCGCTGTGCCGAGCTGAAACAGACTGTGCTGCCCCGCATCGACTGACTGGCACGTCTGCGTGGAGCGGGCGAATACAAATGGGCCACAACCTTCCTGGAGAACGGCTGCTGTTGCCCCTGCTGCACATAGGATTAGCTGGGCCCTCGCTATACGAAGCCCAGTATGGGGCAGAACCCACGAGGCGGAGCAGGAGGAGGAACTGAGCAAAGCGGGGAGCCAGGAGGGCAAATCCCCTATTTCATTTGCCGTTCAGTGGCATTTACAAGGAACCTGAGACTAGGGATGACCAGACAGCAAGTGTGAAAAATCAGTACGGGGGCGGGGGAGGCGGTTAATAGGCGCTTATATAAGAAAAAGCCCCAAATATCGGAACTGTCCCTATAAAATCGGGACATCTGGTCACCCTAGCTGAGACAAGGGGCTAGTGTTCGTTTTCAGCTTCTGTGTCAGTCAATGGCCCTCTCAGATATTTAAATACAGGTCAGTGACTTATCCAAGGAACACAACTAATTAAACTTTAATGGTCCAGATCCAATTTGGGGCTGGGCTGAACTGCCAGAGAATAGGGTTTTCATACCTGGATTGTAACTATAGCAAATTTCCCTTAATTGCAGGCTGGGAATTCCATCTACATCATAAGATAAGAAAAGCCGTACTGGGTCAGACCAAAGGTCCATCTTGTCCAGTATCCTGTCTTCTGACAGTGGCCAATGCCAGGTGTCCCAGAGGGAATGAACAGAACAGATAATCATCAAGTGATCCATCCCGTCGCCCATTCCCAGCTTCTGGCAAACAGAGGCTTGGGACACCATCCCTGCCCATCCTGGGTAATAGCCATTGATGGACTTATCCTCCATGAACTTACCTAGCTCTTTTTTGAACCCTGTTATAGTCTTGGCCTTCACAACATCCTCTGGCAAAGAGTTCCACAGGTTGACAGTGTGTTGTGTGAAGTAGTACTTCCTTTTATTTGTTTTAAACCTGCTACCTATTAATTTCATTTGGTGGCCCCTTGTTCTTGTATTATGAGAAGGAGTAATAAGACTTCCTTATTTACTTTCTCTATACCATTTGTGATTTTATAGACCTCTGTCATATCCCCCCTTAGTCGCCTCTTTTCCAAGCTGAAAAGTCCCAGACTTATTAATCTCTCCTTATACAGAAGCCGTTCTATACCCCTAATCATTTTTGTTGCCCTTTTCTGAACCTTTTTCAATTCCAATATATCTTTTTTGAGATGGGGTGAAGAGGCACCGAGCACCCTCCACACCTAGTCAGCACTTGGCCGGAGCGGGGCCCTAGGAGAACAGACTTTGGCTTCGGTAAGAAAAGTTCAAGTTTTAAACTTGTGCCAAGGGGGCAGGGAAACAATCTTCCTCTCCATGGTCTATTTCTCTTCCGACTCCACTGCATCTGACCCTGAGCAAACTCCGCCCCCCACCCACCCCCTCCGGCCACCCCCGCAAAAGGGAAAACTCAAGTGAACGTTCTGCCTCCTACACAAACATTTTTGGCAGGCGCTGGCGGCGTTCGTGCTGCCAATCCCTGCGAGAGGGGCCTGACGAGAGCCTCCCGTATGACAGCCCCATCTGTTGCCAGCACAGCTCAACGTGCCCAAGCCACCCCCAGCCTCACGGGGCCCTCCAACCTTCCAGGAGGGAGGCTGGCGTGGGCCATGTTCATGAGTCAGGATGTTTTGGGGGAGGCTGGAGTGGCTGGCTGGTGATGAACAAGGCGTCGAGGGGTCCATACATTGCTCCTAAAAGTGCCCATGATGTACCCAGGTGCTAAGGGGCACATTTGCAAAGCGCTTGGCGAGTGTCATCAGACTTGCCCTTGTGACACCCCTGGAACGGCCAGTAGATGACAGAAATGGCATGAAGTGTTCAGGGCTGGATAGCCCCCACAGCAAGTCCCTCCTGCAGAGGGCACAGGAATTGGCGGACGTGTGTTGGCACTGCCAGAATTGCCTACCCCTTGCTCCATCGGGAGCAGCTGAGTTTGGCTGCCAGCTTGTAGGGCTGGCAGATCCCCCAAGAGCCCTCAGAACTCAGGGCACCCACCTCTGCATTAACTCTGTGCCTCCATAATACCTCCTGTGTCCCTCCTCCCTCTCCTGGTTGCAAAGTGGAGCCATGCTGCCTTGACTTCCTTTGCTCCCCAAGTTCCAAACAGCAGCTGCACCAGGACAGGTTGATTTTGGGGAGACTGGAATGGTTGGCTGGTGATGAACAAGGCCGTGAGGGGTCTGGCTCTCACACTGGGGGTGAGATTAAGGTCAAGACAGGGTCCAGTGCCTATATTGAAAAGAGCCCGCCATTATGTCTAGCAGCTAAGGGGCGCATCTTCCCCCCCCTTGTGGCCCTCCGCAAGCTGGGTCCCATAAACCAGCTACAGGGATGCACCGTCCATCTGCTGGAGCCTATTGGATTTAGCACCTTTCATCCAAGGATCTCCAACCTCTTTGCAAACGAGAAGCATTACTAGGTCGCAGGGAAGTTGGGACTATTGTCCTTTGAATTGCAAATGTGTCAGATGAAGTGCAGAGAGAAAACAGAAGGGTAAGGCCTAGACCCCGGAGCCAAGAGACTGGCATCTGGGTCCACGCTCTCCCTTCCTATTAAGTAACCTTTCTGGGCCTCATTTTCTGCACCTGTAAAACAAGGAGAATGATACCGCCCTGTCATCCTCAGCAGGGCCTTGTGCAACCTGATTCAGTCCCGCTAGGATACCACGCTGAGATCCTCACAGGGAAGGTGCTGTACGAGAACAAAGCGGTATTAAATTACTCGCCCAAGGTCATGCTGCAAGCCAGTGGAAGGGACCCAGGAGTCCAGGCTCCAAGTCCCCAGCTCAAATCACAAGGTCAGACCCTCCCTTTCTAAAATAGCCCAGCAGCTATCAATGCGGGAATCCTCACCCATCCGTCTGCGCCAGCAGCGTGCCCCGCGCTGTGGAACTCGAATAGTCCGGTCGGAGCACCTCTCTCGCTCAGAAATCCCAAGCTGTGGGAAGCTCGGAGGCCAGTCCAGGCTGGAGTTCAGGGCGAGGGAATTGCTCCCTCCCACACCCACTTACATTGGGGTGAAGACCGGCCGCTCCACAATGGAACTGACATGCCAAGCGGGAGCCGTCAATGAGAGGGGGCGTCCCGGTAGGACTCCCGGCGCAAGGGCTGCGGGGCCTGCTTGATGCGAACAGGAGACTTTGTTACTGGGTTCCACGAAAGGCTGTCAGCAAAAGGAGAGAAGGGCAAAGTGGCCAGGTTGCTTCCTCTCCTCCCCACACCTCCCTGGGGCGAGTCCCAGGTCGGATACACCAACGAACCATGGGGGAGGCAATGGCTCAAACAAAAGGTCCTGGCAACCAGAGGGTCTTGGATTCTAATTCCAGCTGGGTCACTGGCGCATTCTGTGCCTTTGGCCAAGTCGTTGATTTCCTCTGGCCACAGTCCTCACAGGCCAGCTAGAAAATGAGCAAGAACCTTCTGGGAAGGCAAAGGCAACCCCGGAGCTGAACAGCTGGCTAGACCAAAGGAAAGTGCATTACCTCACTAGGAGCTAGAAGGGGGCAATGCTGGCCCAGAAATGGGGACAGGGTTCCTTTAAGCGGACCAGCTGATCTCCCCAGATGCCATTCCGGGTATAGCTGTAACTGAGTGCTTGGGGCGGAGCCAGCGCTGACAGTGCAGCCCTGTGCCCAGGCGCCCTCCATCTGTTGCGAGCTCAGATCAGATGCCCACCTCTCCCTGTGTTCCCGGGGACCCGGCCAAGACGGGTTGAAATGCTGCCTGCGGTGCTGGACAGCCGGCCAAACCTTCCTCTTCGGGATAAACCTGCCCTGTCCTTGGCGTTCTCCTTGTCCCCCTAATGCCTCCTAGCCCACAATGAGAATGGGCCGGCTGTGATCCACTGAGAGCATGGGGCCGAGAGGACTAGCCAAAGGCCCTCAGCAGGGGAGACAAGACATTCCCAGTCAGGGGATACTGAGACAGCTCCCTCCCTAGTGGGAGACTGGCCAGTTCCCTCCCTGTAGGACGTCGTCTCTGGGACAGCCCTGTCCCAGCAGGGGACGGGGGTGTCTGTAGGAAAGCCCTTGCCGGCATGGGACAGGGGGATGGTGTCTGGGACATGCCTGGGGGCATCTCTAGGAAAGCCCCTGGCAGTGTGGGATGTGGAAAGGGTGTCTCTAGGATACTCCGTTCCAGCATGGGACAGCGGGATTCTTACCTGCCCTCAGGCAGAGGCTGCGGGACCTGCCTGGCCTGTGGCGATTTTATTCTTTCTCCCTGGCTTGCTGTAGCCCCAGTGAAGGGGCAGGGCCAGGCTGGCCTTGGAAGCCTGCCCGAAATCCTGATGTCAACGCTCTGCCCTCTGCAGTGTTTGATGCAATATGAAAAACAACAAGAGTCTCCCGTGGCTGATTTACTACCTTGGAGGAAACCAGGATGGAAAAAACAATATTCCAGAGCGCCTGTCCTCAGTGCGCGCCTCGCAGTCAGGGACCCCGCGACCTCCCCCTTCCTGAGGGAGTGGGGGCGCCGGTGCTCACTGGGCAAACCACCAACACCTGGGAAAACCCCTGTCCCTGCCTTGCATCAGCTGAGACGTGGAAGCATGGGGTTTGGGGGTGGGGATCAGGAGAAGAGCAAGTGGCTGGAGTGGGGCTGTTTGGCGGGTGTCTCGTTGGCACCGCGCTGCCGTCTTTTCAATTACCTTTGCGCCGGAACGGAGCTGAGGAGACGCTGCAAAAATTGAGGCGGAGGGGAGAATAGTGGGGGGTGGGAGGGGTATCCGTTTAAACCCCTTCACCCACTGCTTCACTGCAGGAGCTTCCAGGCCTGTGGGCTCCACCCCATGCCCACCTTGCCGTGATCCTCCCCCGCCTCAGGACTCCGTGGGATGCAGTTAGTTGAGTGAAAGGAGAAAGAGGATCCTCAACAAAGCGCCAAGGCCTCTTGGAGCCTGATTGCAGCTACTCCCCGCAGCCCAGGGGCTATTCCCGCTGCTGGCCCCTGATAGTTGTGGGGTCATGAGTCTCTTGGGCGCTCAGCTAGGGGCACGAAGCCAGTGGCTTCCTGGCACTGGCTGACCCATGGTAGCTCCCTCTGCTGACCCGAGCACTTGGCCTAGAGGTGATTGAGAAAAGGCTGATGGGGGCGGGAGGTAGGAGTGACACTGGGAGGGTGGGGGGTGCCCCATGCACAGGTTCCCCTCCTGGTGCGAGGGCTGCCCTCGTGTTGTCCCTGGGCACTTTGTGCAGCTCTGCCCCGCGGTGCGAAGAGGGCAGCTAGTTTGTATTTTGTGACAAAAGGATCCTTCCTCCCATGAGCCCCAGAGGGCCCTCACATGCGTATGGGCCACTCTGACTAAATACCATCCCAAACCCACCACCCTCGCAGGGTCCCAGACCCCGGCTCCAGCCCAAGCCCGAACGTCTACACAACGATTTTTCAGCCCCGGAGCCCCAGTCAGCTGACCCGGGCCAGCCATGGGGGTTTTATTTTTGTGGAGCTGCGCCCTGAGTGCTGTCGCTTAGCCTCTCAGAACTAAAGTGGAGTTTAAATCACGCATCACCGTGTGCTGGTCTTCTGCCCAGGAGGGAATTTCACTCCTAAAGCCCAACCCAGCTTGTGTTGGCACCGTACAGACACATAGCGAGAGAGTCCCTGCCCTGGAGAGCTTCCAGTCTAAGGAAACAAGACAGACAAAGGGGCAGAGCGGAAACAAAGGCACAAAGAAGCTAAGTGACTTGCCCTGGATCCCGCAGCAGATCAGTGGCAGAGCTGGGACTAGAACTCACGTCCTACTGTTATAAAAACAATAATAGGTACATTGTGTGTGTTTATGACTGAGATGGGCTCAAATCAGGGTACCGGTTTGCTCCCCACTCCCAAACGCTGGGGAAGTTCAGCTCTGAAGCCAAATCCTGTGACTTGAACCGACCTCTATTTTGAGCCAAAGCAGAAGGCCGGATCTGGGCACCAATGAAATATGCGGAAGTTTGGACTCTGTTCAGGATCTGAACTTTGTGACTCAACATATATCTGATACAGAGGGAGAAATGGGAGTTTTGCAACATACAGCCTTGCAAAATTTATCAGCCCAGGCACCTGCCCTTAGCCGGATGATTTACGGGAAAGAAAACCTCATATTTTACACACCTTGTCCAAAAAAAAAAAATTTACTCAGCCTGAGTGAGAAGGATTTTGCAAGGCTGTGTATGTACAGACATTTGCAAATGCCATATACTGCCGATCCTCCTCCCTCCCTTTGCTCACCCACACACTCAACCTTCTCGGCAAAGATTTAGCAGATGCTGTACGGAGGTCTGACGTTCCTAAGACTTCAGGACATTTATAAAATATACAGCTGAATGTATGCTAGCATCTGAGGAAGAATCATAAATAACGAAAGCCAAACCACGTGTCAAATAAAGGAGCAAAGTGTGTTTTGTGAGGCGGTATCCCACTTTGTTTTTTTAACGTATGTTCCCAATAAAACGGGCAATATTCAGCAACTTGCAATGGGTTTCCCAATCAGCAGTGCAAATTGGCAAGGTTCTGCTCTGTCGTTAAAATCCGCACTGCAGCTGGAAATCAGTCCCTCTTTTGGCCATATTATAACCACTGTGCTCTATTTCACAGCTTCAACATGGTCGATATGAAATATGACCTGTAAACGATGCAAAACACCAAGATAACTTGAAAAGCCGACTTAAACAAGACTGCAGTATGCAAAGTAAGTAAGCGATGATTGGCAACAGAGCTGAGCAACATTTTTCGCCTGAAACATTTTTTGGCACAAAATGCAGACACTGAAATGTCACATCAATTCATGTTGATTTTGTCGAATTGTTCATTTAGGGGGAAAAAAAACTTCTGAAAAAAATCAAAATGTTTTGCTGATATTTTGGAAATGAAACATTCTAATTTTTTTTTTGGTTCAAAACAACTTTTCATGTTGAAATTTCCATTAATTTTATTTTAATATTCAAAACCATTAAAAATTGCCAAAATGAAACATTGCTTTTTGAGTTCAAAAAAACGTTTTGTTTGACCAGAAAGTTTTTTTCTGACTTTTCAATTTGCCAAAAATTTTCACTTTTGATCCAACCTGAAATTGTTCCCCTCCCCCCCCCCCAGACTTTTTGAAATGGCCAACAAACCGAAAAATCCATTGTTCACCCCACTGTAATTGACAGTTCCTTATGAGGTCACAATCCCACCACCCAATCGCTGTAGAAAACTGTCTCAATATTACCTCCCCCACCCTGTCTCTCTTGAAATCAAATGGTAAGCTTCAAAAACAGCTAGAGTTTTTTCTATTTGATCAGTATTATTTGCACTATAGCAGCTCCTGGTGACCCCAACTGAGATCAGAGCCCCATCGTGCTAGGCACAGTACCGACACATGGTAAGGGACAGTCCCTTCCCGGAAGAACTCACACTCTAAATAGACAAGGAGGGAGAAAGGATTCCTATCCCCATTTAGCAGCGGAGACAGGAGTTGAATCTAGATCTTCGGAGGCCCAATGCCTCTGTTTAGCCTATTGCCCTAGAATCTTACCAAGAAAAAATTGCATGAGGACAACGTTATGCCTCACTTTAAATGTGTAACTAGAACCTGGCCTTCCAATGGAAGCTGGTACAGGTTGCTGTCTTTGTTAGGGACCTCCTGGCCTTCCCTTCCCTTCCTACCCTGAGCCTCCCTAGAGGGCAGCCTGCATCACACTGGCTTCTTACCGCCTCGCTGCGGCATCACTTTGCCCTCTCCCTATCCTGGACCTCTATCCTGTGACAAGATTGGGGCCCAGTAATGCTCTAGCAAGACAACTGGTTTTCCTCATCCATGCCAGGTACTTTGACCCTGCATGGCTGGATGGAAGCACTCAGGGCCATGTTCCAAGGGAAGTCGAAACAAGAGCCCCTGGAGCAGGTGTCTCCAAAGCACCTGCACATGCTCGCAGAACAATTGCACTCCTGGTGCAGCAGATAACCAGCTGTCAGGTCCCTGAGAGCACACCCACCTTCCGATCCTGCCACACCATTACCGAGAGCCAGGTGTTTCCACGGCACCTTGAGAGATGCTTCATGGGTATCTTGCTCCTTGAGGCCAGCACTCCCTTTCCTGGACAAGCAAGGGTCACCCATCAACCAGGGCCTACTGCTGCTGCTGCAAGATTCTGAGTCCCTTCATCGCTCATTGATGTCACTTACTCAGTCCTTACTCAAGCAAACTTCCTTTGAAGTCAATGACCCAAACCCAGAGGGGCAGGAGCAGAGCTCTGGCAGCTCCTCTTGAAATTGCTGGGAGTTTCATAGAATCATAGAATAACAGGGTTGGAAGGGACCTCAGGAGGTCATCTAGTCCAACCCCCTGCTCCAAGCAGGACCAATCCCCAACTAAATCCCCAACTGGCCCCCTCAAGGGTTGAACTGTGCTGGGAAACAATGAGTGAGTAAAAACCTCAGCATTTGGCCCATTGACTTCCCTGGGGCCTAAGGGATACTACAGAGGTGAGATTAGATAGGTGCACAGACAGGCTTGGCTCCACAGTGAGAAGACAGGGAGTTACTCTGAATTTGTAGCGTGTCCCTGAGCTCCGAATCTGGCCCATAGCGAGGTTGCTCTGTGAACCCTCTGATGATACTACAGCATGGTCCCACCGTATCTCGAGAAATGGAAATTACATTTTTTCCAGTATAGGAAATCAGTCAAGCTTCATTTCATCCCAGTTCCATCTCAGGCACTAACTGTTCTGGGCAGCTTCATTCCGCTAGCCTTGAAACGGGGAAGCTAGTTTGAACATATCCCATTTTGTGAGCAATACAGACGCGATGATGCTATCTGGCCTGGTCATTGTAATAAGTGACTCTGGTGGTTTCCCACTGCTCTCCCCAGCACAGTCATATCCTGAGCAACCGTGAGACATTTCCACTGCCAGAGGGGTAGCATGACAATCCGAGCACACCCACCGTGGCAGCTGGACTGTGCAACTAACGGTAGTACAGTCTCCCTGTGAGACAGGTCTGCTTTGAAAGCAAGATCTAATCTAATACTATTGCATTTCAAAGCCAATGCGAGGGATTTCAAATCAATTCATTGCGTTCGGTGACAGATGCGGGGGCTGTGGTGGTAATGACTGGTATGAAATATTTTCACCTTCAAAGGGAAGTTCCAGAAACGCCTGGACATGTTTGTAACAGGGAGAGAACTCTGCAGAAGGCAGTTTTACTGTCTGTCCAGTCGGGTCTGGAATCTGAAAGCTCGGTAGCAAGGGGTGTGTGAATATTTGTGTGTGTGTGTCAGTCTGGATCTAGTTCTCGCAAAATGCCTGTGCGGTAGAAAGAAACACACTGAGGGCATATTCAAGCCAGTCCAAACAGCCCCCAGGCTGTCGGTTCACTCCTGGATTTTCTGTTTTCTTTATCATCCTCCTTTCCTGCTCTCTTTAACCCCTTCCGTGCAGGACACTCTGTTGGCGGACCAGCTCTGTGAATGACACCCCTTATGTACTCCAGCTCCAATTGATGTTCTGTGGTCCCAGAACGGCATTAGCAAGGGCTGAGCCTCAAAACTTTCTTTGTGCTTATCTGCACCTACGGAGGTGCCTTTCTCCCCTGCACCAGCTCCAGGGAGCCTCATCAGACTCTGCATCCCACTTGCCCACCCCCAGTCTAAGTCTTGCTTTCACTGCATCCCTATTTCTTCTCCATCTCCCCCACTCCCTGATCCTTCCTCCTGTCTTGGCTTTTTAGATGAGCTTTCCACACCTTTACCAGCTCCTCTGTTGGGCCCCAATACAGCGCCCTCTGCTGGCCATCTGAGATTTCCCCCTCCGCAGCTTCTTGCCGAAGGTGCACTGGATGGACGTAGCAGGGAAGCGGTATCCTGAGCTGAATGCCAACGGGGGGGGGGGGGGGCATGTGGGTGACACCTGCAGATGCAATCCCCCACCTGTTCACTTCCATCACTTGCATTTGGAAGTGTTTTTGGAGGAGGAGTGGGGCAGCCCTACCTCTGTATCCTATGCTCCGTCCCTACAACACAGAACCAGCTGGTTATTTTAATAGGGCCAAGCCCTGAAGCTCTTACTCAGGTAACTCTCCCATTGGACCCGATCCTGAAAGTGCGCTGAGCACCTGCCAATCCCACTGACGCCAAGGGGTGCTGTGTTTGCGGAAGCCGCTCAGGATTTGGAGAAGGAAGAAAGGAGGATTTCTGCTCCCCGGGAAGTGATGGGAGCCCCACGGCTTCAGCCGTTTAACCCGAGACTGGACCAAGCAGTGGCGAACATTGTGCGGGGAAGAGCCCTGCACTGGCAAGGGGGGAGGGACTGGGTAGCCCAATGGTCTTTGCCCATCTCTCCTGTGGCATCAGCAAGGAGCGGCGCCATCTCCCCTTGAAGGCAGCCTGTGATAGGCCAGTGATGTGACAGGAGGACAGGACTCTCCGATCGTGTTGCAGTAGCAATTCTACCACATGGCATTTCTCATCCTCTCATTTCATCTCATTCCCGTTCCTCCTTCCCTCGCCTTCTACCTTCGTCCCCCCACCACTCCAGAGAGACATGACGCCTCCTGGCAGCCTGGTTGCACACAGGGACAGCTCACATATTCTATGGGATTCTGAAATGGGAGCAAGGGCCTTTCGCGGTTGGGATAGATATCGACCCTTTCACACATCCAGGATCTGGCGGAGGGGGAGAGGAGCCACAGATAATCCATCGGCCGCATTTACTTCACCCCTTCCCTCCTTGGGTGGGAGGGCGTCCGTATCTGGAGCGACTGGCAGCTGGGAGCATTTTTTACAGGGACAAAGACCAATAAGTGTGCCCAGCAGGACAGCTTGGCCTCTCTACCGGCTCCCCTTCTGCCTAGTCACAGAATTGACCATGTACCCCACAGGAAAAAGAAAGGGGAGCTGGTAGGGAGAAGGGGATCAGCTCACCCTCTCCAGCCTGCACACAGGGTCAGTTTTATTTCTCTGGTGGCCTCAGACAGCGGAATCCAGAGTCCTTCTGCCCAGAGCTACACTGATTGGCTCCTTCTAGACCATCTGATATTGCTCTCCCTTATTGCCCAGCCCCTGGGTAATGAAAGGGATATTGTTCGGGGCAGGAGGGGGCTCACACATCCTTCCCTGCAATAGGTAGGAGGAAATGCCTTGCAGTTACACATCCTTAGAGCTAAGCCCTTGAGCACATGAATGGCTACCAGCATCCCTCAGCCCAGCTAGGACAGTCCTGCTCCACGGACAGCATTTACAACTCACAGCCAGCTGCTGTGTCAGGGAGGAACGGGCAGTTGCATTTTGAGGGGTAGGAGGGAATGCCTTGCCTCAGTTTGCAACCTGCACTCCATGGAGTAACTCCAGCTGGGAGCTAGTCTATAGATGGAAGAAGAAGTTCCCGCAGTATCATTATTACTCTGATATCGCACTGTGCTTTCTCTTTCCCTTTCCCTCTGCCCGGCTTTCTTCCGCTCTTTCTCCCTGTCCTACTTTCCTTCTTCAGCAGGAAAACACCAAACATCTGATCGCCATGTGGTTTCCTCACCCGCTGTCTGCTCATCTGGAGCCAACCCCCAACCTTGTCTATTCGCCATCTCCCCAACCCCTACCCTACTCACTTACCTGCTTCTGGAGAGCGATGTCCCCAAGGCAGGGTGGGCACTGCCAGGCTGAGAATCTTCCTTCCCCGGCCACTTCAGCCTGCATCTCACAGAGCAACTGGGTCTCCTCTGTCTCCCTCGGCAGCCTGAGCAGGAAAGGAGGAGGGCAGGGTGAAAAGGGGGGAGAGGGGAGGGGGGGAGAGAGGGAGGGAGGGGGGAAAGGAAACTTTAATAGCACAGAGCCCCTTTTGTTTCCAGCATATGGTATATTTCGGACATACTGAAGGCATTAGCCACCTATATGAAAGCGCTTACACTGGAATAGAAATGCAGCCCGTATCCAGCTCTCCGGGAAAGCATTCCATCAGGGATCTGGAGCCTGGCAAAATCTAAACAGAAAAGGAAAAACGGGCAACTTCCAAAGCCGTCAAGGTTTCTCTTTCACCTGGACACAGTTCTTCCGAGCTCTCTGGGGCTGTTCCCCGCTGAGCCAAATGATTGATTACTTTTAGCAGCGACGTCACCCCCCGAAGAGTAAGAGATCTGGAGAATTCCAAAGCAAAAGGGCCCCTGTCACAGACTGTGACCGCTGAATTACAGGGAGAGGTTGGAGTTTGGTTGTCCCATTGGGGCACTTGTAGAGTGAGCCAAACCCAAAGACTGCAGGCAAAGCGTGACAGGTGGTGGTAATGGAGCTGTGGTGGGACCCGGGGGACTATGCAGTGTTGGTGCCAAAGGAAAGGAAGTTTCCCTGTTACCCCCATTGTGTCTCAAAAGCCCTGTTGGACTCTCCAGAGGCCGTGTCAAATGACTTGCAGCTTTCGACAGCTCTAGTCACTCAACTGGTCCAGTAGGGAGGGGAGGAGGCAGAAGGGTGGATGACATATCTGCCGCTGGCCTAAAGCAATGTAGAGACAGGTCTGGAGCCATGGACCAAGTGTCAAAACCTTCCACGCTGCCCTCTCTTGCTCAGCAGGCTGTAGGGGAATTTGCCTGCACCTGCCTCTTCTTCACTAGGGCTGTCCTTTAGGAGCTCGTCATAGAGAAGGCTGGTTTTGTGGCTGAAACAGGGGCCTGGGACGCAGGAGTCCCTGCTCTGCCTAAGACTTCAAGTGTGACCTTGGGCAAGTCACTTCATCTCTTTGCACCTCAGTCCCCTTTGGTACAATGGGATAATACTTTCTCTCCCTCTGTGTCTGCGGTCAATTGCAGCGGTGAGCTATTTGAGGCAGGGGACATCTCTTGCTTTGTATTCATACAGTGGCCTCATTTGGAGCCTCTAGGTGCTACCATGATACAGCCAATAATAAATAAATAATCATCTGTTTCTACATAAACCACTGGAGGTGTCAAAGGGGGCTGGGAGGAGTTCATTCATTCTGCAGTATCAGGGATGTCTACACTACACCCTAAACCCAGGCTGTGACTCAGGTTTGAGCCCTGGCCCCTCTTCTGTCCACACACAAATCAGGCCGACTTAAGTCAGCAAGCACTCAGGACATGGGACTTAGGGCCCTGGTAGAGAGAGAATCAGAGCCCGAGTCCCACGAGACTTGGGTCCAAGCCCTGGCATTTTGCAGCGTGGCTGCAGCTCAAGCCGCAGACCTGACTCAGAAGGTCTGCGCACCCTGAAGTCATTAAACCATGATTTGAGGATTTCAATGGTTCAGACACAGGTTTGATATAGGAGTGGGTGGGTGAGATTCTGTAGCCTGCATTGTGCAGGAGGTCAGACTAGATCAGGGGTCGGCAACCTTTCAGAAGCGCTGTGCCGAGTCTTCATTTATTCACTCTCATTTAAGGTTTCGCGTGCCAGTAATACATTTTAACGTTTTAAAGAAGGTCTCTTTCTATAAGTCTATAATATAACTAAACTATTGTTGTATGTAAAGTAAATAAGGTTTTTAAAATGTTTAAGAAGCTTCCTTTAAAATTAAATTAACATGCAGAGCCCCCCGGACTGGTGGCCAGGACCTGGGCAGTGTGAGTGCCACTGAAAATCAGCTCACGTGCCACCTTCAGCATGCGTGCCATAGGTTGCCTACCCCTGGTCTAGATGATCATAATGGTCCCTTCGGACTTTAAAGTCTATGATTCTATGACAGTGCAGCATGTGAGACCTGGGTCCCGCCATTGAGAGCCCAGGTTTAGAATGCAGTGTGGACACTCAAGCATGGGCTTGGAAATACAAGCTCAGGTCCCCCAGACTTCGGCTTAGCGTGCAGTGTAGACATGCCCTCCGAAGCCAGAGCTCCCCGTGTCAAAGTGCTTCTCTGGTGCTGAGTCATTCTGGCCTAGTCGCGGGAAGGGAAGAGTGAGCAGTTCGGAGCAATAGGCTGTTTGCACACAAATAGCTTGCTAATCAGCAGGCAAGGAGCAGAGAGATAGCACAGCCCAGGGCAATGGGAAACACACACTGCCTGATTTGGTTGTTTGCCTCTCTGTGGTGCACTAACACAGTGGGGGCTGACGTGCAACTTAGGGTTCAAATGTGACCTATAGAATCATGCAAGGCAACACCCGGGAACCTTCCCCTTCAGCCCAGAGGAGTGCCCAGGGCAGAGGCCAGAGGTTCCAACAGGAAACGCCCCGTCTCACTCCAAGCAGCAGGTGCAGGCAGTGCAGACTGGTGGTGCCGGAACGCCATGCTCCATGAACCAGTGCCTGCTGGGATCTGGCAGAAAAACACGGATGGCTGCAATCTGCCCCAGTCCATACAAACGAGGTGCACGCCCCGGGCTTCTGGCAAATGGCCAGCGTGGCCCTTGGATAGACAAACCTGGATATGACCATGCCAATGTCAGCTCAAGGCTTCCATCCCGTCCCCCTGGCTGCCAAACCAACACCTAGCCAAAGGGGCATGAAACCGATCCAGTTTCCACAGGCAGCACAGCAGGGCTCCCCTCTGCGCCAGAGTCCGAAACAGGGCGTCTCTCCCCCAGCATTCGTACCTGTGGCCAGGGCCGGGGGAAAGGCATTGAAATGAGAACGTCCTGATGAGCTCTGCGACTGGACTCAGGGGAAAGAGCTTGTCGTCCCTGCTCCAGGACTGCAGCAAACTTCCAAACCCCAAAACATCAGCAGGGCAAGCAACGGCCACAAGCCGCGCACGCTGGGCAGGCTGCGTGGTTAATTGGTACTTTGTCCAGCCATGAGCCCGTCACACTCCAATTTGAAATAAAGAAAAGCAGCCAGTAAAAAGCCTTTATAGCTCTTCAGAGTTCATAAACCTGCAGGGCTCTAGCAAGGGGCCACTTGATTGGGGGCAGCCAGGAAAATTGATTGCAGATTTTGGTAAGTTAAACATTACAGCATTGCGAGCCCCGAGGCCTGGTTTGCTGAGCGGACCCCCAGTGGCAGAAATTAAACAAGGGAAGCTTTATGGGTATGGTGGGGGGGGAAGGGACTCTCTTGTTTTCCCTCCTCCCACACCCCATTCTCATTTTCTCCCTTGACTAAGGTACAGCAGACTTGTGAGGGGGGCTTAGAGAATATATGCAGTGTGCAGAACATCTCTGGCAAAAAGAACAGGAGTACTTGTGGCACCTTAGAGACTAACAAATTTATTAGAGCATAAGCTTTTGTGGACTACAGCCCACTTCTTCGGATCCTATAGGAGGACAACCGCTCTGTTTGCCATCTAACCCTATTATAACTCCTCAGGTGGTGCGCCCTGAAGGGACACTCCCCCACACAACAGGAGATACACAAAATCACACAGACAGATCATGGTTTTGGAAGCTGTCTGCGTCACCTTTGTCTCTTGTGATTTCTTCAGCAGCCTCTAACGTTTTCCATTGGGTTGTATTCCTTAAAGAGACCAGATGCTCTGGTTTAATTGGGACCATCCTGGTGTTTCCATCTGAGAGGCCACCAAGCTAAGAACCATTTCATTTCATCAGTCAAAGCGCTTGGGTGTTTGTGTGTTTATGAATAGCTACCAAATGTGTGTAACAACACCCATTGTTCAAGGCCAAAGTTTGGCCGGGCAACAACGTTGCAATGTGAGCCCAAGGGGGCAATGACCCAGCCTCCTCAGTGTAAAACCCCTGCAGGGGTCAAGAATCAGGGCTGAAGGGGGGAGGGCACCTGGCTGCTACCAGAGCCATACAGAGGAGGGAATTGAGGACACCGGAGTGCAGGGGGAAGAGTCTGAACTCAGGCACCACTTTGCTGTTCCAAGTGGCACTTTCCTGACCCAGGTGGGACAGCAAGACTACAGAGCATTCTGGTATTCTGTGACCCTAAGAACCATTGCCACAAAAATGCTCTGGTTTTGGATTATGAAATAGGGTCACTTGAGCACCCCAGATCTTCATTCTCATCCAGCAGGTCTCTTTCCTCTGCAGTCTCCTCCCATAACCCCCAATCCCAGTGGTTCTCAAACCACGGTCCATAGAGCGATTCCAGGTGGAGCTGCATGTGTCCGCCACAATGGGGAGACATCTGTCATTCTTCAAGCAGCTTCCTGCCAGTGGTATCCTAGCCCTGAACTCTTAGGATTCCCACAACGCAGCTGGATTAAGGTCCCAGCCCCCACCCTACATGGCTACTTCATGCCTTTCTTTGCCAAGCGTTTCTTTGGTGTGAAATTAACCAATGAGTAGGCCCGGTCACAAATTTTCCATCTCAACTTTTTTTTTTTTTAATTGGAAAATTGGGTTTTTGTCAAAACAAATATTGCCCTGGGAAGCGTCTGCTTTCCTTGAAAATGTTTGATTTTCCGTCAGAAAACCATAAACCACAAAACCGAACATTTGGGGTTTGGGCTGTATTCAGAGAAACGTTTTCCAGTTTTTAGGCAAATATTTTTTGTTTGTTTTCAGCAGTTCTCAGCTGAACATTTACTGGGCTTTGGCAGTTTTCAGGCAAAAACTTTTGAGTTTGGAGTGCTTGGTTTTGTGACGAAAAGGCAGAATTTTCCAATGGGAAAAAAACAATTTTCCAAACAGCTCCATTCACTAGTGATCAGATTAGCTGAGAGCACAAAGGTGGAAGGGAACAAAACCCAGGAGGAGAGAGCTAAAACTGTAAAGCAACCTGGAGAGATGAAAGCAGTGAGGTCTTGACAGAACAGAGATCCTCAGTATAAGTAAATGTCATGTCCTACACCCAACGCGAGGAAATCAGCAGCATGGATTCAAGGAGCCACACTCGTTGCATTAATCGCCCTCCTGTTTCCTAGTGTCACTTTCTAAGCACTAGAAGGTGTGGGGTTCAGAGGAGACGTATCCACAAGAGGATCTCTTCATTGAGTAGTCCACAATCTGACCATGTTGGAGCACTGTGACTCCATCTTATTTCCTTGTAGGCAGTCGAGACCTATTGTGCCATTGACATGCTGCTCTTGTTCTTTGCCGAATGTATAGAGCTCAGTCTCTTTGTTTGACCTGTTCCGGGTCGCTCTTTGGATGCGTTTATTGATGGTATGACAGCATCACAAGCTATAGACTTGATCTCTCCCTCTCGTGTTCCTCTTCCTCACCCCCTCCCTCTGAGCCCCCTGCCAAAGCCGTCATATTCCCCCTCTTCCCACTGGAACAGCATTCTAGCTGCTGGACAAAGGACATTTCATTATTCCCAACTGAAGTGTGTCAGAAACATACATTGCTCGAGTTCTAGGGCGCTGAGCTGCTTTCGGGACCTGGGCTCAAACTTAAGCATGGCTCACAAGTGAAAAGGAGCTGGGTGGTCTCTTGCCCTACTCTCCATCCACGTGTGCTGCAGAACTACCCCGTCATTGGCTTTGACTGGCAGATTCTGATTGAGAGGGAAAGGTCTGGGATTTAAACAGGATGGGTTGCTGCGGGGCAGGATTAAGGTGCATTGGCAGAGCGGGAGGGTGGGGTCCCAGGATTGGAGCAGCAGGGGGATGACAGAATTGTGCACCAGAGCAACTGTATAACCATGGTGCACTGAGATGTCATTTTTACAGCTGACTTCCCCTTTAAGGGCCTGATCCTCCTGTTGTTGAAATCAATCGGCTTATTACTATTCAATGGGTGCAGGCGTGGTCCCTAAATCCTGGCCGTTGTTCAGTTTCTTGTGATTTCATTCCTTTTCTTTGTCTCTCACACTATACATTTTGGAAGGTAGAAAAGGGAAAATAACACAGAAAGGCCCCAAAGGCCAGGCCTGAGCAAGAACATGAGCGAAGCCCTTCGCTGCGGAGTACCAGGCGGAACCGGGAGCATGTAGACAGCTATAGCAAATGTGCAACTTTGTTTATCGCACTGGGAGCTGTTGGGGACGATTATGTAAATATATATTTTACAGATGTTCTAACCACATAGTATTTATCCAGTCGAGAGTAACAGCACTTCCCGCTGCCATAGATACAGCTCGTCATGTCAACAGGGTCCAACCATCTGCTTGGGGAGTCTGTGGGCTTTGAAGGGCTTTACGGCGCATCAAAGCAGCAGCCCAGGAAGCATGCCTTTTGGAGCAAACCCAGTGAGAAGACAGTGGGGAGTTGTGAGAGGTGTCCCTGAAGACAGCGGTTGGATGAAATTTTTGTATGAAGCCAAGAGGCGCACCATGGAGGGACGCCAAGACTCAGATAGAGTTCCGAGGCTGCTTTGCACCGTTCACATGTCAGATGCACGTACGCACGGAGTGTGGCATTAGCTCATTACACAACAAACGTAATATGAAGGAATCGCATGGCCCAATGGGGCCCAACTAACCATGTTTACTAACTCTATGCAAGGCTTAGCGACATATATAAGCTGCTGCTCGGGCAGGGTTCTGGTGGCTTCTGAAACAGAAGACGGTGAGTGCCACATCGGGGCTCTCAAACTATTTAAAGGGCTACATCCCAATTCCTGCACACTAGCACATTAGAACCTTCTGCAGCTGGAGCCAAAAGTCAGGAATTCCCTGGGTTTGCAAAAGGGCGTGTCTCCCTCCCCATAAGGTATTTATGCAATATCAGACAAAGAACGGCGGGCTGCAATGTACAAATAAAGAGGATTCGTTTTTAGAGCTGGTCAAAAATTTGCCGTTCCATTTTTTTTTTCCCGAGGCAAATTAGGTTTTAGACAAAACAGAAGTTTGTACAGAAAGTGTCTGTTTTCCTTGAACATCCATAAACCTGACAAATGTCAGTCTTTGATTTTTTTTTTAAACAAAAAGTTGAAAATTTTCAATGGAAATTCCCCCCTGCTGCCCCTACCACTTGCTCTGTTATTTTTAATCACTCACAGCTTCTTTAATAACATCTATTCTGAGGCCCAAGAGGGAGGAAGACCTTCTCAAAAGTGTCTAAATCCATCTCACCTCCAGGCTCTAGATATTCTTACAATCCAGAATTCTCACATTGTCCAGTTGGCTGGACTTCATCAGCATATACTGTACAGCCCCATCCCGCTGGTAAGTAATGGTGTGATGCTGTCACTTTCCTTAATCTCTGTTGCACGCAGATTTATGAATCTTAATAACACCGTGCATGGACTTTGACCCTCAGTTGCTACAGAATTCCAGGGCCCAGGTGCTGTAAGGAGGGTGTGTAGCTGGGTGTGTATCTTAGCTGGTGAACTTCCTTAACCTTCCCTCCACCACACCTCACAGATCCATTGGCGACTTTACTGGAAGTCTTGATTCGTGGCAGGAAGAGTCTGGACAGCCAAGTTTGTCGTGGGAGTCATGAGAATTTGGAAAGAATGAGAGGAAATGGGTGGGGTGGGGGGAAGTTTGATGAAGGAGGGGGTGCAGAGGGGAAGGAATTTTTCCTTGCCAGTGTTTTGGCTGCTTCGGTGTGAACTTGTATAAATGTACTCCTTATCTCTCAGACCATTTGATGTTTCCATGAAAAGAAAACAGTCTGCAGAAAAAAAAAAAGAATCTTGGTATAATATCCCTTTGGCATTGTAAAGAATGTTAAACGGCTCTAATCAGCAGGACCTCTTCAGCACTGTGGGGCTCGCATAGTTCTGGGGGGAGCCACTTCTGGCGGACGTAGAAATGTAAAAGAGCAGCTTCTTATGCTGGGAGTGTGCCACCCAGACGGGTCTGGCTTGAAGATGGAGGGAGGCCTCTCTCTTTCCTCCCTCTCCTCCCAGGGGGAGGAATTAATGACCTCAGAGTATATTTACCCAGGCCCTGGCAATCTTCAAGTCGGTGGTTCCTAGTCTGCAAAGAAAACAATGCGACTGCAGGCTTATGAACTGAGATGTCCTTGAACCAAAATCATTAGATCCAAACTCGGAGCCGAACTCTGAGGCTCGGGTCTGTCTCGCTTTCTGTCTTTCAATCATCAAGCCCTGTGGCCCTCAGCCTTTTCCATGCCACGACCTCATCTTACAACAACACCAGTGTTTCAGGAACACCCGCCTCTTCTATCGAGCCATAAAGAAAGGGAGAGTGGGCAGGACCCCAGGTCAGGAGCCCACGTTCTAGACTGGGCCAAGGTTGATACCACCATCCCTTCCTTCCAATCTACGGGAGTTCAAAGACAATGAATGCGACTAGTGCTTTGAGCCTCACAGGCAGTGGGCCAAAATGAGTGAGCTGGAGAAAAAGGCACCTGCTGACAGGAGAAGAATGAAGGGGGCTACATAAGACCCCCAGGTCTTAGGAAATCCGAGAAAATGTTCTGCATTAAGTCAGACCCAGCAATTTACTTCAATGGGGTTGAGCTGCAAAGGTGAAACAGAGAGCAGAAATAGGACCAAACTGTCTGCCCGTAATGCCATGCAGTTGGAATGACCTGATTCACCTATATCAGTACTTAAGATGCCTTTAGGGGGTCCAGGTGAATAGGAAAACCGTAGCAAGATGTATAAGCAAGATGCCATGGGGTGCATTAGCTGATGTTTCATAGAGTTTAAGGCCAGAAGCAACCACTAGATCATCCATTCTGACCTCCTGTATAGCACAAGCCATTAAATTTCCCCAGTAACAACTACACTGAACCAATAACTTGGGTTAGACAAAAGCAGTGGTTCTCAAAGGTATTTGATCGCATTTCCCCCCGCCCCTTATCGGCAGTAGTTCACGTCCCATCCACCCCCAGCCACACAAGTGCTTATACCGATTTTTTAAAAAGCCAACATGCAACTCTCCCTAAATATTAAAACCAGCAGGGCATCGATTCAAACCGAGCCAATGAACCATTGTGATCAGAACAAAAGCAAAAAACCGTGATTGTGTTCGATGCTTACAATGAAACATGCACACCGCGGCGTAGCAAACGGATTAACGTACAGAGGGCAACGACTTTGTATAATGCTATGCCAGAAAATCCATTAAATGCAAAGCGCCTTCTAGAGTGAAATGCACAGCGCCATCTGAGGGCCTGGAGGAATCAGCTTGGCTAGTTATTCACTGCTGTGGGTAAAATATGCACAGTACATTGTTTTTTCTTCAAGCTTCTCATGCCCTGCCCCTCCGCCCCCAAATACATTTCACACACCACCACCACCCCCGCAGGGGGCCTGACCCCAATTTGAGAACCTCTGGACTAAAGCATTTCAGTTCTCAGAAAACTGAATTGTTGTGTGTAACAGGCACATAACAGGAGAGATCTAGGTGCATAGGGATATAGACACTAACACCTTTTTTGGATCTTGCCAAGAAACAACTGGAAGGCTCAGACAGACAGGTAAGACACAAGCTATTTAAGATCCCAGCAAGTGGCTCAAAGCATCAAACACACAGTAGTCATCTACTGCATCTACACTGGGAAAGAGGTCACCTCACAAACAGCCTTTCAGTCAAGAATCTTATTAAGCACAGCACAGGCTCTGAAACATTATTATTCCCTTGGAGAACTGGTCCTCTTACAAGTAGTTCTTTTGATTTACAGCTGCAATAGCAAAACCTGCATGATCTTCCTATGGCATAATAAGTAATATTCTACCAGACCTGGGAATTATGGAGCGAACCCCCAGATAAACTGTCACAGCATCACAATACTAGCTGTGTCGAGGTACGCGCATTTCCTTAAGAGTGATAATGTGGTGCAAATTCAAATGGTGTGTGAAAAAAATCTATAATAAACTGTGTAATCATAGATACTGCTGTGAGCTTATGGAATATACTTGAAGGCAAACGAGCTGGAAGCATTATTTAAAAATACCCAACCGTATGGGGTTTCTCCTACATAGTCCGGTAACTTGCTCATATGTATCGTCTGTGGAGTTATCTTCCCAAGTGCTGAAGACCCGTGTCAGCAAACGTGTGACTAAGAGCTGAGAGGTTGTGCAAGGAAAACTGCTTGGTGGACATCACTGCTGGGTCTACTGGAAACTAGGATCTAAA
This sequence comes from Trachemys scripta elegans, assembly GCF_013100865.1. Classification (NCBI taxonomy): domain Eukaryota; kingdom Metazoa; phylum Chordata; order Testudines; family Emydidae; genus Trachemys; species Trachemys scripta. Next base: position 6,316,197 of record NC_048305.1, read on the forward strand.
TTGCGGGACACAATGAACATCAATGGAAGAGGCAGTCATTTACGGGGCTGAATTTGTTCCCTTCAGTAGTCTAATTGGTACAAGCTACTCAGCTGGGCCACTTATACCCACTGTGACAAAGTTCCTCCTCTATCTTGGTGGGTCCTGCGCTTAGGGGCGGATTTTCTTGCCTCAGAGATTCACCATGTGGGTTGGGGAACAGCCCAGAGACCTTCCCCTCTGGAAGAACCCACAGTCCAGGTCAATTGGGAGGTTTGGGGGGAACCCGGGCCCACCCTCTACTCCGGGTTCCAGCCCAGGGCCCTGTGGACTGCAGCTGTCTATAGTGCCTCCTGTAACAGCTGCATGACAGCTACAACTCCCTGGGCTATTTCCCCATGGCCTCCTCCAAACACCTTCCTTATTCTCACCACAGCACCTTCCTCCTGGTGTCTGATAACGCTTGTGCTCCTCAGTCCTCCAGCAGCACACCCTCACCTTCTCACTCTCAGCTCCTTGCGCCTCTTGCTCCCAGCTCCTCACACTCGCACCACAAACTGAAGTGAGCTCCTTTTAAAACCCAGGTGCCCTGATTAACCTGCCTTAATTGATTTTAGCAGCTTCCTCTTAATTGGCTCCAGGTGTCCTAATTAGCCTGCCTGCCTTAACTGGTTCTAGCAGGTTCCTGATTACTCTAGTGCAGCCCCTGCTCTGGTCACTCAGGGAACAGAAAACTACTCATCCAGTGACCAGTATATTTGCCCTCTACCAGACTCCTGTACCCCCCTGGTCTGGGCCTGTCACACCACGTATACCTGTTTTTTGACCAACTCACCCCCAACGTGGTACTTACAAGAGGATTTACATCACTGCTGAATTTGGCCCTAGCTGTCCAGGAAATGACTAGCATACAGGCACACAGATCACTACATTGTCATCATACAGTGAAGGCCAGTTACATTACATCCTTTGATGATATGGCACTATTTTGTCATCACATATAACACTCGGGCAAAACAACCGGCCCATGATCTCCCCCACCCCACCCCGACACACACACTATCTGCCCTTAGGTGAAAAAGTTGCAAAGTCATAAATATACATTCACCCCACAAAACAGAGCGAGAAAGAAACTGCATATCGCACTGGAATTTCTCCGACCAGCTCAGGCCCAGGCCTATGAATACGTCTCCCTACGTGGAAACACTTATGCTCCATATCTGTAATGTGGCCACATGATGTACAGATCAATGCCGAAACATGCACTTTCATGCATAGGCGGATGCCAAATATGGACATTCATGTGTACCCAGGCTGACGAGATTTGCTGGGCTGTGTAATTCATTGATGTCAGGAAAGCTTTGCTTAGATCTATCGTAGGGTTTTACGCTGCCTCCGATCACCACAGTAGCTGAGCCCCTTCCATGAAAAAAGAAGTAGCCATAATGCCGTCCCTAGTCATGGTGTCTCTGACACTTCTCCCTTTGCAGGGGGGGGAAAAACCCCTCTGCTTGTGGCATTTTTAGTTTGGCTGGTTGCTTTGGTGGCTGTTACAGGAGTTTGTTTTGGGGTGGGGGAGGGGTATTGCGTTTGATGGGCGTGTCAGTGTCGGTTGTGCCATTCTGGCTATGGTGCAAAGGCTTGTCGAGGAGGAAGGTTTTGCAGAGTATCCTAATGAAGCTCAGAGGCCACATCCGATTCACAGGGAGATTTCTGCTGCCTTTATAACCAGTACCCAGCACAGCCCTGCAAATGGGGATGATGCCCACAAACACACCCTTCCATTCACCCTGCACTACGGAGTCCACTAACCCCCACAGCAAGTAAAGCCAGCGCAATTGGCAGAGCCATTCTGAGCATGTGCAAACTCTGCTATGGGTCCTGGCCATGCGCTCGCTAAAGGAACTGAGATCGGGTGACCAGACAGCAAGTGTGAAAAATCAGGACGGGGGTGGAGGGTAATAGGAGCCTATATAAGAAAAAGACCCAAAAATCGGGACATCTGGTCACCCTAAACCAGTGGTTCTCAAACTTGGGCCGCCGCTTGTTCAGGGAAAGCCCCTGGCAGGCCGGGCCGGTTTGTTTACCTGCCACGTCCGCAGGTTCGGCTGATCGGGGCTCCCACTGGCCGCGGTTCACCGCTCCAGGCCAATGGGGGCTGCAGGAAGCGGCGCGGGCCGAGGGACATGCTGGCCGCCACTTCCCCACAGCCCCCATTGGCTTGAAGCGGCGAACCGCGGCCAGTGGGAGCTGCGATCGGCCGAACCTGCGGATGCGGCAGGTAAAGAAACCGGCCCGGCCCGCCAGGGGCTTTCCCTGAACAAGCAGCGGCCCAGGTTTGAGAACCACTGCCCTAAACTGAGGGAACACGGAGGTTTCAGCCACAAGGCCAAACTGAATGATACGCGCTGTCCAAACCACCAGCTGGGCTTCCTGCCCGTTGTGTAAAAGGCCGGGAGATTTTTACAGCAGCGTCTGTAGCCCAGCTTTCTAGCGTAACTGTCCTTTCAACCTAGCCAGAGACGAAGCAAGTTCTGTGGGAGGTTCCCGTTGAGCTGCAGGGTCTTGAGTTTCCTTGCGCTTCAGAAAAATTCCTCTTGCAGTCGTCTCTGACGCAGACGGCTTTCTTTTCTCCTTTGTGAAACCAGACAAGTTCTCTTTGGGCAGGAATGGCAAGAAAGCCCCTTTGTTCAACTCTGCAAACAGGGCCACGCCACGGCCTACCCCCGTTTCCTCATTACCGCCTCCCCCGCGAGGCGCTCGCCCCCAGTGTCTAGCCAACTGCCCCTGCATTAACCTTGTGTTTGTCTAAGTGATCTGCCTCCTCCGTCCAACAATATAGCACTGTCTATCCTGCAGCCCACACCACTTCAGGGGCCGTGCGAGGCGGAGCAAGGGGGAGCGCGCGTGTGTGAGAAAGAACATGAGTGCCCATGTGTGTGTTGGCGTGAGAGTCGGCCTGCTTGCCTCATAGGTTGGGAACGGCTGATGTGGGGATGCAGAGACTGGAACAGTGCCGAAGAGCCCTTCACCTTACGGGTGGTGGGGAGCAGCCGAACATTTTGATCAAAGAAAGAAGGCAGAAGAACGAGCCTGGGCGGGAGACGGAGGGGGGAACTCGGCCTTCCATGAATGAGCAGCCATTAATGAGAACCAGCTGACGATATCCTGCCCCCTGCGCTCCTTCTCCCCCCACCCCCCGCCTCCCGCCTCCTCTTGGTTCACCCTTGGGGTCAGCTTGTATTTTCATAAGTCTTGATTGCCGAGAAATTGGAGGCTTGTGTGCCAGTGAGGGTCTGATTTGTTAATGGCAGGCCCGAGGCAGAGAGCACTGAAACATGAGGAACTGAATTACAAACTCCAGCCAAAGGACTCCTAACAGGGCGGGTTAACACCCACACACACACCCGTAACCTCTGTAGAATGGCTGAACATCTGTGGAGGAAAACCTCTGGGACTCCCCAGCTTTTCCTTGCTAAGAAAACACATGTAGATTAGGGGCATGTGTTTCCCTTGTGGATCCTGCCTATCACGTATGCATTTTATGTGGCTCAGGTGAACTCAGTTCGGCTCCCATGTATTTCATATGGGGCTTTCTTCTTATGAACAAAAAAACCCCATATGAACAATGGAAATCACATGGAAGTTCCACTGGAGGACATAGACCCCACCCTCCCCCAACAAGTGAAAGGTGGGGTATGGGAACATGCCTCCCATTATCTATGTAGCAGAGGATCTGAGCTAGTCAGTAAGAGCAGTGGTTCTCAAAGCCGGTCCGCTGCTTGTTCAGGGAAAGCCCCTGGCGGGCCGGGCCAGTTTGTTTACCTGCTGCGTCCGCAGGTTCGGCCGATCGCGGCTCCCACTGGCCGTGGTTCGCCACTCCAGGCCAATGGGGGCTGTGGGAAGTGGTGTCCAGTACGTCCCTCGGCCCGTGCCGCTTTCTGCAGCCCCCATTGGCCTGGAGCAGCGAACCGCAGCCAGTGGGAGCCGCGATTGGCCGAACCTGCGGACGCAGCAGGTAAACAAACCAGTCCGGCCCACCAGGGGCTTTCCCTGAGCAAGCGGCGAACCGGCTTTGAGAACCACTGGGTAAGAGTGAACTGAGCCAAGAGGCTTGATGCAACAGGTTTGTGTGTAGTGATTATTTCCCTTCTTCTCCTTTTCTCTGGGCTGTTTCGTGTGGCGGTAGTGGGGGATGCAGCATTATTATTTATCTTGCATGGACCAGGCCTCGTGGTGCTAGGCGCTGGACAAACACAGAACAAAAAGACTACTCGTCACCTTCTGGTCACATTTTCTACACGGACCCTTGTTACCAGCGTCCAAAGCAGAAGCAGCTAGGGCACCCACAAAAGAGTGATAAAGTCACTGACAATGATTCATAAGTAGTAATAATACACAGCTCTTATTTAGTGCTTTTCATCAGTAGATCTCAAAGCATATTAGAAAGGCTCCCCTCTGCTTCTTCGTCTGGAATGTATTTGCATGTGCGTGGCAAATAATAGAGCTATAAAGCTGATGCGTCATTCGACGGAACTGTGGGAGAGAGTCATTGATATAAGAGACTAAGCAGCGATGTAGATATTAGTGCAAATCAATATGGCTTTGGGCCAGGAAGATAGACCGGAGATGCTGGTTTTGCGTGGAGGCAGCTACTGGAAAAATTGAGAGAGAAAAGGAAAAGTGTTCACATGGTATTCACTGATCTGGAAAAGGCCTTTGACTCAGTTCCAAGGGATCATCTGGTGGGGTTTGAGGGAGAAAATGGTACCAGAACTTTCTGTGCGGCCTGTTTAAGCCATGCAGCCAGGATGGGCAGGGATGGTGTCCCTAGCCTCTGTTTGCCAGAAGCTGGGAATGAGCGACAGGGGATGGATCACTTGATGATGACCTGTTCTGTTCATTCCCTCTGTGGCACCTGGCACTGGCCACTGTCGGAAAGCAGGATACTGGGCTAGATGGACCTTTGGTATGGCCCTTCTTATGTATATAGATGCAACAATCAACAGTCAGAACTTCTAGTAGTGAAACAAATGAACTATTGGTAAAGGAGGGAGTGGATCAGGGATCAGCACCAAACCCTTTCTTATTTATCCTCGTTCAGGATACCACAAGGGACATACGAAAGTTGGCATCTTGGTGCATGCTGTTTGCAGATGATATCACTCTGTGCAGTGAGAAAGATCATCTAGAAGAGGATCTTGATAATCTGGAGAGACATGGGCTTAAAAATAAGGAGGGGGAAAACATAGTATATGGTACGTAATTTCAATAGAAGAATTATTCTTGAAACCAGAGGGGAAGACAATACTGAACATGCAAAGTTTCAAGAATCTGGGTTGTAGAGTCTGGGGAAATGGAGGAGGAAATTAGAGCTAAGACTAATAAATGCTGGGCTCAAATGGAGAGAGAGGAGTGCTGTAGTATGTCTCTGGAAGATGCCAGTACGATGAAAAGGGAAAGTCTATAAAACAGTGGCCAGTTCAAGTTTAACATATGGCTTTGTGTGTTGGGCAACAAAGAAGAACCACGAGCAAGTGATTTGATCTACAGATATGCAAATAGTGAGCTGGATGAGTGGCGTAAGCAAGAAGGACCACATGACATGTTCAGAGACCCCCTCAAAGTAACACCTAGAAATGAAGAAATGGGGGAGTGCAGGCTCAGATGGTTTGGTCATGTAAAGCGCAGTCATGACAACTCTATGTGTAAGAGAGTCCAACAGATCAAGCCTGAAGGAAAAAGACAGAGCGGCTGACCCAAGAAGAAACAGTGGGCTGTCCTAAAGGAAGACATGATGTCAGCATGTGCCATGATAGAGGACATGGCATTGAACAGAGCGCTTTGGAGGGAGAGGACTCGTAGAGCGGACCCCGTTTGATGGGATTAATGCAAGGAAGAAGAAGTACATGTGTGCGTGATGTCGCTCTCAAGTGCAACTCATGTTATGTTTGCAACATCGAGGTCAAACAAACACACACAGCCTCTTTCACAATAGTACCACTTTCCCTAGGCCACTTCTGCGGCAAATAGCACCCAGCTCACAGAACCCCAGCCTGCCTGCAGAGCCATCACACCCCCCAACCCAATCCTCTCTAGCTGTATGGGGTTGGCTCCTCCGTATCTCCCGTGGAGCTTTCTATGCCAAGAGCCACTCAGCACAGAATAGCTAGAAGCTAAGGTAAGGGGCTGTCAGGGCTGCTACCCACAAAAGCCAGTGGTAAAGGGGCTGCTTTCGGATGCAAAACCCCTCAGTTCAAGTCCTAGCTGGGGCAGGTTCCCTGCAAGAGGCGACCTCTCCACAGGAAATGTTCAAATGACTATTTGTGTCTGAGGGGAGAGAGCAGCGAACTAAATCCTCCATCTCACTTCTCCTGTTTGGCCATTAAAATTCCTCAGGACAGAGTTCCAGAGCTGTTCGCCAGGGCGGCACTTGGAAACCATCTCTTGACGCCTTCTCCTTTGACAATATGTTTCTGAGCAAAAGCCTGAAGGCTAACGCGCGGCCCAAGCACAGCGTCCCAGTGGATTTCCCCAGAAGGACGGCTCCTTATCTGATCGGAAGAGCTGGGACATGATGAACTTGAACTGATGAGACATTTCCCCTCCTCTCTTATGAAGTGTCTGTGATCAGGGAGGCATCTTTGGCATCATGGATTTTTCTCTTGGGGTTAAAGTCTAGTCAGTCTTGGAAAAAAACTCTTCCCCCTTCTACCTCCCAAGTTCCTCTCTGTTCAGCCTGATTCCTCACTTTCAACTGTGCCTCTCGTCAGCTGCCGCCTGTTACCTTTCCTCCTTGACTAAGGGAGGACGAAGTTAAAGAGTCTGCTCCAATTTCCTCAACCTGTTTACCCTGCAGTTACAGGATGGTTTTGACCAACAGGAACTAGGATCTGGGTTTTGTTTCAAGCCCATCTCTAACACTAAGTATGAAGAGGATCCAGATTCAAACTTTGCTCAGACTTCTATCCCGGGGCCAGCCAAACTCTGGTTCCCAACACACCCGGAAACCTCTCTCTCCATTAATCAAGCACCTGATCTCAGGCAAAAGGGCTGGTATTTCCATTCCCCATGTCACACGTTTCTCCTGGCCACAATTCCATCACCTCTACCTCCCTGCAAGGAGAAGTCAATAGGTGTGTGAGCTGAAAAATGGCCATAGGAAAATCCATGACAGGCCTTTATACAGCAAGTCTGTTAGGCTCCTGGAAGTCATCTTTCTTCCACTTGTGTTTCTCTGGTGTCCAGATCAGGCATGCAGAAGCAAGGGCTCTGGACCAGTTGACCGTTGACAGTTCTTCATATGACACATCTGACAAGCCGTGGGCCCAGCTGCAGACACGCAGCCTGTGCGTTCACCCACTCATGCTCCATGTGGGCAGCTCTTCAGAAGAACAGGCCAGAAGGCAAATGCTCTGCAAGGCCTTGGATAGAAGCATTTTGGGATCTGGACGCAGTTCTGGGCAGCTCTTGTCACAAATGCTAACTGCCCGATAGCTTTGCTTACCAAGGTACTTCCTTCTTCCTCTTGCTCCAATATCAAATACCTTCCAGCAGGGCTGTCCCATAGGGAAGCTCCCAGAACTTCAGGGTCGGATGCACGAGTGACCAAAAAGTCTCTGACTTCAAGGGTTTCTCACTGAAGACACTACCAATGGTGCACCCCGCTGTCAGCATAGGGGAACCCCAACAGTGCCCATGTCAGCCAAGGGAGACCTCATTCAGCCCAGCAGGGCAGCCTGTCTACAGCCTCTATGCCACAAACACACAGGCCAGCAGTCCCTGCAAAAGGATTCGGGGATGGTGGCATCCACCAAAGGGATTTAGTCTCTGAAATGCCCATCATTACGCAGCCGTTTGTGGAGGGAGCAAACAGGAGCGCTGGCCAACGGAGTGTTTCTATGGAACCCTCGGGCCGGGAGACGGATGAGCAGGAGAGAAGCGTCCTGTAGGGTGAGGGCTTGCTGGGCAACAGTAACGGACTGGGATTCCACTCATCATGGCTGTCTGTGGCACGCAGACAAGTGTCAGGGCTTCAGTGGTTGCGGGTGGGGGGTTCAACAGAGTTTTGTTCCTCGTTTGAAGGTCGGTTTTAACTATTTCACTGCCATCTGCTGCTAGTTCTGAGATCCGCACTGCAAGTCGTGGAGTGCTTCGCACATCTGACCCTATGTAATAGGGTCCTCAGTGGGCTGGGAGGCCTAGTGGTTAGCACCCACTCAGTCATGGGGCAGTGGTAGGGAAGCCTGGGCCCGCCCCCTCCACCAGGCTCCGACCCAGGGCCCTAGGAGGGTGGGCAGCATTTGACCTCCAGGGTGGAGAAAACCCTTTGAGTTACCCTCCCTTGGTTACTTGCTACCACCGCTTCTGGTCCCAGATAAGGAAGTCAGAAAAGGAAACCAAACCATCCGCCCCAACCAGGCTCAGCATACAGTCCTGGTACTTCAGGGAGGCGTCTCCAGCCCCTTTTGGCAGGAGCCTTCAGGATAGGTCTATCCCCTTCCCCAGCCTCCTGACTTTTGAGCTGGGTTGCTCCCTTTTCACCCCTGTCTCCAGCCGGAGCACGCTCTGCAGGGTTGGAGGGGCGGGACTAGCTGGGCCCAGGACTGCCCATTAACCCCTTCCGTCCCGGTGTGGGGTTTGTATACCGCATCACACCATACTACAGCACAGGATGCACATGCTGTGGCAAGACACGCATGTGCACACAAGTGCAGCTGTGTCAGGGTTCACACGCCAGCCTCTGCATGCAGCAGGAGCCATATACACCCCAGCTCATTTGCAATGAGAGTCACATTAGCAGACAAACTAGGATGCTCTGGGCTGGGGCTGGGGCTGAGGGGTTTGGGGTGCAGGAGGGTGCTCCAGGATGGGACCGAGGGGTTTGGAGGGCGGGAGAGGGATCAGGACTGTAGCAGGGTGTTGGGGTGTTGGGGGGGGAAGTGAGGATTCTGGTTCTTGGTGCGGGCTCTGGGGTGGGGCCAAGGATGAGGGGCTTGGGGTATCAGAGGGTGCTCCGGGCTGGGACTGAGGGGTTTGGAGAGTGGCGGGGGGATCAGGCCTGGGGTAGGGGGTTGGGGCGTGGGCGGGAGTAAGGGGTGCAACAGGAGCGGCGCCAGGGTTTTTGGCGCCCTAAGCAGGGGTCCTTCCGCGCTCCCGGTCGTCGTCGGCAATTCTGTGGCGGGGGGGGGTCCTTCCGCGCTCCCGGTCTTCGGGGCACTTCGGCGGCGGGTCCCGGAGCAAGTGAAGAACCCGCCGCAGAATTGCCACCGAAGACCCGGAGCGTGGAAGGACCCCCCAGCTGCCAAATTGCTGTCAAGGGCGGCAAAATGCCGCCTCCCCAAATCCTGGCATCCTAGGCAATCGCCTAGGTCACCTAAATGGAAGCACCGGCCCTGGGGTGCAGGCACAGGCGGCTCCCGGAAGCAGCACCATGTCCCCCCTCCGGCTCCTACGCGGCAGTGCGGCCAGGCGGCTCTGCACGCTGCCCCTTCCGCAGGCACCAATGGGAGCTGTGGGGGCGGCTCTTGGGGTGGGGGCACCGTGTGGAGCCTCTTGGGAAGTGTAGGAGCTGGAGGAGGGGACATGCTGGCTGCTTCCTGAGAGCCACAGGGCACAGAGGCTAGCAGGGAGCCTGCCAGCCCCGCTGTGTGGCGCTGCCAACCAGACAGTCAAGGACACGGTCAGCAGTGCTGACCGGAGCCACTAGGGTCCCTTTTCGACTCGGTGTTCCCACCAAAAACCAGACACCTGGTAACCCTAGCACCTGGGGGTCTCGGCTGCTGGCCCAAATTCCAACTACTGGCCCCACGTCCGGAGCTCCGCTCCCAGCCATGCACGCGGGGTCCCGGCTGCAGGCCCCATCCCCAGGGCTTCTCACCTGCCCCCAGCTGTGACCCCGGACCTCTTACCCCTGCCCCACTCCCAGAGCCACGGCCCTGCTCCTGGCCCCAGCTCTAAGGCACACGGGGGGCATGGACAGGAATGGGGGGCGCAGCTCCCCCACTCTAAAAAGTTTTTCAATCTTCCCTCATAGGTCATGGTTTCTAGACCCTTAATCATTTTTGTTGCTCTTCTCTGGACTTTCTCCAATCTGTCCACATCTTCCCTGAAATGTGGCGCCCAGAACTGGACACAATACTCCAGCTGAGGCCTAATCAGCGCAGAGTAGAGCGGAAGAATTACTTCTCATGTCTTGCTTACAAAACTCCTGCTAGTACATCCCAGAATTATGTTTGCTTTTTTTGCAACAGCGTTACACTGTTGACTCATATTTAGCTTGTGATCCACTAGGGTCCCCAGATCCCTTTCCGAAATACTCCTTCCTAGGCAGTCATTTCCCATTTTGTGTGTGTGCAACTGATTGTTCCTTCCTAAGGGGAGTACTTTGCATTTGTCCTTATTGAATTTCATCCTATGATTTCATCATAGCACATAGGAGGTCTACAGTATTTGCAGTATATACAGTATGCACGTGTGTGTGAGAGAGAGCGCTGGAGGGGCACACTGGATATGCACATGGATATGTGTGTGAGGTGGTTTGCACATAATGAATCTCTGTGCGTGCAAGTCGAGTTTACCCTGTCCTGGGGGTTAGCACAACCCTATTCCATCACAGATGATAGGCACCAGGTTCTATAAACTCCCTGCAGATCGACTTCCATGAAGACTAAAAGCCCGGGGAAGAACTCCAAGCAGCGGTGCAGTCAGAGGAAATGAGAACAGAAGAATGTCATAAACAACTGTAAACTTCCTTGGCGATTATCCCGGCTTAGATCGGGTCAGGCCTTCAGACTGTTTACAGAAAACCTAGCTCACCAAGAAACCCATCTCCCACTTCCTGTTGACGGCAGAAAGACAACATTTAAAGTGAGTCAGAAGGCCGGGAAGTCTGAAACTCAAGTGAATTAATGTCCTCTACTCTATTCATAATACTGAAGGGGGCTGCGCTGAAGTCAGCACAACCGGGTCCAGAGGCAGTTAGAAGCCGGCAAGCAAGTTATGTGTTTGCCTTTGGAACTGAGCTGATCATAGATGTCATTCCAGGAAGTCCCACCTCTGGAAGACAGTACTTCAGGGGTGACCTCATTGAGTCGGTGGCTAGTGATTGGCTGCGGCTGAGACGATGTCATTTGGGGCAGGACTCGCCTTTCAGAATGGTTCCTTTTGGAATTATGTTACACCAGAGCAACCCCCACTGGTCTGGGCTGCCAGTAGGGTACCTAGGGCTAGGGCTTGGGATAATGACACTGATCAGACATCTTTCCAGGTGGACCATTCCCACATCAGGGACACTCTAGCATCTCATGATTTTACTTTATATAGGAGCCCAGGTGGGGTCTAGTTTCCGGACGTGCTGCACATCAACAGAAGCCGTGGGTGATCAACAGCTTGGAAAACAAGGTCAATACCGTGTGTATGTGCATCCGGTGATCCCAGCGTGGGGGCCGGGACTCAGGAGGCCCTGGGTTCTATTGCCACACGGGTGACCTTGGACAAGATTTTGTGGCTTGATTTCATCTTCTGTAAAACGGTGGAAATCGTATTTACCTAACTCTCAGCAGGGCTGGGGAGAGGAATTCCTTTAAAGCCATTCTGGGTGTTTGAAAAGGGCTTGGAGCTCTTCTGCTTTAGACACGGAACATACCACCTCTCCATACTGGGTTCCCTGGACACCTCCCTCCCTTGTCCTTGCTCTCTCTTTCTATACAGCATTCCGCCTCAGTAAAAAACACTTCTCGGCCGTCTTGCATTTAGTGGAGCCGGTAACGCTCGGCCTAAGTTCCCCTCAAGGCCAGGCTCCATTGCTGTGAAGTTCTTCGAAGTGTGGACTTCAGCCAACCAGAGAGCTCAGCTTTGGATACGGCTGCTGTTTACTGCCTGAGTCATCATCTGTCACGAACCCAAGGAGCCCGAGAGGGAAAACTCAGCGCTGACCTGAAAACCAGCTTATTTCTCTCCAAGTCAACATAAAGGGATCAGCAAGACATCTCTTTTTCTCATCCACATGAGGCATTTCGCTGGCCGTGGCTATGTGCCGGAGGGAGAAAAACTCTCCCCCACAGCTAAGCTCTTTCCCCAGCTCCTGTCTCCATGCTGTCCTCTCTGCTGCTCTGGATCCATTATGTGCTAGGCGCTGTACAGAACACATGAAACCACAGGCACGGCTTTGGCAGAGGCTCCAATCCTAGGCCCCAATCCTGCCATCTGAGCCATATGGGAAGGGTCTCTTATGTCCACATGGGGTCTCACCGACGTTAATGGGATTCGACGCCAGGCACAAGAGTCTGCCCGAGTGGATCCAACTGCATGTTCGGGGCCTATAAGCCAGCCAGACAATGCAACAAACACTGGGAGACCTGGAGAAGAAAGCAACTTAGAAAGGGAGATGATGTTTTCAGTTTTCTCCTTTCTGCTGTTTTAATCAGTGCTCCCCATCCCGGAGCGCCCACCTCCCTCACACCTCAGCAGTCCCCACCCCGGTGCGCCCACCCTCTTTGGCAGTCCCCGTCCTGGGATATCCATCCCCCTCGCCCTTCTCAGCACTCCCGATTCGCTACACCTGGCCTCCACTCTTGCCCCATACAGATCCTCGATACTGATCCTCCTTTGAGAGTTACTTCTTCCCCAGGGCTCAACACCGCTGACCTATATTCGCCAGCTATTTTCCTTCTTCAGCCTGTTAGTAGCAGGAGGAAGACGGGGAAAATGAAAACATAAATAACTGCCCAAGCTCTCCGATCTCCATCTCCTCTGGGGCCCCAGTGAGCCTGGGCCTACGCTGGCCTGTCTCCGGCTGCGAGCTGCTTGGGGCAGGAGCCATCTGCATTTCTGTGCCTCGTGCACGTGGCTGGAACTTATCAATAACGACAATATCGAGACAGTAGAAATTAAACTCAGCTGTCACGGTCGATCGACACAATCCCACAGCACTTGGCCTTCACCCAGCATCACTGGGTGCCACTTGCCTTGTGCCCAAGGAGTCTTAACCCAGAAAGGAGCGCTTAGGAACAGCTACCAAGCCACCACTGCTCGTGCTTCTCCCCGCTCCAGCACAGTCCTCCAGCCTCTAGAGGGGAAGGTCAATACCGCGAGCCGGGGGCCAATGGAGCAGCTCCACTGGCTGAGCTAAAGGAGGTCCCCAGCAGAGGTCAATGGTAGCATCTCCCGCCATGCAGGCCTGGTGGAAAGTGGTTTGCGAATAAACCCAGTTGCAATGGGTAACATTAAATGCATAAATGAGTGAGCCCAGGCAGCGTGGAGGCTCAGCTTACATGGGAATTGCCTCGCTGTGAATGTGATTTGAATTAAATTATACACACGCCTTATGTTCACCCCAACTCTTCCTTGTCCCTGCAGCCTGCACTTCCCTCCCCATCCACGTGCCTTTGGCCCTGGAGGCAAGGCCAGTACTAAACTTTGATAATAATGGACTGTCCCTAGCCAGGGTTTCCTAATGGCTCATCCCTGCTCGCACAGGCCAGGGAAATGGTATCAGCGGGTCCTTGCTAGTCACAAACCCTGTGTAAATAGGATTCTGGCCACAATGGTTCCAGTGCTGCCTTCTTCAGCGGCTGTGGGCCGCCCCTGCTCATGGCTGGTTAGCCTATAGCTTGCCCTGCTCTCCTTCACCAGCTGCTTCTCTCTTTGTTTAGGGTCCTGCTCTAATTTTTTTCCCCCCTGGGACGCTTTCAGCAATAAAACTGTCCCGACTCCTGGACAATCAGGCTCTTTCGCCAGGAAACTAAATCTATTTTTCACGTCTGCCTCTGTAACCATTAGCCTGGCCCAGCCAGTGGGATCCTGAAACATCTCCCCCGGATGCAACTTTCGACAGCCCCCTAAGCAGGGCTTCAGAGACCACCCCAGATCTGGCCTCGGCAGCACATCTGCAACCCAGTTTGCTTCCCTGTAAGGTACCAACAACTCCCATTCGCCGAAGCCAGTGGGAGAAAAATCAGCCCTCTGGCCTCGTCCAGCGGAATGGACTGGAGCTCTGGGACTGCTCCCGAACTCTCCCCTCGTAGCCTTGTGTACTGAGCTTGTTCTGAACCCTGGGACAGAACGCTTCCAGGCAGACTGAACAGAGACTGCAGCGATACACTAGGTCATGTGTTCACCAGCTGCTTGGAAATTGTTTCTTGTCTTCGGGTCATAAGTGCAGGTTTTTATAATTATTAGCTCTGGTCATTTACCATAAACTATTTATTCTGGCTCATACGGAGGGGTTTGATGCATGGAGGGCTGCATGTACTCGCCAAGTGCGTGTGTAGGGGCGGGAGGGTGTTGATTAGGCCGATGTGTGTACAATAGTGAGTTACACGAGTTATGTCTCTGCGTGTGTGCAAGTGTGTGTGCCTGCATGCCCCTGATTGTGCAAGGGTCAGTGTGTGTGAGCTGTGTCATCTATAAATAGACTGTGCGTGGCACATGGGAGGGAGCCGTTTTCACTTTCGGGCGCTTGGATGAGCGTTTCCAGTTCCGTCTTTGGATGCTAATGCTACATAAAACGAGCACCTGGGCACCCCCCGAGTGCCGATCTGAGCACCCGCTTGTGGAATTAGGTGCCCTCGCGACACTAATTTCTGCTTTGTAAATTACAGCATGCCCCCCCTCACCCCGGCACAGGGCACCAGTTGCTGCACAGTGATTCATTTTAATAGTAGAAATGACACTCAAAAGAATGAGATTTAGAAAACCAAACAAAGCAGGTGCTCACCCCGTGTGAAGCGCAGTGCGAAGGGGGTTAATTGCAGAGATGGAAGGGGAAAGAAGAGGCTTTTAAAAGCGGGAGGAGAGGAGGTAAAACTGGGTGTTGATAAGACACACCCCGGCCTGACACCAGTCACCTGGTGCCCGATGGCACAAAGGTGGGATCCCTGTAGCTAATCGGATGAGGGTCCGGGAGAACCCTTGACGGTGGAGAGGCCGTGTGCCAAGGGCTTCCCATTCCTAGATGCACCAGATGAAGGTGAGAGCAGCTGGGAGCTCACATTGCTGAAGAACATGGTGCCCAGTGCTCCCGAATTAAGGGTGCAGTGGGAGGAGGGGTGATTCCTGCTGCGTTCACGGGCACCATCGGGGCTAGGTGCCTTTTCGTGCATTATTCCGCAGCATGGAACAAGTGCTGGCAAATGACCGTGGAAGGGCAGGGGAAGCACAATGTGTTACCTGTAAGGATGCTAGCCAGGAGACAAAGGGGTTCTTTTTCCAGGATCTCAGTCACTCCCTCTCCCTGACTTTACCAGACTGAGGGATAGGGTGACCAGACAGCAAATGTGAAAAATCAGGACGGGGGGTGGGGGGTAATTGGAGCCTATATAAGAAAAAGACCCCAAAATCAGGACTGTCCCTATAAAATAGGGACATCTGGTCACCCTACTGGGGGAGAAGCAACTGACTTTCTGCAAACCTGGGCAGCTGTGAAGTGGCTGTCCCGGCCTGTTCTCCCCACTTTGGGACACTGAAGGCTGCTGTTTCAGAACATCTGGCTGCTGGAAAGAATCCAGGCCTAGCTGTTATGGCTAGTGGTGGAATCCTCCGCTCCGACAGCGATGCCATCAATCACCCATCTGAGCCCGGCTGGTGTGAGCGTGCATGGCGCATAGGGAACTGTGGGCAGTCCAGAGTGACGGAGCATCCTTTCCGGACCATTTATTGTCATGCTGTAGCCAGCGCTGGGACAAGGAACAGGGAGGGGGCACTTCAAACACAGGCCTGGCCAGACTTCCCCCGGCTCTGGAAAGGATCAGGCGAAGCGGGACATGGAGGGGAGTTTTTCATTTACTTTTCAACAGCAAGGGAGAAATATTAATTATCTTCCCCCCACCCCATCAGTCTCTCCCTCTGGGAAGATTTCAGCTCAGCACATTCCTGCTTTAGAAGAATCTGAAAATAAATTGCCCTTCCCTTCCTCTTTAAATAATTACAAGTCTGCATTCCCCATCTGTTGTCCCACCTCCATCGTCGGTCGGTGCCCCTGTCCTTCCCCGCTTCTGGGGGCTGTTGGCTGCTCGCAAGAGTCTCTGAATTTCCACAGGGCAGATCTGGAAGCAAGCAGGCGTGTTCAGGGGTGACATCAAATGGGCCAAAGCAATGGATGGAAAAGAGACCACGCAGGCATGGAAATGGATCAAAGAAATGTGTGTTTTGCCTTCAATGTTCTCAGTTACGAAAGAGATTAAGAACAGGCCCCACCGATTTCCCAGGGTACAAAGGGAAGGTGGGAATGGGGATCACTACCAAGGGTGCACTAGCGTCTCGAGCACAAAGGCCATTGCAGCCTATCGGCGGGTCCGGCAGGCTGGCCTTTCCTGCCCCTTCCCATGCTCCACAGGTAGAATGAGACGGAAGATGGGATCTTGCAAGGAAAGTGCATGGCTGCCATCTACGTGCAATGCCTTATCCCACCCAGCAGGAGGCAAACTAATGCCTCCCACCATTCCCCAGCATGAAGCCCGGGAGGGTACGTCTCCACTGCAGCTGGGAGGGAGCCTCCCAGAAGGTGCCCAGACTCATGCTAACGGGGTTCGATCTCGCACGCTAAAAATAGCAGCATGGACAGTGTGGCTCGGGCAGCAGCTCACCCGACCCGTTGGGGCTGAACTCAGGTGGCTGGAGTGGGTCCCCACAAGCGCTGCCGGGTCCACACTGCTGTTTTTAGCCGCCGAGCTAGCGCAAGTCTGTCAACCCGGGCTGGCGGCGTAGCCCGACCGATTGTGCCACACACCGTTGGCACTGTTTACCCGGCAACTGGTTGACTTACGCTGGCCTTGGCACAGAGAGTCGACAGCAGTCGGACAAAATAAGCCAACCCCCCCCCGAATGGGGACAGTGAAAGAATAATGTCTAAGAGCAAGAAAATCCAGCCGTCTTTTATTCTGTAGCTTATTCATTATTATTATGACGTGAGGCAGCATGAAGGGTGCCATGTTCAACCGCACTCAACACCGGCCTAACTCTGCTCCACGTGGGCGTTTGACAGTCCTGCATGGGTCCATCTGGAATGGACCATCGCTCCTGAAGTGGCTTTGTAATAGTGTATGAATAATCTCCCCAGGGATTAGAAAGACACACCAAACTCCTTCCACTCGTAAGTCTCCCCAGATGAAAAGCTAGTGGTATATCCCGCTATGCCTCTGGGAGGTCTGGTAGACCTCGTTCTGATGAAGGACCGCTCATTCAGATCTACACGCACTGAAGTTCTCCTCTTTGCTGGAAAGCCCTTCTGGCAAGTTACTCGGAGTATTAGACAATTCCTCCAAAATCATTGGGCATTACTGCAAACATCCCTGTCTTGTCAATGGCCCACTATGACTTGGCCTCAAGCAACAGAATGGGGGGGCGTAACATTACACGGAAAGGATGAGACTACATGCCAGTAATTGTTGCCGGCCTATGGGGGAGGCAAAGTCTGCCTCCACACTCATCATGTGGTATTTATGGAAAGAGGCAGGAGAATCCACACACATCCAGGCAGAATATGAAACACATGTTGCCGCTGTTAGCCAGCTCAGCTTGCGTATTACGGATGTGCTAGGGCCTGCTCGGGGCTGGGATGTCACGGGTGGTCTGGTAAAAACGGGTTGGTTTGTTTTTTAAGGAGGCTGCATGGCTATGATTTGCCCAGATGCCAGGCTGCGAGGGCAAGAGAGAGGAGGAGGAGGAGGCGGCTGCGACCTTTGGAGTCTGACCAGCCTGCAGCTGCTGGGACGTGCCTGAGCGTAGTGAGTCCATGTTGGTGGGGAGAAGCAGTGGGGAGGGAAGGTGAAGTCACCTGTCACCCGAAGATCTGCAAAGCTCAGTGCTGGGAAAGCCACGCCTAGTCTATCCTGACAACGGTGTGCATTCACCTGGGGCACAAAGGCAGGTGAGCAAAGTCCAGCACTGCACCGAACACCCACACGATGGGCATGGTTTTTTTACAAGTTGCATTTCCCCCAGCGCTAGCTATCGCAAAGGGAACCTCATGACAATTGCACAGCCCAGGCTAATGCTGAAAATGGTGGCAGCAGCTGATGACCCATCCATGCCAGCGTTGCTAACACCAGTAGAGCTGAACTCAGGTTAGCAACAGTGGCCCCTTGAACATTTTTCCTTAATGTACTGAGGGGCTGACAGATCTATTCTTGGTTAGCACCACATGGTTAGCTGCTGTGGGATAATGATTATACCTAGCTCACCTAGGGGGCTTTTCATGAGTAGATCCCTTAGTGCCTTACAAAGCAGGTCAATATCATCATCATCATCATCATCCCACTTTTACAGATGGGGAAACTAAGGCACACCGCAGGGACATGACTTGCCTAAGGGCAGCCAGGAGGCTAGATGCAGAGCTGGGAATGGAACGCAGGTCTTCTGACTCCCAGTCTAGTGTTTGACCCACTAGGCCAACACTGCCCAATGCCCCAAAGAGCAGTCTGGTGGGGAATAAGCATACACAGAGAGTACAGAGGACCTCTTAGAAACAAAGCGCTTGATTTTCAGGTAAGCCTTGTTGGAAATTAGCAATGGCACCAGCCAAAAAGAAAAAAAAAAAGGCTTGAAACTTATGAATTGTGCACAGCGCTGGACAAGCTACAATCCAGCTCTGTCATTGTCCTGTCTCCTTCCTCTCCCACCCCCTCCATTTGTCTGAACACCCCTTGCTGTGTCTTGCCTTAAACAAGGTCCTGATCCTGCAAAAAGCCCCATGGACTTCAGAGAAGCTTTGCACAGGCCCAATTTCAAGAAGGATGTTGATAAATTGGAGAGGGTTCGGAGAAGAGCCACAAGAATGATTAAAGGATTAGAAAACCTGCCTTATGGTGATCGCCTCAAGGAGCTCAATGTATTTAGCTTAACAAAGAGAAGGTTAAGGAGTGACTTGATCAGTCTGTAAGTACCTAGCAGGGGAACAAATCTTTAATGCTGGGCTCTTCAGTCTAGCAGAGAAAAGTCTAACATGCTCCAAGAGCTGGAAGTTGAAGCTGCACAAATTCAGCCTGGAAATAAGGTTACATTTTTAACAGAGAGTAACGAACCACTGGAACAACTTACCAAGAGTCAGGGTGGATCCTCCATCACGGACAATTATTAAATCAAGACTGGATGTTTTTTCTAAAAGCTCGGCTCTGGGAATTATTTTGGGGAAGTTCTACGGCCTGCACTCTACAGGGAGTCAGACTAGATCAGGGGTTCTCCAACCGTGGGTCCGGACCCCAAAGTGGATCGCAACCCCATTTTAATGGGGTCACCAGGGCTAAGGCTAAGACATGTTGGGGCCCGGGGCTGAAGCCTGAGCCCCACCTCACGGGGCTGAAGCCCCTGGACATCAGCCCTGGGCAGCGGGGCTCAGATTACAGGCCCCCTGCCTGGGGCTGAAGCCCTGTGGCTTCAGTTTTGAGCCCCTCACCCAGGACGCTTGGGCTCGGGCGGGCTCAGGCTCCTGGGGTCGTGTAGTAATTTTTGTTGTCAGAAGGGGGTCAATGAAGTTTGAGAACCGCTGGACCTAGATGATCGCAATGGTCCCTTCTGGCTTTAGAATCCATGAATCGATGAAAAGGTTGGGGCCTTCGGCTGCAAACTCCGTGTTGTGGGGACTGTGTCTTATTGTGCATTTGTACCAGCACAAAGGGAGCCCTGCTCTGATTGGGAGGCCTGGGCACTACCGAAATGAAACTAAACCGCAACAACAAGCCAGCATAGGCGGATCTGGGTTTGGGGCTGGAATTCGACAGCTCCCATCAAGGTGCAGGGATGCTCAAATGCAGGTTCCCAGTAAGATCCCACCTATTTTATAAAGTAGTCTACTGATATAGCTACACCGGCCAGGTTTTTCTAGGGTAGAGTAGGCCTTAGAAAGCTGATTTCTTTGCACTTTGAGCCTTGCTTTTTTTCACAACTGCATTTGGTTTTATTCAGGTGCATTTTGGGTGGTTCCATGAGGTGCTTAGAAATTTTGCATCATGTCTTTGTGATCCTGAAAATTGCCCTTCATAGAGGGAGCTCTGTTTGGGTTCCCCTTGTGTTTCACTGCATTATTAAAAGGGAGTAACCTTGAGGGCTGTTGCCTTGCTCAGCTCTTCCTGAGACCTCCAAGAGCCTCGTAGATTTCGCTCCCCAAAGAAATGGGAGTGCCTTGCTGTAATGTGGGAGTGTTGTGAAGATCACAGGAGCTATGGAGACAGGCAATACTCACAGCGGTTTGGATTTTGCAACGCCTTGCTCTGTTTTCTGTTGTGTAAATCCCAAACCAGCATCAGTTCAGTTCCAGCATCTATATGATTCAAACCCCAAAGCACTGAGGAAAGTGGGTGGGTTTCAAATTGATACTGGGCTTGGCTCCTCTCTGAATCACATAGAGCCAGGCAAAAGCAGAAGAGATTTTGCACATCCCAAATGAGGGCAGTCAAGCGTTGTTTTGGAAACCCAGCAGCGGGTTAGATCTGGGGCTCTGGTTTATTTGAACCAATGAAGATCGTGTGTCTTGTGGGGAAGCAGCTCTGGGTTTGGCTCGCTACTCTTTTCCTATTGAGTGTTTTGGTTTAATTAGGCTCTGTACAAAAGATTCCAAAATTAACCTCTTCTAGCCACACAAGGAGTCATTTAAAAAAGAACAAAACTTGCCAAAACCCAACTGATCTGTTCCCTATTCCCTGCCTGGGTTTCCTTTCCCTGCCCGGCTGCTTCCCCAGGTATCCGTCACATGCTTATTCTTTTCTAACTAGTGCTGCGATTCCCTCCGAGACCCCTTTTCACTCGGCTCCCCAAGAATTCTGTTCGATGCTCTTGCTTCTGTCTGTAGCCATCATTGGTGTCACAATTCTGCCCTGGGGTGACCCCCATCCCTCCCATGTGGGTACAAAGGCTGGGCTACATCATCACAGAAGGATCTGAATGGGAGAAAGCAGCCACTGAGCGGGTCCATCATTCCCCCATTCGCCTTTTATTTGATGGTCAGCGAGTTGCATGTGCACTCCAAAGGGTCGCTTTGGCTCTCAGGTTAAGCACGGGAGGGAATGGTGCAGGGGGGAGGCTTTTGGGTCCTAACTTCACCAGGAGACAAAGGAGTGAGGCTTCAAAGAGCTGCAGCCAAAGGGCGAGCCGCTTTGAGCAAAGGGTTAATGGTGAGCTCAAAAGAATCCTGCTGGCTTGCTGCAGCTTGTAGAAAGCATATGTGTGTACTTAGCGGAGCCTTGCAGAAGGCCTGTCTCTCTGCTCCAGCTGCTAGGAAGCTGGAGAAGGAGCTCTCCCTGTAGGGGCCCAGCTCACGTCACAGGACGCCCTTGATCACACCAACGAGAAAAAAAACTAACCACCTCTAAATTTGCTCTTGCAGAATTGAAAGGGCGTTTCTGTAAAGGGTTTGTTCTGCAGATGGAGCAGGCTTCAAAAACGTCAAAAAACTGACTCTGCTGTCACTTTTCTCCCCCCCCCCTCCAGAGAACCCCCTCCTCCAGCATTCCACACTGTGCCGCCTTCCTGTCCCAGCACCCCCCAGCCAGGTGATTGGTACAAGCTCTTGCCAGCTTGGCAACTGGGCTGTTTTGAATGAACAATGCCAGTCAATGTTCCACGCTCCGGCGTCTAGACGCTCCGTGTTATTACAGATGGGGTGGGAATGTGGCGTCTGGCCCTGCTGTGCACTTCTTCCCTCCTCGCAAGCTGGCTTCCCCCCTGGAAGAGAGCTAGTGGTGCTAGCACGTCGCGGGAATCCAGGAACCTGAGTCTTTCAAAGCCCTTTTCAGTCCTGCAGCAGGACCTGTTAGGAGCAACTGCCAGGTTCTTTCCCTCTCCACCAGTCCGCTCCAGGCTGGCTGGCCGCTCTGAGGGCCTCTCCCACTGCTCCCAACAGTGGTTCTTTCCATTCAAAGGCTACCTCCAGAGAGCCCTCTTCATGGGCACCCGAAGGACCCACTTTCCGGCGGAAGAGTTCTGTAACTGGAGTCGATCGCTCCAACCCTTCCGGACAAGTGCCCGCTCACACTCCCAGGATAAACGCCCTGTTTGGGAGAGAAATGGTGCTGAGCCAACGGAGTGCAGCTCCATGTTCGTCCCAGGGCTCTTCTTCACTTCCCTGAATGGCCTGGGTGTGCTTGAGAATTGCTCCTATTTGATCTGGTGCCCAGGACGGGGTTGTGCAGGGAGGGAGAGGAAATCTCTCTCCCTTCGTTCTTCCCCTGTTCTTGCCTCCAGGGCATTCTCATGGCAAAGCCATTGGCTGCTGGGCGGTAGGAAGCAAGTTTGCTCTTGCCCGCTCGGTGCGGCATGTTGTAGGGGAGTACGAAACACGGGTCAGCCCACTTCCTCTCACAGAGAGAGCTGGAACGTTTGGATTCGGCTCTGAACTTCCCCATCTTTGGGCGTGTTTGGACCCAGGCTTCTGGCTCGGGCCTTCTCTGTGGAAAGCAGTATCAGACTTTGCTGCCAGCTGCAGATCCCAACTTTGTGAAATGCACCTGGCCCCGCTGGCTTGTTATGCAGAAGGGTTAAGGACACGCTGGGAAGGGAAGGAAGAGAGAATTAGCCAGCAAAAGAGGGACGGTAATGTGAGGGGAGAAGACAAAGGGTTTGACTCACTCCCGCTCTGTGTGTCACAAGAGCTCCACTGGCCCCCAAGAGCAAGTCACTCGTGCGGGGAAGGCCGGCAGTGGGCACATCAGTACCGCTGCCTCCTTAATAGGGTCCACCAAGAGCAGGCAGGTGGGGTTCCTCCAGGAACCCAGCCAGCAGAGGCTGTCTGGGAGATATTCTGAACCAGCACATTTCTTGAGCGCTGTGGGCATGTGCTTTCCGAGGCCAACTCCACCCAGCTCCTGAGCTGTGGACCCTCCAGCAGAACAAGTGCTGCCGGCACCTTGCACCTGTGAACTACCCCGCTGGGCAGAGCCTCTCAGAGTAGGAGCCCCAAACCCGGGGTTATATCCGGGGAAAGGGGGAACCTGGGCCACAAAGTGAGACTCACAACCCGAAATAGGGTCAGGAGAAGATACAAGAGGGAAGAGGCCTTCAGGTGATGAGTCAGAGGGAAGGGATGTTTTGTTACTGCGACATTTCCAGGTCTCAGAAGCAGGCCAGCTCCAAACGGAGCCATGGGCCCCTGTCTGAGGAAGGGGTCTCTGCTGTCCACTTGGGACTCCTCCGCAGGCAGCGGTTTACGAGAGCCAGGCAGGACAGAAAGGAGGAAATTGTGCCCCAGTTCTTTCCAGGCTTTCGGCGAGTTAATGACCAGGCACGACTCCAGGTCCGGAGTCCATTCCAACACGTGGCTTTAATAAGCAGCGTTGGGAGGGACAATGGCTTCTTGTGAGAGATGTATATGTTTCACCTCAGCAGCAGGGAACGGCAGGTGGTGAGGGTGGGAGTTAGACGGGGGGCAGCGGTGGAGGCGGGAAGGAGATTTCAGCCCATAAATTACACGGTGCTATGGCAGCGCTTGCACTTTTAATTACTGCTGACGCTCCCTCAGGCTAACGCGAGGACGTTGTACTATGTACGTTGCTAATGGGAACCAGCCCTGCTCTTTCCAGTCAGCAGGGGGACTGTCAGGATGTCAATACGGCAGGGCAAGGGCCTCACTGCCTCTCTGGCTCTGAGGCATGGAGCGGGAAGGGATCTCCACACCCAACCAAGGGCAGCATCTCCACACCTTCTGCCATCGCCCTTTACGAGACTCTCCCGGGAGCCCCAGAACACTGCTTGTTCTTGAAGCAACAATAAATAATAATGGCAGCAAGACTAGAAAACGTGCTGTTGGGAGCCGTCCTGCACTGACGAGGAGAAGGGATAGAAAAGCCCTATTGGCCCATCCATCTCTGACTGAATCATTTCATTTACTGGCCTGTAGGAAACATAGGGCAGCGAGCAAACAGACCATAGTTCCCCCGACTCATCACTCAATTGCCATCCCCCTCACTCCCATTGTGAGTCAGATAGATGCTCAGGGATGGATATGCTAGGACCATCATGTCTAAGCCAGACCCTTCTGGACTTAGGAGGGACTTGGAAGGCTTTCTCTCACTTGGGACCACCTCACAATGGAGATGACCCCTCACAAGAAACTTCTCCTTCCTGGGGGTGAGAGAGACGTCTTCTGCCTGAGCCCACACTCCCTGGGGAATCAGTGTCACAGGAGTTAAGAGATGGAGCTAAGATGGAACTTGAGAGGTTTCTGAATGGGATAATATGACAGGTTTGCCTGTGATAGCAATGGACTGGACTCAATGACCCAGGAGGTCCCTTTCCCTTCCAGTCCTGTTTTCCTTCATTGATGGGAAAGCCCTTTAGAGCCATCCACTCCCAGTGCAAGGTTGCTTCCTATTGCATGTTCTAGTACTTTGTCCAGTCTAGGGACCTGTCCATGCTATGGGGAGTACAGCAACCTAGCAACGGCGCCATAGCTACACTGGCGTAACCCTGTAGTGTAGACACAGCCCACTGCGACATCACTGTAGGAAAACCACCTCCCCAACAAACAGTAGCTAGTCGACAGAAACCCGCTAGCTGCATCCACACCAGGGTTAGGTCGGCGCAACTATGGTAGAATTTGCTCGGGCCTCATTTTTAGGCCTGACCCGGATCCAAGCCCACCTGACCTGACCCCAAGTGCGTCGAGTTGTTTTCTGACCCGACCTTTCCCTCCAAACCTGAGTTTGCGGCACTACCTCCTCCAGCCCGTGAGGCTGGCTCCCCTCCTTCTGCCCGTGGGGTCGGGGCGGTGGCTGCACTGCCTGCTGTTCCCACGTGCTGTCCCCTGCTGCCCTGGGCACGTGCCATGGAGAGAGAGGCACTGCGACTTCTTGCACACACTCCATAGCACACATGGCGCAGCGAGGTGGCAGGGGCCAGCAGGAGCGGGTCATGCAGCTGCCGGGTCTCCTACCCCACTGGAGGCCTGATCCCAAACTGACCTGAGCTCAAGGGTGAGTTGTTTTCCCACCTGACTCAGACCTGGCACTTGTGGCTGGGTCCCCATCAGGTTTGGGCCGCCAGGCTCCAAGCTACGGTGCTCAGGGGATAGAGTTTTCTCACCCCGGCGTGCTGTCGCTATGTTGGGCTAAATTATAAGCATAGACCATGCCTAGGTTTCAATGACCAGAGCAATCAGCCTTCCACCATTTCCCTTAGAGAGTATTCCACAGCTCAGTACATCTCCTTTTCCTTGATTTCCTACCCAAATTCTCCCCTTCTCCATTGCTCCCAATTATTTGCAACAGCGCCCCATTTAGCAGCACCCACAAAATTCACCTCACTTTCCAGAGCTGGCTAATCAATGAATCCCGTAGAACGACTCTCGTGAATAAAGTTAGTCAAATGTGCAAGTTTTTGCAGGCTCACGCTTTCAGGAAGTCATGAAAGCCTTGTAAAAAGGGAGGCAGGGGAATCATTAGAAAGTTTGCTCATATAAGAACCAGCCAGCACTGGGTATAGGAACACTATGGTGTAAAAGGGCATTCTTAAAGATCTGAAAAATGCTTGTGCAAACATGAAGCCTTCTTAAATCACCTAATCAGCAACCTTCGGCAGATATGCCGAGTAGAAATATGTCACTATTATCTTCGTCCTCTTACTCCTGGGAAGGGCTGGGAGATATAAGTAAAATGATGTTTTTCCTAAATGATTTGGAAGTCATGAGGAGATAACAAACACGGGACTCTACAATACAACTTCGGCAGAGTCATTTATTGGTGTAGAACTGCGCTTTATGCAAATTAGTTGACAAACCCAAATTCTATTAGCGTGATGCTACACTACCCAAAACTCAGATACTCACTTGAGTAAAGTTACACACACGATCAGGATCAGGAACCAATTATTTCATTCTTTTTTTCCTTCTTCGTTTTTCTTGTTTAAAAACAAAATGTAGAAAACTTTGTTAATTCCAGCCATTGTAAAGTCACCATTAATGTAAACCCAGTTTGAAGGCAATAATCCCCATATGGCAGAAACGAATTTTTGAAATCTATATTTTGACATTTAAAATCTATTTTACTTCTTAGATCATTTTTATATTTAAACTCAATGGGATATCATGCAAATGTATGACTCATATTTAGAGTCATATTTTGGAAAATATATTAGTCATATATAAACTTATGGTAATATATAATTTATAACATCTACAAAATAAGATATTTATATAATAAACAGGGTTAAAGGAAAATATATAAATTGCATATGACTGCATCAGGTTTATATATGTTACACACTATATGCCTATATAAACACCCAGCAAGGGTATAATATTACCCTAGGGTTAGAAAGGGTACTGAAATTGAGTATTGTTCCATCAGGGTAGAGAAATTAAAAGAAATATTTTGCATGGCTTTTACTCAAGGAAACATCACTATTTTTTAAATGACCTTTTCAAAATAAATATGAATGGTACAAACTACTTGGAAATGCTCAGCAATTCTGTTGTTGGCCATCTTGTTTCTTGAAAGCGTGGCGTTCTTGAACATGTGCAGGAAAATGGCGCCTAGCTCTGTGGGATATATTGTCTGAGTTTCCTGGACAATCGTGCACAATTATAAAGATCACATGATGCTGTTTCCTCCAATCAAATAAGAGGCCAAAAGGAGATTTTTTTTTTATGGATTCATACCGTTATATCCCCACATATGCTATACACACATAATTCAAATCTTCAAGTGGGGTCTTCCCAGACAATTGCAATCGTAAATTCCAAAAAATGTCTCTCCACAGTTCTTCTTAAGAATCTCAGCAACGTCAACATTCTTCTCCTTCTTGTTGACTTTTTATTGTCTCACCGCATTGTCTAGACATTGCCTCCCTCAAATTCCCAAGATTCTGGCTTCCCACAACAAAAATGCAATAAATATATCTGTTAGAGAAACTAATCCACCCTAAACGAAGTGGTACTGGGGGGTCAGTTAGGGCAGACAAGAGAAGTATTTCCCATATACTGTACAGCTGCCACCATGATGATGGAGCTAGCAGAAAGCTGCCCTCTCCCAAAACAGCTAAAACTGGAGAAGGGCAGAGTGGGGAAAGCAGATGGCATTGTAGATGCTTAGCATCTGGGGTTTGAGAGATTGCTGGCTCAGTGCTATGAGTTGGGTCAGATGAAGGCTGTGTCTGCATTAGTCTTTGTTATGAAAAATGGCTCACCACTGCAATTCCATCGGTGGTAGTGCTGACCTAGACAGGGCCCCAGGCCAGAAGGGACCATTAGATCATCTAATCTGACCCCCTGTCTATCACAGGACACTGAATTTCTTCCAGTTACTCCTGTATTGAGCCCAGTTACTTGTGTTTGACTAATACATATCTTCCAGAAGGCATTCAATCCTGATCTGAAGACATCAAGAGATGGAGAATCCACCACTTCCCTTGGCATTTTGTTCCCAATGGTAATTTTTACAAAAATCAAACATTTTCAAAGACAAACATTTATTTTTTCTAGATTTCAGAAGATCAAAACATTTCATTTGAGAGCTACGATTTTCAAAAAGAGAAAATGTTTGGACGGGGGAGAAATTGCCCTGAAAATGTCAACACACAAATAGATCCGTTCATTGGGAAACACAGCTAACGGAGACAGTTTTCCAAACGTTCACGATATTTCTGTTTCCCTCCAAGCAGCTCTGCTCGCTAGCTGGTGCAAGAGCCAGACAGGGCAGTCCTAAGAGAGAGTCTCTCAAACACAAGCTACATGTCTGAACACAGAGCTAAGACCCCTATATGGCCTATAGGGTCCCAGAGTTAGCACCTTGGCTTGCTGCTGGTGGAGATAGGTGGGTATAGAATCCTGGCACACCTAGGTGGTACCATCAATTGCTATTCTATTCTCTGCCTGTCTCCGGTCCCATTAACGCCCTTCACTACCTGCGCTACAGATCCCGACACCATCTCCTCAGCCTCAGAGAGAAATGCTTATGGGTTTGTTCTTTTTAAATAAGCGAGTGTTTTAAAGTGTGAACTTCGCTCCAGTCCCCCAGTTTTATGAGCATTATATTCGTACACTGCTCCCCCCCTCCCCCCCGCCGCCTCCCGGAGCCCGCTCATTGTGTGGCTGAACAGTACTTTCTAGTAGCAGATGGACCTTTCAGGGGAACTGAATGGCCATAAATCATCTTCCTTTCCAGGCCTGTAATTCCCCCTCAATGATCCCTGCAGGAACCCTGGAATCTCACAGCTTTGTTCTCACTTCTCTCTTCCTACGGCTTCTCTTTTCCCTCTCGAGAACCTTCCAACAGGAGCTCTTGGAGCAAGTGTCGAGTCCCTCCCTCCTCTCTT
This sequence comes from Trachemys scripta elegans, assembly GCF_013100865.1. Taxonomy (NCBI): domain Eukaryota; kingdom Metazoa; phylum Chordata; order Testudines; family Emydidae; genus Trachemys; species Trachemys scripta. The sequence continues at coordinate 6,344,415 of NC_048305.1, forward strand.
CCAACAGCCTCCTGCCAAAGTCTTTGCTCTGGCAAACTCTAGAAGGCAAGTGCCGAAACGGCAGCTCGGCTCTCGGCGCGTGACACGCCTTTCCAGCCCCTCGCCATCTCTGACATGGAAAATCTGCAGCGCAAAGAAAGGAGGCAGCGGTTTCTAACAGAACACTGCTCAGTCAGCACTGCTAATGCATAGACCTCATGGCTCCATAGCCAGGCAAGCAGCATCACTTTCTTTTTGCAAGTGGGGAAACTGAGGCGGGGGGGGCTGTTTACGTGTTTTACCCAAGGTCATGCTGCAACATAGTGCCAGAGCCAGAAACAGAGCTCAGGCCTCCCAGCCGGTAGCCCTACTCAGTGACCCATGCTGCCTGCTGGAATACAGAGTATACATCTCTAACGAAAAGCAGGCGGCTAGGATAGGAGCTTCCTTTGGCTAAAGCAGAGTATTCCCCTCTTGTGCACGTGTGATTGCGCCCTGTGGCGTGAAACACCAGCTACACGTGGCACTGCCTTTTCCCTCGAAGAGAAAAGGGGCTTTTTCTGTGCTGCAGAGAGCCTGGCCCGCCCTGCTCATCGCCAGGAATTGGCTTACCCACCTCACCCTCGATTGTATCTCTAAGGCCATGTCGTCACTGCAAAAAAAAAAAAAAAGGTGTGGTTTACATCAAGGTATAGCCCGGGGGGGCGGGTTGTACAGGGTTGATCTTGGTTAGCTACATCCAGGTAAAAACGATAGCGCCTTGCCTCTAGCATTTCACATCAAGAGAGCCAGGTCAATCAACCCCACCTTTCCCTAGTCTAGAATACTGTCTCTCACCTGCCTTCTGACAGCACAGCCTCTGTCACAGCATCCCAGGCAGGATAGGATCACTGTGAACAAATGTCAGGGCTTGTCATACAGGAGCCATATGGGGGGAGGGGATGGGGAAACGTGTCCATCGGGCTCTGAGAGAGATGGTGCCTGCTAGCAAGAGATGCTGGGCTGACCCATGGGCCTCATGCTACAATTCACTATCTGCCCAGGACTCCAGCTCCTAATCTCGCACGCTGGCTACTTTGCCCATGTGCAGGCCTGAAGCTGCAGAGAGAGGCTCAACGCAGAGCTTGAAAAAGAGAGTCCCCAGACAGCAGGGCAGCCCCCTCCCACAGCCAGCTCTGGGGGTTGAGGAAGGCCCAAGGGTATTAGAAAGAGGATTCAGACCCAGCACTGCTCGTGTGTCTCTGGAGACACAGGTTCAACACCTCCCCTCCCCCTTTGGTTACAAGTGAAATGAGGTTGGGCCTGAGGGAAATTGTCCCCAGTATCACCAATCCAATCCAGGACGTTTTGGAACCAACTGTGCCCAAGAAAGGAGGCCAGGGAGGGAGGGGGACTGCAGATCAGGGTTGAAGTGCATGGACCGGGTAGGGACGGGGACCAGGACCGCAACAGATGGGGATGCTGCAAGTTAGAGTCACGGCTGGGTTTTTTTTAAGTGGCATAAAGGAATTAGGCACTCAATGCCCAGCAAAAGTCAATAGTGTTTGGGGGCTATCCTCTTGTAGGCTACTTTGGAACGCCCAGCCTGGTTACGATGGAGCGCCGGTCAGGAGTGAGGTGCATGCTGGGGAAGGATGGTAACGGGGCCCGACCCAAAGCCCACTGGCGTCAATGTGAAGACTCCCACGAACATAGTGGGCCCTTAACCTCGGTGCCAGAGCTACAGAGCCAACGATATTCACACACGCAGGGGCCCTGGAGGAGCTGGGCTGGCAGGTGCTAGGAGAATTGCAAACGAGCGTTGTTCCTGGCAGCGCAGAGCCCCTTGTTATTGCTGGCAGAGCTGTGGAGGCCCCGGGGGAAGCGCCAGGAGCACGACAGGAACGGAGTGAGCCCCCTTGGCAGAGGCAGGAGCACGGGGCTGGAACAGCAGCGACGCCGCAGTAGCAATGCTGCCTGGGTGAAGCGAACACGGCCCCCATCTCGCTCCAGGCTACACACTCAATCCCGCCACGAAAGCCGCTCACACAAAGGCTGCAATACAATCACAGGGCAGCTCCCTGCAAACCCCAGCTCCTGGGTCTACTTCCTGGGTCTCCCCCTGCTAGGATCTCTGACCCCGCAGAGGCCAATGATTCCCACAATTCACCACTGGGGCTAGCCCTGGTGTAGGCTGCAATGCAGATCCGGCTCGATTGTTCATACCACTGTGCGGTCTGACCCAGGGTGGAGCCGCCCTGTTGGTGGGTTACAGCGCTAACACAGACCGCCCCCCCACCCCCGGTATGGGGCTGTGTGGGCTCCCCACTCCCGCTCCCTTTGGTTTAGGACAGCTGGGCTCAGACGTGACCCTAGCTGGCTCCTCCCTGTACCCCATTTCCTGAGCACTTACTGGAACTCCACAGATGGGAATTAATCATCCTGGCCCAGCTCCCAGCCCCCAGCCCAGGGACCCTGCATGCCCCAGACCGCAAGGACAGAACAGGCCAGCAAGAAAAGCGGGCTGGGAAGGAGCGGGACTGAGGGGGAAGAGCACAGCAGCAAACAAAGCCGGGATGTCTCTGAGTCAGGAGTCCCCATCCTGGTCTTTCCTCTCCATCGTGCTCCCCTCCTTCCGAGGGAGGCATCGGGCCTGGGGAGCGGGGCCGCAGGAGGCGAGGCGGCGCGGGAAGCTAATGCCCTACCGAGCTAGGCTCCCGTCTGCATGAGGCTACGCACGCAAACGCAGGGGCCTCACCCTAGGATGGGAGCTCCTCTCAAAGCCAAGTTAGCCAACCCGAGTCAGGGTGACAGGGAACTCCTGCTCCGGGGAATTCGCCTCTCTCCCCTCCGCCAGTCCTCACGCTGGCTCACTCCACCCCTCCAGCCAGCAGGGCTGGCTCTCCCTCCATCAGTCACGCTGGCTTCGGCTCTCCCTCCAGTCCCAGCGTGTTCTTCCCTGCCTTTGGTTTTGCAGTGGGGTTATCCGGCCAAGCCCCCGGCATCGGGACCTGGGGGTCACTCCGAGGGGAGGAGAAAGCCTAAGAGCTTTGGAGAAGAGCTGCTCATGGGGGCACCCTGGGAGGGGTGGGGCAGGAATCCAAGGCTATCTACGCTCCAGAACCCCTGATGTTCTGGGGCCCCTGCTCCCCTCACTCCTCTGGGCAGCAGCAGGGCTGGTACCTGCCTTCCCACAGACAGAGGGCCCCTCAGCCCAGCTCTTTCCTGCCCCGACAAGCTCCTCTCCCCCAAGCCTTGCTGTGTTCCCTCCAGCCAGGCTCTGCAGGGCTCAGGCACCCGCCTCGCGCTCTCACCCCCCTTGCCTTCCACCTGTGCAGGACAGGGGCCCTTCTGGAAGCGCCGGGCCCTGGCAGGTTTGGGAACGGCCTGGCGAGAGGCAGAGCATTGGCCATCCCGCACCTCCAGTCAGGCCCCAAGTGGGGCTGGTTAATCTCCACTTCCTTTCCAGGAGCCAGGAATGTTTGTGTAACCTCCTTGCTGCACGGCCGGCCTGCCCGTTCCTTTCCCTCGGCGCCACAGCCGGGTCACAGCTGAGCCCACGCGGGCCCAAGGAGAGCCTCACACCTACCCCGGCCCAGGCCCCCCTTCTAGGGGAGAGAAAGGCTGACAACACGCCGGGCCCTGGAGCCGGCAGAGCTGGGACAAAAGCAAGGGGCCGCATCGCTGCTCCTTCCCTCCCTGGACATCTGGGCTGAAGCCCTGGTAGAGCTGGGGCTGGGAGGGACGAATGCTGAATCCTGCCCCCTTGCCAGGGGGCTTGGCCAAGGCCAGCACCCTGACAGGAGCAGTGGCCAGATGCCAAGGAGCTGGACTCTCCCACGCACTGCAGCACGTGGCCCAGGCAGGGAGCGCTCGCCGGGGGCAGAACTTCCTGGCAACAGAGTCGCTTAGCACCTGGGCCACCCCCTCTGCCACAGGGCTGGGCTGACACCTGGAGGGTGCCAGGCGCTCTATTGGAGCCAAGTTCTGGGCTGGGCCATGGCTCCAAGCTCTGGGCAAGTCTCCATGGGCCCCTCCGAGCCTCATGCCAAGACTCCGCTTTCCAGGAGCACCTGGTTAACACGCAGCGCGCTGAGCACCAGAGACCCCAGCCCTGAGCAGGATGCAGCTCCCTGCACAGGGCCTCCCCCAGGCTCCCCTTCTCTTCTGCGCTGTGCCCCTCTGCCTGCACAACCCGCTTCCCGGCCACGCTGGGCAGGGGACACCGTGGGGCTGTGCGGTCACGGGGCAGCTCCCCTGCTGGGGCAGCCAGATTGCGGCCGAGCGAAGGCGCTGATGAAAGGCACGTCTGTTGATTGCTGCACAGCCTGGTTTAGGGCAGCCTGGTCATATTGTCAGTCCCACAGAGCGTGCCAGCACGCAGGAGTCCACCAGCCTGTGCCCCATTGCTGCCTACTCAGGCCCTTACACCGGGTTTCTCCCCATAGCATCTGGGCCCCTGCTTGGTTAGGATAGGACCCTCCCCGGCAGCTTCAGCCAGAACTAACTCCATGGACATTTGAACCCAGAGCAGCTGGTTGTAACTCCAATTGGCCGGGCCGCGTTAGGGTGCCGCTAACTGGACCTAGGCTGAGGCAGCATCTAGGGCTGCCGGTGCTGGGGTAGGCTATCACGGGCAGGGGTGGTCAAGGGGCAGCGATTCCCCGCAGCAGGGCTCGGGCGCAGGGGAGTTAAAGGCCCAAGCGCTGGAATGTTGGCTGGGGCTCTCCCTTCCTGTCAGAGAGCCCTGGCGGCCGCAGTTGTTTGAGCCCCTGGCCCTTACCCAGCCCGTCTTGGTTTTGCTTAGTTTGCAGATTTTCCACAGAGGCAGAAGTTAGAAAACGCTGCTGGCCGTGAGCCAGGCGCTGGGGACGGCCTGGGCCCTGCGGACTCAAAGCTGCCCTTCATACCTGCTTTGCGAGGGCCGGAGAGGCCGATCGACGCCAGGAGCACCACCCGTGTGCTGTTCCAGCACTGAGAGGCCAGAGCCAATGAGCACAGCGGGCCACGGAGACGCCACAGGCTCTACCGCGCTCAGCCACACAGGGCGGCCATTCTCCCCGCAGGCAGCCTTCAGCTCCCTCCGTACGGGGCACCCAGACCCCGGCTGCCCTCAATCCAGCTCGCTTTCTCCCCACCGCCCCCACCGCCATCTCCTTCCTCGCACTTCCACCACCCCCAGGCAGCACCGGCAAGGCCTGCCCAGAAGTGGTGGCTCCGGCGGGACCTCGAGGGCTTCACAGCAGCCCAGCCATGCAGGGGGCAGGCTGGGGGAGGCGCTGGTGAGTGGGACCAGGGCTTGTGCCACTCTAGGGCTGTCGAATCACACAACCCAAACTCTTTTGCCCCACCCCCTGTCCCAAGGCTCCGTCCCCACTCACTCCATTCCCCCCTCCGTCTGTTGCTCACGCTCCTCCATCCTCACGCACTTGCACTGGGATGGCAGGGGCTTGAGGTGTGGGAGGGGGTGCGGGCTCCGGGCTGGGGCCGAGGGTTTTGGAGTGTGAGAGGGGGCTCTAGGTTAACACTGCCTCCAGCGGACAGCGGTCAGTCTACATCCCAGACCTGAGCAGGGGCAGGGCCAAACCCAGCCCCAGAGCGGAGCACTTTTTGGGTGTGGGGAAGGCTCAGTTCTGAATCCAAACTCTGGCGCTCGGGGCCAGGGCTTGGGGGGAGGCAGAGACTGGCCTGGCCTGTTGGGCTGCATATCAGCATGCCCGGTCACTGCTCTATCTTTTTGCCTGGTGAGTTATAATTTAAAATATGTCCAGCCAAGCAAAAAAAAAAAAACCAATCACCACCCCAAACAACCCCCGGACTGTTTATCAGCAAGACGAGGAGCTCAGCAAGCAATGGTGGCAGTAGTGGGATATTCCTTGGGGAGGGAAGGTAGTTGATGGCCTGGCAAAGTGGCATGGCCTCAGCATGCAGCCTGGGATTCAGCTAGGACACGGAGCCTGGCTTCTTGCCAACCCCTTCCTCCTCGAGCCGCAGAGCAGCAAAACAGCTCTATCACACAGCACGACCAGGGCCAGGAGCCCAGCTTGCTGTAGATGTACCGAGTTTTTCTGCCTGCGTGCAGCAGGATGCATGGCCTCTCCAGGCCCTGCTGCTACCCAGCGCCCTCTCCCCGCTCTTCTCCCGCCCCGAGCACCTCCTCATTCCAGCAGCCCCCACTGAACAGCACTTCATTTTTCACTGCGACAGGTTAAAACAAACCTGGCTGATGCCCTGTCTGGTATTCATTAGGCTTAGTCTTCATTTCCTCACGCATTTTCCATAAGGCTGAGATGGGGAGGCAGGAGGGGGCAGGCCCGGCTGGCTCCTACGGGCGGTTTCTGGGTTTTTAGCTAGAGGAGACCCCAGATTGAACACAGCATCTGAACATTCCTCCGGGTGGGTTGAGTTCATGCGCCGATGGCCGGCCAGCCAGGGCACGGGGAAACCTCCGTCGCCTTCTGCCACCCACTAGAAAACTCAGCAGCTGTGGATGAGGGTGCCCCAGGGACAAACGCGAGCAGGGATACCCATCCCCCAAGCTCCCTCACTCCAAATACCCAGCAGCCTTTGCTCCTGGCCAACCATGCCAAGGGATGCGTGTTCCAGGGGCAGCTCGGCCTGTGACGCACTTATACCTGGGACCCCCCTTTGGATCTCTTAGCAACAGCCGGGTAGCTCCTGAGACACCTCCGCAACCGCAGGGGTCTTAGGACCGCTCAGCTCTCACCCCTGAGCCTGCTGACACCGCAAATTGGGCATACAGGCGACCACTACACCACCATGAGCGGGTGTCCGTCCAGGGGCCCGTCCGGCCAGCAGCGGGTGGGAGGTTGGTAAGAAAACAGCTGTTAATTCTTCCAGGCTGCCCAGGGATTTCTCAACAACGCGGGGAGGAGGGAGCAAGGTCTACACTTAGGAAAAATCACTTGGCAGCGCCCAGTTCTCATCAGACCCTCGTTCCAGGCCCAGAAACGACGGCACCCTCTCTAATTGGAGGTGTTTCTGGATTCCCCCCATCGCTCTGCTCACTCTCCTCGGGCAGTGGAAAGCGAGGGGCACTATTCACTCTGTGCCCACTGGCAAGGGTGGCACTCGGAGAGGGGAGAAGAGCAGGCCCATTCCAGAGGGCCAACAAGGAGCTTTGGCATGGGCAAAGCCAGTGGCATCTTGTCTCAGCTAAAAGTCACCCTTGGCAAATGTCCCCAGGGTGCTATTCAGCCATGGAGGAGGGGGGTACTACTGTACTTGCAGCAGACTCCTTGGCAACGGGAGCTGCGTTCCCTTCCACCTCCGGCACGCCTTGGCCCAGGCAGGGATGCTGCTGCAGCGAATCCATCGCCACCCCGGGCTGTGGCTGGCAGGACCGGGTGCCTTGGAACGGAACGCTGCAAAAAGCACTTAGGGGCTGATTGATTGCGTAGCAAGGGCCGCGTCTGGCAGCGTTCATTTGAAACGTGTTTACTAGGCTGCGAGGCAGCCCCAGGGAGGCAAAGGCCAGTCGCAGCCCTGGCTGATACACAGGAGCTGAGGCAGCTGGACCTCTAGCCTCAGAAAGAAGAGATAGTACGAGTCCCACCGGGCCCCCCACCCCCCAGCCAAAGAGCTGCAGGCTGCAGCCCACCAACCCAACGCATCTCCTCCAGGAAAACTTAATCTTGAGGTCAGGAAACATTCCTTCTTACTGCAGATTTCCCTCCCCTGCCCCAGAGTGGGTCTTCCTGGAGCTGTCACAGGAGAAAAAGAAGTCGTACAGCGTAGGCACATGTATGCCAGCAGGACCAGATGGGGGATTTGAACTTGCGTGCATGGCATGGGCGAGGGGTCCATCCATGCTTGCATGGGAGGTTAAACAAGCATGTTGTATTGGGAGTGGACTACATCCACCCTGACCAAATTGGCCCCGTCAACCCTGGTTCTCCACTTGCGAGGTAACTCCCTTCTCATGTGTCATTATATAATGCCTGCAGCTGTAACTTTCACTCCATGCAGCTGAAGAAGTGAGGTTTTTTACCCACGAAAGCTTATGCCCAAATAAATCTGTTAGTCTTTAAGGTGCCACCGGCCTCCTTGTTGTTTTTGTCACTGTGGCTGGGTGCACAGGGATAGGTTTGCAGGTGTACGTGCTTGTGTCTGTATGTATATGCTCCTCTGTGTGTACGGCTTGTGTTTCAAGCATGTCCTTGTACCTGCGTACATGCACCGGGGCACGCTCCTGCTAATTGCAAGTGAGCCTGTGCATTCATGTGAGGGTATCTGTATTGACATGTGCTGGGGCCCGCCTGCAGTAATGCATGCTGGAGCGAGGCCCTTCAGGTACATTAGCGGGCAAACAACCATGCAGGGCTAGACATGAGCCTGGGCACGTCTGTGGGCTTTCATGGCTGCGCAGACACCTGCATCCTTGCACACAGCCCTGCACGGGTGTGAAGGTGGAGCCGGCTAGAAGCAGAGGGAAGATTAAGTACCCAGCCCGTTTGCTTCCATGGCGCTCGGAGTCAATTACAGGCACCAGCTGCGTTGCACAACAAACAGGAAACCCAACACAGGAGCCGAAAACACAACCCCAGAGGTTCTGGGGAATGTTTTTGTCTCTGTGTTATTGGATCTCTTTGCAAAGCATTCCACAAAGGAACAGCAGAACCCAAAGGCTGACAAGCACCACCCCCCCTTCATCCAAACAGTGCTTTGGTGGCTGTTTGAGTCCATGCCCGGCCGGTGGGCGGGGAGAGCACTCAGTCAGATCCTGTGCACACCCCTGCTTCAAGATTACCGAACTTGAGGCTCAATGCCCTGCTCTGTCACGTTCTTCCCAAAACGCAGCCCTGTCCCTTTGGACACCTGGTGCTTTGACCTCCACGGGGAAGATGGCGGCTCTCGGAGAAGCGTCCTGGAGTTGAGCTCCTGTCCACCTGTGGCAGGCACTCTGTCCATGGCAGGTCCAAGTCCCCATCAGCATTACACCCTCGGTAGCATCCCCTCCATGCCCTACACCGGGGAGTCTGGTGAAGGCAGAGCACGAAGAAATCATTCAAGGCCTCACCCAAAGGCTGGGACAAGAGGGGGTGACTTACAGGCAGCCACACTGGGTGCGGTCAATGTTCTTTAAGAAGAGAGACGGGCCTGATCCAAAACATCTCATCTTGAAATTCCTCCCCGGCCTCAGTTCTGTATCGGGCCCATCTCTGGACTCTGAGGCTGAACAGGGTTAATGTGACAGGCCATGCCACCACTTCCCCACAGCTGAACACCCCAGACTTTAGGGAAGTTTGGCTTCAGAGTGACACTAGATTCAAATTCCCTGGCTCCAACCTATCACTATCATGCCCCACGTCTGAGCGCATGAAAGGCTCCCAATAGCTTGAGGCACAACACTACGCCATGCATCATGGCTCACTAGCCATCTCGGCTCACTACAGGGCCAGAATCTCCCTGGACTTGGAAAGAGGCCAGCACGACTAACCACATCCAACTCCCCAGTTATTTTATGACCCAGGATAGCTGCCGATGTCCCCACAGCATCGCTGCCAGATCCTTCAGCGCAGAGATCTAAGAACCCACCCGCTGTCCTCGGTGCTTGTTGGGAGCGGATGAGACGGAGCCAGGCCAGAGAGAGCATGTCCAGTCAGACTGTCCTGAGATTCCTAGCCTTGGGCATCTCCCTGCCTTGCACTTAGCAGCTGAGCGACAAGCGTCTTCCTCTTTTTTAGGGGCAGCACCACTGGCGGCGACAGTAGCCCTGCATGGGACTGAGATAGCAAAGGGGGGAGGCATTGGTCGAGCAAGGCAGTAGAAACTTGTTATTCCTTCTTGCACCGGAGCTAGCTGCCCCCACTCCAGTCAGCCCATGCCGCCCATGAGCGCCCTGTAACAGGAGAGAGGCCCTGCAATGGCTTGGCTTTGCAGACCGTCCTTGCCCTGTCCTTGCCTAGCACAGTCATTAAGGCAGCAGCAGCTCGGGGCTGAGATCTCTGCGCAGGTCACTCCAAGGGGCGGGAGCCCGCCAAGTTAAGCGCTTCCTTCCTCACACGGGCGAGGGCTTTGAAGTCCGTTGTGGAGACCCGAGCCTAAAACGGGCCCCGGTGCGTCAGCGTCGAGGGAAATCCGTTGGCTTTGGAACCATGCTTCCCGCAGTTTCCGGGACATCACTCAGGGACAGCATTTCCCACCCTGACGGGAGGCGGGTGGCTCATGCTGGCAGCTCCATGAGCTCTGAGCCCTCGGCCTGAACATGCCATGGAGGGAGAGGCAGGAGCCTTTTCTGGGCAGCGGGGGGCTAGCCCTTCCCAGTGTTATAACACCCTCCTTGCCCACCGGGGTGCTCCAGGCGCATGCCCCGTGCTGGAGTCAGCATGCTTTGCACCGGGGCTGCCCAAAGAAAAGCAGCCCAGATTTTATTCCTATTTCTTCATCTCAAGATATTTAAGGCAACCTCATGACTTTGACGCCTGACTCGTGATTTCTGAGTGCCCAGGGCTGGCAGGACTGACCCGGCCTCAGGCTCACCCACCAGCAGCGGAGAGATCCTCCAAGAGGGTGCAGTCTGCTCGTTGTAAGCCCTTCTGCCCCCATGTTACCACTGGGTCGATGAGGGAATCAGGGGTGCAGTGGGCTAAATGCCCAGGCCTCCATATCTCTGGGGCCAGTCCGATCACAAATGCAATTGCAGCACGTTTCAGTTTAGCTCCAGTCACAAAACCGCCCATGGTTTGGATCCTTGGTCTGTAGAGTCGTAGTTTTAAGGCCAGCAGGGACCATTATGATCATCTCATTCAATGTCCTGCATAGCACAAGCAGGGCCTGTTCTCCTGTCCGGCCGGAGCTCTGCACTCAGGACTAGCACAACTGGGACGGTACAAGTCAGGTGCTGGGTTCCTTGGCTAGAGCAGCAGGGGATGGTGCATTAGTTCTGGGGATGCAGAACCAGGCCTGGGGAAATGCAGCAGTGGCTAGTGGGGGCTCGAGGTGCATTGGCTGAGTAGCGTCGGGCAGTGTCAGATCTGCACTGCCAGCCTCGAACAACGGGTGGAGAAAGAGAAGCCGCAAGTTCTCCCTAACAGTTCAAGAAAGGAAGAGTCAGAATCGTCCCCGTCCCTCCAACTAGTTGTAGGAAGAGACAGAAACAACCGACTCCTAGCTGTGCACAGCAGGCACTGGTCCTCAAGCACTACCCGGGGATGGAGCCTTGCGCTGGGTGGATGCTGCCACCTTGTGAACAAGCGCCATCACTACATGTGAGGGGAAGAGACTGGTGTGGGATCACTCCCCCTTCACATTTCACAGGACCCTTGGGAGTACCACCCCTTGCATCCCTGCCATACAGGGAAGGAACATCTCACCCCCTGGGGTCACCACACGCCAAGCCCTGGACCCCGTGGCACATGGCAAGACAACAACCGAGTGCCCAGCCAGCAGGCCCTGCAGCTAGGCGCTATGATTGCGGTTCTTGTCTCAATGAAGACCTTAGTTCACAGCTGTTGTATAGCTCTCCCTCGCTGGCCTGCCATGGCTACCCAGAAAGGCCCTGGATTTCTAGCAGGTTGTCTTCCACCTGAATAACGAGCTTATCTTCTCTGGACTTTACCTCTCATGTTTGTAAAGACTAGCATGGACACGCCCCACATTTGATCTGAGCCCCAGGGGGAAGAGCAGAAGTTTGTAGCCTGGGGCAGACGTACACAGGAGAGGGTCCTCACTGGCCTATGCAAATGTGTGAAGAACTTTGAGTTAATCAGCAATCAACTCGAGCAACAGAAAACTAGTGAAAATGATATGCCGATAACCACGGTATCTCAGCAGCACCAATAAAAAAAGAAGAAGGGCAAATACACAAGAGGAAGTCATCCGGCTGGAACATACCCAGTAAAAGAATTAAGAGACTTTATCTGGTTTTACTAGTCCAGAGACACTTGGGCTGAAATCACCCCCAAGGACAGGTAAGAATCAGTTGCTGTGTCTTTAACCCAAAGTCAGAGTGTGCCAATAATACAATCCCAAGTGTAATGCAATCACTGTAAAGGGATCTCTTAAATCCTGTTATACTACAGGCTCTTGGTGGTAGTACTAGGTGTTGGTACACCACCTCGCATTGTCCACGGGGCCTGTGGGCGCTAACACAGTAGAAATAGGACAGGCAGTGTCTAGCGGAGCAGGTGGTTCATTGGAGCGAGCTCCCCTCTGCCCCCATTGACACCATTGTTTATCATGATGATGCAATATACCGGGGCTTGTGCATGTCCCTCTGGTGCTGGGTAGGCCAGAAGCCCTATTTCACTACCCCCGATTCTCTTGTGGGTGGAGCAGCAGGGACGCGCGCTTGTGGAGCAGAATCCCAGGTCTATCCCTGCTGTCACCATGACACTGAGCTAGCAGGATGTGCAGTAACCTAGCAACAGCCCACTGGGATCCCTGTGGACGCAGATTTACTGTACACCCCCGTCTCGTTGCAACCGGTTGAAATCCAGGCTTCCCCGGCTAGGAACTCGGGGGCTGGATCAGTCAGGTTTGGAAGGCAAGGTCGGGTCTCCCCTCGTTTATTACTTGGGGCTTATTTCAAAAGGGGCACCGCTAACTGGAAACCTAGTTAAAATTAAATGGAGTTGAAGTCGAGGTCGTTTCTGGTTCTGTGCCTGAGTCTCCCTGCCAATTATTGGGGTTTTACGATCTCATTCTGCTCCGTTTCTCTTCTCCACGAGAGCCGGCCACAGAGAAGAGGGGAAGAGACTAGCTGGGGAGCAGTTAATCTGCGTAAGTTTGATACACTGTGCTGTCAAAGGCACGGCGAGAGAAAAACATGTCCAGTCTTTCAGTGACAGTCATCTCCAGGGTTGTTGGCATGGACCGGCAGCACCGTTTTCAGACAAACGGGTGATTGCTAGTCCAAGAAGTGGCTGCATCAGCTTCATGTTGTGCAATGCTCTGCGTGCAGAAACCAGGGGCATCGGCAATTCACAGACAGGGAGCTTAGAACATTGAACGCAGCTTCAAAAACACTGAAACCTTGTGATTTAAAACTTATTCAATTAGGCCCTTACCAATAGGATGCAAAAGGACTATAATCAGGCATTGGGGCCTGTACTTATACCAGAACTGGGATCCAGGAGTCTGACTACTTGAAACCATGGCTTGTGACAGGAACACTGCACCAAGAAACCAAACGGAGTGCTTCAAATTAGGGCTTGTGAAATACCGGATCTGGGCTTCAGTGGCCTTCAGTTTTGTGTAACAGAACAGGTTATTTCAAGGGGGAGAGAGAGAGAAAACACCTGAAAACCAAGAGTAAACTGCACGTATATCTAACCGCTTTTCTTCTCAGCTGTGACATTTGCCTGCAAACTGGGCTTTAACCACCAGGACTCAATCTAGTGCTGAATCTCCTCAGTGAGTTTCAGTGTTATGTACTTCCCGGTCATTGACTCTGGGAATTGAAAATCATTAACCAAGCCCCCCAAAAGCTAATGTGCTGTTCTTTTTTGCTTACCCTGCTGGTACCAGAGCAGCATGGAACGAACAGGGACGCTCCCGAGCTGAGTGCAAGTGGAGGGTACTGATGCACCAACAGGAGCGTGAACGAGTGTGTGTCGGGTACAACATGTGTGCATGGAGAAGCCCAGTGTGCCAGGCAGCACGAGTCCCACTGAAAGGAAGTCCAAGAACAAGTCTCATTAAAAGCCAATAGCACTTGTACTCCCAAAAGGGAACGTCTGCAGTCGAACAGGGAGGTGCGATTCCCAGCTCTCCTCGAGCGAACGCACTACCAAGAATAGCGGAGCGGGGGCAGCTTGATCAGGAACGTACCTGCCTGGACCCCTTGGGTACGTACTGGGGTAGCTTGCTGAGCCGCTGCCCTTGCTACCCCGTCTCAAGCTAGCGCAGGTGCGTCTATGTGAGCTGAGAACGGCTGTACCTCAGGCCTGGTCTGTGCAGTTTAGGTAGCTGTGTAACTATGTGAGTTAGGGGGTGATTTTTACCAATAGATATACTTGTCCCATCCGTCATGTGGACAGTTATACCACTATACAGGGACCTGAGCCCAGGATAGCTGACTTTCCTTCCCATACTGTTATACCACAGAGCTGTGGCCAGGCTGGGCGGGTTGAACTATCCCGGTGACGTGCGTTGACAAGGCGGGCGGGCGTGTGTGTGTGTAAACCCCCTTAGGGAGCAGGCCGATCTCTCTAACCCTGACATTCTGTTTTCTTGCCGAGATATTGTTCAGACGTGGAGGCAAGGCAAGTGACTACGAACAGAGAGCCCCATTTTATTAGCAGTTAGTTCAACAGGACCGTACATTATTAGTGATAAAGAATCTTTGAATACCACCCAAAACGGCTGGGTTCACCAAGATTGAAAGGAGGAGCAAAGACAACTCTGAAATATCCCCTCCTCCCCCAGGAAATACCCACTTCTCCCACCCCCCACCCCCGGGAAATTATACAGAATTTCATGCAAAAATAAAAAACGGGAACCCCCGGGGGGCTCCCTCTTTTGTCAATAACAAAAGGTAAAAGAAGGGTTTAAAAAAGCCCAGCTATGGGGAATCTCTCTCCCCACTCGCTCTCCAGCACTGCCCAGTGACGGCGCTAGTGATCGACAGAGCAGGTACCATTCTCCTCTCGTAAAGTGCAGGCAAAGCCGTGGCAGCACTTGGGGACCATTCCGATGGCTGCTTCTGTCCATACGCACACGGCGAGGTGGTTCGTTCCTAGGGTACCCGTCTCCGCCCCGTTGGCTGCTGGTGGGCAGGAGCGCTCAGACACACGTCCCCGCGAGCTAAGCTGAGCCTAAGACACCCAGACGCAATCGGGACAGACTTGCATCAGTGGCTGGAGAAAGCACTTTACGTTCATCCATTCTAGCCTCACAACATCCCTCGAGGGACCATGATCCTGGGCATGCAGGCGGGGAACTGAGGCCCTATTGTGGGATCCTGGCTTTACAAGACACCATGGGAGTGAGCCTCCCTCCCTCTTGAAAGGCCAAGATATTTTTGCACTGATATTTTTGCTGCCTTTTCCTTCCTGCTGCTGCCAGTTGCCAAGGGGTCAGGGAGTCCAGTGCCCCCCTGGCTCCTGCAGAGCCGATGGCAGCGAAAGGGGCTGCCTAGGTGCTAAGAGGAGCATGGGCTCATCGGGCTGTCATTGCTGGTTCCCCCTTCCAGCCGGCCCACTCCTACCCCGCTCCCTTCCACCCGGGAAGGTCACAGTTTGCTGCCGTGGTCGCTCCCAGCCCGAGACTGCAGCGTCGCGGAATGAATCCGAGCGGGGGCAGAAGCTGCAGGCTGTTCTTTATACAAGCCTGGGTTGGGGGCTTGCAGAACGGTGACTAAAGGAGAGAGACTAGGTAGGTGTGGGCAGTTGTAGGGTGCAGGTGGGGGGGAAGGGGGGTGCCAGGCAGTCTCTGTCTCTGCATAACCTGATGTTTGTCCACATGTGGCAGAGCAGCAACGAGCCAGCGGATCAGCACTACAGGGCCAGTTGCTGGAGCTAGCGGTTATCTCGGGAGAAAGCAACGGGAAAGGGTCTCGTTTGTTAAACCCCACGGCCCAAGGGGGCGATACTATGCATTGGTGGGCACTGCACACGCACATCGAGGAGGAGGAGAGACCCTTAGAGCAGGGAGCTCTCACGTGGCTGGGATTCCAGCACTCATAACAGAAAGATTAGCATGTGAGTACACGCAGGGGCTTAGACCGACCCATGGCACTAGTGATTTCAAATACGCTACCTGGTGGGGCCCACAAAGCCCCCCCAGGCACCAGCCCAGCCTGCTGTTTTGGACTCATGCCCCCAAGCAGCGAGTCCCCGTCTCACCCCACGACCACCGCGGAAGCTCTGCTCTAACCTTAAAACGCCTGTTTGAGCGGAGAAGGCGGAAATCCAAGATGGCAGTGACACTGTTGGTGTCGTCACGGTAACCCGAAACCTCCTGCAGACCGTTCTTTGGGATCAACGCTCCCCAAGCCGCAGCACGGTATGTACCTAATCCACACGCACAGGATGGGGAGAGAAACCGGCCTCAGTGGCTGCTGGCGTATGGGCCTGGCTTCACTCCTTCCTTCTTACCGCGCTCAATGAGAGAGAGCGGCCTGCTCGCCTCAACTCAACGCCCACCACTGCAGCAAGGAGAAGCCAGAAGAGAAGACACATGCGGGCAGGGGAAGATGTCCTGGGCTCTTCTGCTGTAACTGCAACAAGCAATGGAGCAGAACATGCTGCTTCTCCGCAGCACAGCTCCAGCGGCTGGAAACTGCAACAGGTTGCATAAGAATCACGCTGCATTTCACCTACACCTTCCCCCCCAAAACTAAAGGGGAACGGCCGATCCTGGACTGCCCATGGCTCCTACTCTGGTTGTTCCAAGGGTACGTCTGCACTGGAGCTGAAGGGTGTCATTTTCAGCCCAAGCAGACATACCCACGTGAGCGCTCCTAGCACACTACAAAGAGAAGCTGTGGGAGGAGCTCGCCAGCCTGGGGCCTGGGTGGGATCGGACTCAGCCCACCCTGCCACTTGTGGGTATAGCTCAAGGTCTGCCTGAGCCGGAAACGACACCTTCCGCTCCAGTGCGGACGTACTCAACGCTGCTTAACGGCGATGGGAAGGTGGCTCGGTGCAAAGGAAAAGGCCACGTATAATACCGAGACAAGGGCGGCGTTTGTAAGCTCGAAAGCTGGTCTCTCTCATCAGCAAAAGCTGGTCCAAGAAAAGATATCGCCTCCCCCACCTAGTCTCTCTAATATCCTGGGACTGACACGGCTGCAACAACACCGCATATGTAGAATACCGTCATTGAACAGGGGCTGCAAAGGGAGGCCCCTGACTTCTCTCAGGGGAGCTTAGTGTCTGAGGAGAGGAGGAAGCTTTCGCATTACTGCAAGTGCCAGAGGGGACGCATGGCACTGATGTTTTAAACAGCATTAGGAATGCACCCCCAGAGAAAGGGGCTGTCCCAGGACAGGGCAGACTCACAGAATCAGAGCCTAGCTGGTGGCAGAGGACAACGCAAGACCATTAGCATGGCCCAGGGCCTAGATCTGTGTGGATCTCTCACTCCCCACCATTCCAGCATGGCACCATGAGAGGAAGACAACATGGAACTCAGGGACTGGCATGGGGGAAGCCTGAGGGCCTATAGGGGAACCCTCCTTGCTTTTCCCCTCCAACCAAATCTCCTTGCTAGGCCCTCTTCAATGTGAATGTACTCAGTTGCTAACACAGTGACGTCCAGTTGGGGAGATACCCGATGAATTAATCTTAGGCAATTCTTAGCTCTCAAGAGTACTGGGTCCAAGAACCCTGCGCAAGCCCTTGGAACCTGCTCCATGAGACACTGGCATTCACATCTTCTTCTACTGTCTCCTCTCTTCATTCCTTGTTGGATGCACCTTCCCCAGCCTAGGCTTCCCAGTCCTCTTTTCCCAACCTCTCTGGAGCAGCGAGATAACAGAACTCGCCCCATCTCACTCCTCCTCCCCAAACTACTACACCCAGGCTCTCCTGGCCCACCATGCAAGCAGTTCATTCAGCCAACAGCACTGTCGGATCAACTCTTTTGGGGTTCTTCCAGCTGGGTCTTCCCTGACCCTGGGCCACCTCCACTCCTAAGTGAGCGATACACCAGCCTGCTTAGGGATCCAGGGCCTTCGCCCAGGAACCAATGGCAACCGTTCTTGGTTAGCTACCGGCCCCACCCACGCCGGGACAGTTGGGGGCAGAAACTCCCAGGAAACCTCAATACTGAAACACTGGCAGTGAATAGAACTGAGAGAGAGTCAGAGATGGAGCAGCAAGGTACTTATCCCGTCATTAGAAAAAAAAATTGTTCATCACTGGTCAGTAGATAGACCAGCCAACCGCACCGGCTGCCCACCTTCACGTGTAACAGTGAACGAGACAAAATAAAACCGTAGTATCTCAGGTACAAACTTGTGGCACCAGAAAAACAGAACAAAATTATTAAAATACTTTAACTTTTAGTATCCAAGAGGTCCAACGTGCTCGGAATCCTTTCGGCCGCTGTTAGTCCAATGTCAGCCCTGCCCAACGTCTGCCCCCTTCTGAGCTGGTGGCTCGTATATCAAACCACGTTCCAGTGAGCAGGCTACTGGACAACCTCAGTCTTTTACCACAGAAAACACCACGTATATAAAACGTTGCCACGCGGGAAGGGGGGCAGGGGGCACATTTTTCCTTTGTAACCACTCTGGAACCAGTTCTCAGTTCAGTTCTCTTACCAGATGAGACAGATAGTCATCTGTCAAGCTCCCACCCTTCAATAAAATAAAATACAATAAAATAAAAGGCTGGGGGGAGGGGGAGAATTCATTGGTGACAAACTAAACATTGCAAGTCTTAAAGTCTTCTTTAAAAAAATCCACAGACCTCTTCCAGCGCTTAGCGCTAGGTCTTGTGGGAACCCAGGACACCCCATTCCTTTATGCTGTCTCACTTCACTTTGTTTGAAACTTGATTGCAGACTTGGGTCGGTGTTTCTGGCCGGCCCCTTTGTGCCTCTGACCTCAAACAGCACATCGTGCTCCTGTTCTCCAAGCCAGCTTTGCAAAGAGTTGTCCACATCTTGGAAGGGTGCTCAGCTCCATTAGCTGATGAGGAGAGTCTCAGAGTTGCTGTAATACTATCTTAGACATGGAGAAGTTAACCCCATCCAGGTATGGAGAAGCAGGGAATCTTTGGGGAATCCCCCCTCATCAGGAAATGACATCACAACCCAGGAAGTGACCTCATTGACAGGGACCTCAGAAGACAACAGCTCTTGGGGAATTTGCACTGGGTTTGCAGAGTCAGGCAGTCACACAACTTTAAGGGCCCTCAGAAGAGACAGTTGGCTCCCGTACACCATACTGATGGCCACATGGGTTCTCACTCAAAGACCTTGGCTGAATATTGCTCAGAAATGCTTTTCCCTGGTGGCCTTTCCCTCCCGCTCCTATCTGTTTGGCTTGGTGTTAGATTTGGGATCTTCTTTGTGGGCTCGCGTCACTATTGCTCAGTAAGGCGATGATAGCAGCAGCTACCTAGCGTTCTGGAGTTCCTCCCGCAACCAGGTTGGCAGCGTCTGACCCATTTTGTACAGCAGCTTGGACAACTCTATATTGTGGTCCCGGTAATAATCCCTCAGGAAGGCTCGTGACTGCAACAGTAAGAGAGGACAGAGATCATCATTAATGGTAATCATTAGCGTGTGCCAGGAACTTGCTGCAGTCAATGCATTAGAGTGCTCCAGCGCTCTGGGATGTGAAGCAGACCAGCTTTTCACTATCCACCCACCGACCCCGCCCTTGCGTGCTCAGTATCAAACCAGACTCATGCATGTAAATGCGGTTTTCTAGTGCACTCTTACATACACGCCCTTCCCCCCATCCAGTGTTCTGCTGAGACACACAGATGTTCTACTCTTGCTGGGAAACTGTGGTCCTCAGTAGCAGCAAAAAATAGCAAAAGCAAGGCTCATTTAGTGGCAATCATGCGAGGTTTCCAATACTTACATCTGAATCCATCTCTGGGTATTTCCTCCCTTTGCTTTTCCCCAAGCACTTGGTTTTCCCTCCCTCCAGCAGTTGGCACCAGAATCCTTTCTTTGGATCAAACCTACAAGAGGAGAGAAGTGAGCAACATTTATCGAAACATGCCCATGAAACGGCTTTGTTCCAAGATCCTCAGAGACGGACAGCTCTCCAGGACATGGGTCTGGTACTATCAATGCATTCATTGATGACTTGGATAATGGAGTGCAGAGCATGCTTATAGAATCTGCAGATGACACCAAGCTGGGAGGGGTTGCAAGCACTTTGGAGCCCAGGATCAGAATTCAAAATGACCATGAGAAATTGGAGAATTGGTCTCAAATCAACAAGATAAAATTCAATAAAGACAAGTGTAAAGTACTACAGTTAGGAAGGAAAAAAAAAAATCAAATGCACAGCTACAAAATGGGGAATAACTGGCTAGGCAGCAGTGCTGCTGAAAAGGATCTGGGGGCTACAGTGGGTCACAAATTGAATATGAGTCAACTGTGTGATACTGCGGCAAAAAAGGCAGATGCCGCTCAGGGCTGTATTAATAGGAGTTTCATATGTAAGACATGGAAGGGAATTGTCCTGCTCTATTCAGCACGGATGAGGTCTCCACTGGAATATAGCGTCCCATTCTGGGCACCATACTTTAAGAAAGATATGGACAAACTGGAGAGCGTCCAAAGGAGCGCAACAAAAATGATAAGAGCTTTAGAAAACCTGACCTAGGAGGAAAGGTTGAAAAAATTAGGCATGTTTAGCCTTTAGAAGAGAAGGCTGTGGGGGCACATGAATATGTCTCCAAATATGTAAAAGGTAGTTTATACAGAGGACGTTGAATGATTGTTCTTGTCCTATCTTCAGTGGACACGGAGAAGTAATCGGCTTAGTTTGCAGCAAGGGAGATTTGGGTTAGATATTTAAAAAAAAAAAAAAAAAAAAAAAAAAACTTTCTAACTATAAGGATAGTTAAGTACTAGAATAGGTTACCAAGGGAGGGTATGGAATCTCCATCACTGGAGGTTTCTAAGAACAGGTTGAACAAACACCTGTCAGAGATGTGTGTGGGATTGACCTAAATGACCTCTCGAGATCCCTTCCAACCCTACATTTCTAGGATTCTGTGAGATGCTGGCATAAGAACGGCCATACTGGGTTAGACCAATGGTCCATCTAGCCCAGTATCCTGTCTTCTGACAGTGGCCAATTCCAGGTGCCCCAGAGGGAATGAACAGAACGGGTCATCATCAAGTGATCCACCTGTCGCCCATTCTCAGCTTCTGGCAATCAAGGGGAAGCCTCATCCTTCTTGCAGACTGTCACTGCACTTTGGTTTGTAATGTTTCACAGCGCTTTACGGGACGCAGCAGTTTGTGTAGACAGCAAGCCAGGCCTGGGGTTAAGTATAGATTTTTACAGGAGCATTGCCCATGATAACAAAGGCCTGGTCTACACTGGGGGGGGGGGGGGGGNCGGGGTCGACCTAAGACACGCAACTTCAGCTACGAGAATAGCGACGTAGCTTAAATCGACTTAGAGAGAAGTCGACGCATCTTAGATCGACTTACCGCCCGGCGCAGGATCGACGGCCGCGGCTCCCCCGTCGACTCCGCTTCCGCCTCTCACCCTGGTGAAGTTCCAGAGTCGACGGGGAGTGCGTTCGGGGATCGATTTATTGCGTCTAGATGAGACGTGATAAAATCGATCCCCGATAGATCGATCACTACCCGCCGATCCGGCGGGTAGTGAAGACATACCCTTATGTTTGTAATGGCGTGTTTTAATTTCTTAAACTCTTAATGAAGAGCTCTCCTAAGAAAATTATATTTAAAAAAAAAAAGCGGTCATAAGCTGGGGAGGAATATTCCATCGATTCTAAGCAGCAGAGGAGGGAAAAGACAATAACAACCCAACCCTACCAAGCATTCCCTTTGGTACAAGGAAAGTTGCCAGATGCAACTTCAGTGTGATCCACCAAACCGCCTCCCTACCCCATTTCTGGCCCTGGTGCAGGCAGCGAACTGCTCAGTTTCTGGGTCTAGAACTTGTGCATGGGTCCGGATGGTCACAGATGGTTCTTCTGCCAACAGCGGTTTCTATTGCATTGCTGTATTTCCAGTGCTAAATACTGCACTGGCCCAACGGAGAATGACAGACCCTCTGTCGAGGTCACAAACAAGAAGCGCAAACGGACGTCCAGCATCTTGGCAAGGAAGGAGCCGACTTCCCTTCCTCTGCTGCAAGATTCTGGCCTGCAGGGAGGGCGCTCACAAGTACTAGTGTCTCAGGAACCGTGTTCAGAAAAGCCATCCAAGCCTCCATGGAAGGCGGCTCAGGTGCTGGTTCTGGTCCCAAGCAAATATGGCTTTGAGTCCTGGGGCAAAATCTTGCCCCACTGAAATCAATGGAAGCTTTGTTGTTGAGGTCAGTGGGGCCAGGATTTCCCCTCTACTGTGGCGCTTATCCGGCTCCACTCTCATTCCCAAAACATCCCCTTGATGGGAAACCTGCCACGGGGAAAGGGCGAGAAAGCCCAATGCTTGGAATGACAGGCCGCAGCCTGGAGGGTCACGCCGGCTGAAGGAGGAAGAGGAGGGTACGAGGAGAACTCACGCCAGGGTTTTATGGTAATCTATGAAGTTCGTCACGCCAAGGAACTTCTGGACTGTATCCATCACTTTGGCTGGTTCTGTTCGGAGCAGCTTGCCATCCAGAACAAGGATCTGCAAGAATAAAAAGAGAGCTGGGGGAGGGGGCGGGTCTAGTCTGGTACCAGCTCCATGCTGGCTTCAAATTGGATCCGTTGACAGGTGGGACAGGACTATTTCTGCCCCCTTCTCCCCCCCCACGTTACAGATGGGGAGCTGAAGCACAGAGAGGCAAAGTGATTTGCTCAAGGTCACACGGGGCATCTGTGGCAGAGCAGAGAATTCAACCCAGGCTCCTCCAGCCCCAGACTACCACCCTAACCACTAGACACAATCCTTCCTCTCTCCCCTGCGACTGACTCCACTTTCCTCAGTGCTGGCCTGGCCATGGAAGCCACTCGGAAGCTGCCGGTGGCTGAATATGCGGCAGGTGAAACACGTCACACCAGTTCACCAAGCGCGATGCTGAATCTCCATTCAGAGCCTTCAGTGAGCTAGGAGCGAACTACCGCTCAGATGATCCCTCTCTGTCCCACTCCCAGAATACCCCCGTCAGCAGCACTGGACAACGCACAGTCAATGAAGAGTGCTCACCTACAGAGCTCCCTGCTGCAGGAGGAATTCATGGCTTTCCTCCTTTAGCGCACAAGGCAAGGCACAAACCTGCATGAGCTCTTTCAACCGCAGTGACTTGCAGGCCAGACACTTTTCTCTGAAGAACAGAGACATCAGGGCCACAACCCCACCGACGGCGAACCAGAATCTGGCCCAAATTCTCACACTTGTGCGCACAGACCTGCACATTTACAACTGCAGGTGTCCACGTTAAGAGCATAAAATGTGCGCACACATGGTCATTTAGGTGCCCAACTAGCCGTGTGCACGCACAAATCCTCCGTTTGCACGGGCACATCAAGTGTACAGTGGTGTGCCAACACGTCCTTTCCAGAACCACTAACTCTTGTACGCGGTGCAGAGATGGTAGGGTGACCAGTGTGCTGTAACTACATCGAGAGCTGCCCGATCACAAGGGATAAATCCGCCACAGAGAGCGCTATGAAGTACAGAGCTTGTGTTATTTTTGTCATGCACTTTGATGCTGCAGTCACAGCCAGAAAGTGTCTGAAGGGCATTCAAGGACATGAAACAGTCCCATAAAACTTTCAACACCATACATTCTGCTGTGCACTTCTTCTGTATTGTGGTGTACTCTCTATGCCCTTTGGTTAGAAGCTCTTTAAAAGGGAGCCCTGCAGTTTGTTTGGCATAGCATACGGTACACACTTGGCAGCCTGGCATAATAGTCCACCAGTGGTACATAGTCATCACCCTCCCATGACCACACTGACTCTGGTTCCTTCCTGCTCTGGACAAGTTTCAGAAATCCATTTTCTGTGACATAATTCCAGTCTTTTAATCCCTTTCCGACTGTCAGAGCTCAAAAGTGGGACTGAAGGCCGAGCTCCTGGAGCCAGATGTGTCTCTGATGGGTTGACACCTCTCTGCACACTTATGCGCTCACACCCCCATTGCACAAACACACACCCCTGCTCCAACACAATGGATATGAGAGAAGAGACGAGACTAATAAATTCCCTGCCAACTCCACCCCCACGATCTGAGAAACAACCATGGAAACTGGGAGTTGGGTGAAGAGGATGGATTTGTGCTCTGGGCCATAAACAGTCACAGGTCCCAAAGACATCCTGTTACGCTGAGTTCCGGACCACAGCTTCCCCTAACCAGGGCTGAGTAGAGAGAGGACGTTATTCATGGTCCATGAATCCCACGGTAGCGCTTTGACAATGGACTCTATGCCCAAGCGGCGTATGGCTGTTTTCTCCTCCCACAGAAGGAGTGATCTCCGCACTGCTGTTTGCAATAAGAACACCGCCCGGTTTTTGTCCTTCCTACCTGGTTGGCATGATAGCTGTTCAGCCAGCGCTCAATGTGGGTGGCGTACCAGCCCGGTACCAGGCAGCGGCTCTGTAGCGTCCGGAGCTTCTGAGACGCCTCAGGCCCAGCTGTGATCACCTCGTGGAAAGTGAATTTCAGAGCGACTGGGTCATCGTGAGCTCGCTGGTGCTGTTAACAGCAGCAAACCGGTTTAGTTTCTCAGGCAGCACAACAAAACCCCAGTGGCGTGGCCAGCATTACCGGGATCTGAGTCCAAGCCTGCGTGTGAGCTCCTGGGAGGTTTCTGAGCGCCAGTGCAGTCACTGGGCTACCAGCGTCTAGCTTGCTGCTTTGCACAGAACGGTGGGATACACCCTGTTCTGTAGGTAACAGCTTACGCCATCCCACACCTAACTCAACACAGCATTGGATCACCTCTTCCTCGGGCATTGGCCTGAGGACGCCAATCTCCTCCGGTGCAGGCCAGGACCCCTGCCATGGCTGCCAACCTGCAGGACAATGCAGAGCGTGCCTGACCCAGCACGGGACAGCAGATTCTCTGTTCGCTCAGCGCACAGTGCCGCATCCTGGCCCAAGTCAACCCCAAGCCGGAGCATAAGGAGCCGCGGCGACAGCCGAGCAGCTCACCTGGTACCAGGAGTAGGCCCGGTCTGCAGGGTTGATGAGGATGGTGATGACCTTGGCCTTGGAGAGCAGCGCGGCCGCCCGCCTGGGGGCCGTTTCCGAGTCAAAGTAATTGGCGCTCTTCTCGAAGTAGAAGTCGGAGGTGGTGTTGGAGGGGATGGGGAAGAATTCCATGTACCTGCAGGGAGGTCGCTGCATGAGGGGGGGGAAGAGAGGGCACCCGGGGAGGGCGACAGAGAAATACACCTGGCCCCCTGCCCTGGAGACAATGGAGGCCAACTATTGTATATCAAGCGTTCTATAGTCAGGATCCAGCACACGCTACCAATCACCTCCCGCAGCTGCCCCGAACAGCCACCTCATGTCTGACCACCAGCAGTCTAGGGCTCTGGCTCCAGCATGTGGGGAAGATCCTGTCTACACTACAGATCGGAACACTGATGGAACTGGTTCAGGGGACAAGTATGCTGTGACCAGGACCCGGGGCTCTACTGTACATGTGTAGATCAGCCCCCCGGCCAAGTGCAGCTCGGAGCCTAGCACAATGGAACGAAGGCTCCCTGGAAAGGGTCCGGCCATAAAATGCAGTTTAACTGCCCTCCGTGATGGTATGTTGGCACCGGGCACGCCCTCTTCCACCACTCACTGGCCACTGCACGATTCAGAAGGGGGCAGAGGTTCGAGTACGTGCCGGCAGCAGGCCCAGCCTAGGCGGATAACTGGGCGTGTTTGTTACAGGCACTTTCTTTGCTCAGCATCTAGTCACTTTACTGACTAGGTGTCTAGTGGCAACGGACAGTCTGCTAGGGGAATTCTGGACTCCTGCCCTCACATGTTGGTCCCAGGCGCCGGAGTCACATGGCAAACCCCGTGCACAGCTCTTCACGAAGCTTGCAGCTTCCCCCACCCCCAGTACACCCGGGGACCCCGGCGTGGGGTAGCATGAAAGAAGGCCTACCAGTCAATGCCCTTGTGATAATTGTGTCCGTTGAAGAACTGGATCTCCTCGAAACTCTCCGAGCTGGGGTAGTTGCTGCTCAGGTCCGGGTGCATCCCCAGGAACAGATAGAGGGCTGTCGTCCCTTTAAATGGAAAGGAAGCAGAGCCGAGGTTGGGGGCGCAGCAGTGACCACCCTGCGCCTTAGCGAACCAGACAACGTTCCCTCCCTTCTTTGCCACAGGCTGCCCCATGCATGGCCGTCCGGGGCATCCAGTTCAGGTTCCCACTCCAGCCCGGCATAGGTAGGGTTTGCCGACCTCCGAGGAAGAGATGGAGGTTCTAGGACCCAGCTAGAGGAACAATACCAGCTCAGATCTGCCCTGGTAGGCAGAATGCAGGGAGGCACCGGATGGAGAACCAGACAATCCCCCAAATAAAGAGAAATGACACAACCGGTGCGATAGCACAGCTGAAACGGCGATGCGCGTGCTGGTATCGGCTGCGTTGTCTTTCACTGGTTCTGTGCTGCACAGCTCGATGGAGGGGAACTGGAGTACCTGTTTTTTGAGGTCCGATGATGAGAAGCTTTGGGAACCGGTCACATGTCTTTTCTTTGGACCAAATGTCCTTATGCCGCTTGTCCTCACAGGGATCCTGAAACACAGGAGTGAGAGGATTGAGGAAGTGCAACCTGGGGGCGTCTGGGAGGGGAGGCCTCGATGCCCCATATGCCTTTAATAAATACAGTGAAGACTACCTGTTCTCACTGATGATGGGTGCCAAGGCTGTAATGAGGGAGAGTCAGAGGCTGCTGGAAGGTCAGCACGGAGCTGGAAGGTCAGCACGGAGCTGAAACCCCTACAGCTAACAAGCAGGCAAGCGTTGTCCAGCAGATAGGGCATTGGACTAGGAGTCAGGAGTTCTGGCCTCTACTCCCATCTCTGCCACTGGCCTGCTGGGTGACCTTGGTCGAGTGACTTCCCTGCTCTATGCCTCAGTTTCCCTGCCGTAAAATGGGGTTACCCTCCTTTGTAAAGAGCTTTGAGCTCCATGGATACATAGAATCTGAGTGTTATTATCACAGACCCTTTTATGCACCCATGTTGTGAGCCCTGGGACAGGGATATGGTCATGAGCAGAACAGTGTCTTGTCCATCCTGGCATGGATTCTCACTTAGGAGGAAGGCAGTAGGTGAGCAGAACCTTGCCAAATTCACTCACAATAGAACCAAATCCAGCCCTGTTTGCGCCTGGTGCGGTCCCCAATTCCCTGGCAGGCCTGGGCCTCCTGTCCCCCATTCAAGCCAGACAGCCTGGCAGTGGAGCTCTGTACCTGCCACAGTGGATCCTTCTCCTCGGAGAAGATCTGGAAGTATTTCTGCGCCAGTTGCATGGGCGGCAGCGTCTGCAGCTTCAGGTTGGTCCAGGAGCCGAGGAAGCGAACCAGGTGTTTGAAGGTGTACAAACCCAGGCGGTCGTTGCCGTAATTGGACAGATGGGTCATGAAGATACTGATCTGGAATGGAGCAGCAAGACGACAGGACAGGCGTTAGTCAGCGCTCTGAGTCCATCTCAGGACAACTGTAGTTTGCACGTTGGTGAGGTTCTCAACACTGGGGAGTCCTGGGCCCAGCTCTGAACTGGGAGGAACAAACAGGGACTGGTGCAGATGAAAAAGTTGCGGGACCCCGGACGTGTAACACACCCATTAGGAGAGCAAGGTCTCTGTCCTCCTCTCGCGGCTGCTTCACATCACAGCTACCAGCCTTAGCTCAAGCAGTGGCGTTTCGTGCTTTTAGTACTGAACGTCCCTGGGTCAGACCCTGCTGCCAGCCCAAGCAAGGTCAGTTATGGATGGCCCTGAGCCCCCCAATCTGGGGAGGAAAAGGCATGCAGGAGACTTGGACTCTGTCTGGTCTCTGACTCTCACTTTTGAGACCAGGAGTGTCTGGGAGTGCTGCAGAGGCCGCCTTTACATCACTCTGTGGCCAGCCCAATTCGAAGGCCACCATGCTAGGCTCCTGCAGGAGAACCTGCCCATCCCCCTCGACCACAGGCTGAGAGCCCCTGGCCATTGGAGTCACAGGGAAACTCATCTACCCCAGCCGAGGGGACAGCCCGAGTGTGCCAAGGGGCCGTTCCAAGCCCTGCAGAGTACTCGGAGGGCAGCACTCACAGGGTTAAGTAGCACAGTCAGGAACAGCTCCCCTCCATTGATGATCTTGTCCAGTTCACTGGAGCCGCCAGGGTATTCGTTATAGAAGATGGTGTGCGTGAACAAGCCACAGGTCTGCCGCGGGAGTACCTGGGGACAGAGAGGAGTCAGAGCAGGAAGGAATCGCGCAGCCTGCTCCAGAAATCCAGCTCCGGTGCTCCTTCCTCACCATGCCAAACTAAGGGGCGATCCGCCGGGGTCAACCTGCCAGGTATTAGCACTGGCCTCGACATCACCCGGGAACCCCCCGACGAGATTCTTCTACTCAGAAGGGACGGAGCTGGGCTGCTCCAACCCCCTTTGGGAAGGGGGAAATTCTCCTGACCTCTGAACCACACACGCACCTATTTCCGGGGGGGTCTTTCGGGATCGGATACCCCTCGATCTTCCAGGGATGCTGGGAAATCATGACCGTGATCTCCCGAAAGAAAGGGCGGCTCTGGGCAAAGGGACTTAGCAGCAGCAGCTGCCGCCACGCCTAGCAGGGTGCTGGGGACACTGCAGGGGTGACTCGGTCCGCAGCAGTCAGGCAGGTCTCGTTTCTCCTGCTGACCGAGCCACACCGGTGCATTTAGCCCACCCTGCCAAATCCACCTGCACCAGCCTCGGTGCTGAAACAGCCATGGAGGGAGTGCTTTGCGACAGTGGCGATGGATTAGGCTGCGGTTGAGATGAAGCCCAAAGAGATGCTCACAGCTGAGAGTCACTGCTGGGCAATGTTCAAACCAGTGACTTAGTGGCGTAGTTCCATGTCTTAGCGGGAATCCTCTGAGCCAGCCGTGCTGGCAGCCCAGCTGATTGTGGGAGGTTTAGGGCAGGGAGGGGCCAAGGAATAGCCCCGATGCCCCGTTTCACCTACCATGATCCCATTGTGGACAAAGCCCCGGCGGTAGCGGGCTGGTTTCAGGTGGGGATACTCCTCCGTGCTCGTGACTTTGATCGCCCAAACCTGCTTCCACGCTTCGTACAGCTGCACGTGGACGGGGTACACGCCGGAGTGGTGGGGTGCCACGGCGTACCCCATGTCGGTGGGGATGCCATGCTCCTGATGGGAGAGGAGAGGGAAGGTGACTGCGCTAAGCTACAGAATCGGCGAGCTACAAACGACCCAAAGGAAAACTAACGGGGCTCAGTGGAGCTCTTCCATGGACAGATGCATCACTCTGGGTTTTGCTTTAATAGGGTTGGCTTAGCAAGAAAGAGAGGCCGAATTCTCAATTCTAGCGCCTGGGGAGCATGGTTCCTTGCTGTGTCCAGAACGGTGGAGGTGAGTATCCATGAAGGGGAGAGCCAGCCCCAGCGAGAGCCAGGTACGCTGCAGGGAGGCACTGCACAGTCCGACCGTACACGACCCTGCCAATGCACCTCAATCATGCCCTGCTACTCCAAGGCTGTCAGCTGGGCCACACTGAGCAATGCGACAAGTATCCCCCAGGCTGGGGCTGCCAAGTCATCGCACTGATGATCCAAGCTGGGCTGGAACAGTGATGGGCAAAACTCCCGTTGGGTGGGAGAGCACAGTGCTTAGCTGAACCCCTCGGGTTTTGGCACAAGGTTCAGGTTCAGCTGAGGCATGAGAGGTGGTTTGCTAGTTATCAGAACCAGTGTGACCAGCCTTAGTTCGGATCCAGAACGGCACAAGCAGAAAGGCTAGCGTGTTAACACAATGGGCCACTGGAAACTTTAGAACCCTTTGGGGGTGGGGGTGTATTCACTCCCCACATCAAATGTTATTTGTCGCTTCTCACCACATGCCTCCCTCCACCCACACAAAAGGGTGTCCATGTTTTATAGGTTGCAGAAGTTCTCTCCAAACATAGAACACAGGCACTACCAGACTGGATCAGACCCATGGTCCATCTAGGCCAGGATCCTGTCTGTGACACTGGCCTGTACGTCAGATGCTCCAGAGGAAGATATAAAATACCCGGAGTATATCTGGCTATTGCTGGCTCCCCTCTAGGCTTGAAATCAAGCTGCTAACCCAAGTTAAAAGCTGAGTTGCTACGTTTTAACCCGAGTTAGCTCACCCTTTTGCTGTGCAGATGTACCCTTAGTGGGTAGCTGATGCCCTGAGGCTGTGTGTGTGTGTGTGTGTGTTGTACAATCCATACTGTAGATGCAGTTATACCAGTATAAAAGTGCTTACAACAGGCAGTATGGCTTGTTCCCTGGAAATTTGCTATATTGGTACAAGGCACCTTTATATCAATATAAATGCGTCCACATTGGGATGGGGTTTATTCTGGTGTAACTATATTGGCATAGTTAAAGTAGTACAACTTGTCTGCAGACAAGTCCTTTGGCTTAAGTAAGCACCTTTGGAACTCTCTGCCACATGATAGTTATGTATGGGATTAAAAAACACAGGGGCAGCCTTCTTGAGGCCACTCACGTTTCTGATCATCTTTGACCTGATCTTTTTAGTCTCTTCCTGCTGCTACTCAGCCCCCAACGCAGGAGCAGAGAGATAGAGAAGTACGAGGAAACCTATCTTAGCATCCTGCCTAGGGAGCCAGTTAAACTGCATTTCTGGTAGGAGATGGAGAACTAAAGGTCAAACAAAACTTTATTCAAAGACACTTGGGGGTCTTTTAAAGAGGTTCCAGAGGATTCAGTGCCGAGAGCGTCCTCATGAGGTTTTACTGCACAGACACAGCAGGACGGAGGAGAAGGGGGAGGACAGGGGGTAAAAACTGGAGGAGAGAGAGATGACGAAGCAAACTCCTGCTGCTCTTATGCAGCGTTCTTCCTCCTGCTCCGCACAGAATGAGAGCTCAGTCTGAGAACGCAGGAGAAGAGGCACGAGACTGGGTGGGGAGAGGGTTTAAGATGTCATCTTTAACTCCCCAGCCCAGCAAGCATCCCCCACGGCTAAATACCCCCCCAGCTGGCATCTTACTCACGACAGCGAATTTCTTGTTCATGGTCATTTGCTCCGCTAGCACCGACTGGTTGTGGAAGAGGTGAGGCTGCATGTGACTCCACATGTGTGGGAACCACCAGAACTCCTTCACGTAAGACAGCAACAGGTCGTCTCCTTCGTCTTCAGCGTCCGTGCCTGCCGGGGCCAAACCACCATCAGCAGCAGCAGCCCTACCGCGCTAAAGCCAAAGAACTCAAGCCCGGCTCACGCGAGAGCCTGAATGCCCGGCTCAGGTGGGGTACGGGATCGCAAAGTGGGCAGGGGAATGTGTGTCTCGGACTGCCATCCTGAAATCCAACAGGCAGCGAAAAGCGCAGAGAAAGGACCTTACACTGCTCTCAGCTGCCGCTCAGACCCCTGGAGGGCCAGTGGAAAGGAGCACCGGGGGCACTGCTGTCATTCTGGAGTGGATCCTTATCTTTACCAGTGACCAAAGGTGTGTTTGGGGCTTGGCCACCTTTGCTAGCCCTGCCTCTGAGAGCAGGGAGAAATCTGGCTTTTCAGTCACCCAGTAGCTCGGAAGGTCCTGAGCTCATCCCAGATGGGCTCTGGCGAGGGCATAAGCCACTAGAGCGGAACACGAGTCCCCAGCCCCCAAGATGGACCAGCCTCATATTGTTACATTGCTGAAGACGGGATATTGTTAACAGGTTCGAGCCTCTATCGAAGCCTCTGTTTAGGTTTCATGTTCAGCTGGCATCGCGGCCTATTGCCCGCTGCCCAGGGGAAACTACTGCTGAACATGGTGACTCTGCGACTGTACTCACACGGCCTGTAACCTCAGCAATTCAGCGAGACACGTGCCAGAAGTGCCAGGAAGGCAAGAGAGCCCGAGCCCAGCGGGGCGGGCCTGGCTTCTCACCCTGCCACTGGCCAAGATCCTTGCTCTCTCTCGGGCTGTAAAACGGGGCTAATGGTGGGAAGTACTCTGCCATCCGCCGCTCGACAACACCAGAGCAGCCCTAGGGATTCTTATTGGCCAAACCCAGCAAACGCCTTTGCCAGCTAATGCCTCGAGTTCTGCTCGTTTGGTTTTCCAGAGGAGAGACTAAAGGGGCAGAGCCCCCTTCTCTCAAGCTCCTCCCATGATACAACACTGCAGAGGCCTGCGTCTCTGAGACAGAGAGCGCTCTGGGAAGGGGCGTTCTACAGCTGCCATCTCCGTAGTCCCGGACGTCCGGGGACGGAGGGTTTTTAAGCTGCGCAGGATAGATATCGCAGCTCAGCGAGCTCCGAAATGGAGAGGGCCAGTGCGGGCCTATGGAGGCAAAGCTGCCCTGCCTCACCTGTGTGGAAGAATTTCCCTGAGTAGCCCAGGTTGAAGGTGAAGTTGGGGATGTGGGTGCGCAGTTCATTCTGAGTGTCAAACAGAGCCTGTGGCATGGAGAGAGACACATCATTAGTACCCGACACATCATCACACAGTAACCCGCACCTTTGGCACACTGGGGTCGGAAGTCACGCGTGCGACCTCTGCTTCGTGTACTCTAGCAACAGCACTCCCACGGAAGGGCTCACACCCCCAGCTGATGCTCTGAGGGCACTAGAGCCTACACGTCAGTTCACTAGGACCACAAATCATGCACCAGCGTCCCAGACACACCCCCAGCCCTTGCTCCGAGCTCATGCACCAGCGCCCCAGACACACCCCCAGCCCCTTGCTCCATGCACCAGCGCCCCAGACACACCCCCAGCCCTTGCTCCGTGCACCAGCGCCCCAGACACACCCCCAGCCCTTGCGCCGTGCACCAGCGCCCCAGACACACCCCCAGCCCTTGCGCCGTGCACCAGCGCCCCAGACACACCCCCAGCCCTTGCTCCGTGCACCAGCGCCCCAGACACACCCCCAGCCCCTTGCTCCGTGCACCAGCGCCCCAGACACACCCCCAGCCCCTTGCTCCGTGCACCAGCGCCCCAGACACACCCCCAGCCCTTGCTCCGAGCACAATGGGATCTGTACCCAAGTGCACTAAGGCCAGGGATCCCTAGTCACATCAGAATCCCGCCCCGAGAGCATTGGCTGGCTGAGTTGGGACAGTGGTACCTTTACGTCTTCGACCTTCATGCGAGTGCCCTCCTTGCCCACGAAGATGTCATCGATGTCCACCAAGAGGTAGCGGTCGAGGGGAAGGGAGAGCCTCTTGCCGGTCAGGAAGGAGACGGCATCCACGAAGACCAGCTTGTGCAGCCAGAAGTTGAGGTTGTTCCCGAAGAGGACTCTCTGGATGCCGTCGTGCAGGCCCAGGTCCTGCACCACGGTGGTGTGCAGCGCAGCATCGACGCTCATGTGCGGGATGGACTCTGCTGACTTGGTCTTGGCCAGGAGTACCGGCTCGTAGGTGGAATGGTTGGACTGGAAGACGGTCCAGTCCTCTCCTGGAAGCAGGCCCTTCTCCACCTCGCTGGGGCGCGTGATGTACAGGAGCGGGGATTTGGGGTTGATGCTGCAGTCCTTCAGCCCGAGGTTGGAGTGGAGAAAGAGTGGGAAGCCCTTCAGCTGAGCACTCAGCAAACTGTTCTCGTTGGCCTGCCAGGGGAGAGCCCGCGGACTGAATGAGAAAGGCCTCAGAGGGAGAGGAGAGGGGCAGGCTGCACCATGGCATTTAAAAGTGTGCAACTCACATTCCCATGCCTCCCTTGCAGCACCCTGCGTGCCGCTCCCCCACGCTCCCCTTTGGCTGATCCAGGCCACTGCTGTGCTCAGAAGCAAGTCGTACCCAGAGTGCATCACCTGGACAGGTAGAGGCAGCAATGCAGGGCCGACGGGAGGGTGGGGGGACGGTTTGGTCAGATCCAGAGGGGGCGGGCAGGACAAGCTGAAGGAACACGAGCTGGGGAAGCAGGAAAGGCAGCACATCACAAGCTGCTTCCCAGCAACCCCCTTAGAAGCAGCACTTGGGGAACCCCCTGGATTCACACACTCAGGCTCTGAGCACAATAGCAGCCACACGCTACACAGCAAGTGCCATCTCCTCTTCTGCAAAAGAGGGAGCTGACCTGTCCCCCGCCAGCCACATGTGAATTCTGCCGTCTGCATTCCCCGGTGCGCTCCTGGAGTAAGGCACCACGGCCGACATGGCCTGTCACGCAGCTGGGGCACCAAACCTAGCGTGTTGAGCCTACCCCTAAAACTGAGAGCCCCCTTCCTGCTGCGCCCTGCACCTCCCAGGCCTGCTGGACTCTGACCCCTGCACACCCCGCTGTTCTGAGCGGGGAGAAGATTTCCAGGGGGAGGGCTGTTGTACAGACACATTGCCCCGACATTTAAGCTTCTCTCCCTTGCCAAGTTTTAGCGCTCTCTATGTGGATGGAGGATCCCAAATAGGATCCCATTGGCTCGTCAAACAAACTGAGCCGCAGACCATTAGAAAGCACGTAGCAGAACTGCGGGACAAGGCGTTTGATAAACCCCACAGATTCAGCAGCCGCTCCCACGCCGGGATCTCGGCAGGGGGAGTTTTCCAGCGCGCAGCTCGCCGAGTTCCTGGACAGTCCGATCTGGGGAATGCGAACGCTGGGGACAGCTCAGCCCTGCAGCTGGGCTGCCTGTTCCACACCATTCACACCCACATGGGGTCTGGAGCCCGTCCATCTGCACACGAGCTGCTAACTGAAACCAAGAGCTGCGCGCCTGAAGGGCTGCTCCAGAGGCGTCTCTGCCCAGCTGGACGGGCGGGGCTGGTTTGTCCCCCAGCCCTGGCGTCCTTGGACAGCAGAGGCTGGGAGTGCTACGAAGGGGCATGCCTTGCTGCTAGGGTGCGGGGGCGCCAATCGTCCCACTCAACAACGGCCCTCGCTGCTCAGCAGGGGAAGGCTCCTCCATCGAAGGGGCGGTGGGGTCGACAGGAGGCCACTGGGCGTGTGAGGGGAGCGGAGAGTCCCCTCCGCGGGCTGGGAGCACATCTGGAATGCTGACGGCCTCGCTCCACGGGTGGGCCCAGCCCGCCCGCATCCTGCCTGCACTCCTGGCCCCGCAGAGTCTTCCCAAAACAGCTGCGCCGGTGGACGCAGGCCAGCAGCCCCCGGGGCTGGTATTTTCTATTTAGCCTATTGGTTTCATAGGCAGCAAGGGGTTTCCTCTACCGTTGGCCCTGAGGTTGAATACACCGTCTAGCGTCTGCTCCCATTCCTCTCCTCTGGCCAGCAACAGCTCGGCCAAAGGGCCCGGGGGCTTTACAGCACTCCCGGGTGAAGCGTCTCTACATCTCAGGGGTCATTGCTTAAAACGTGTCTCATCAGCTACTTATTTATGACCTTCTGGGGGGGTCAATGCTGGACCAAATTCTCTCTGGTGTAAACAGGTGAATCCAGAGTGACCTGATGTCCCGATGTTACAGGGACAGTCCCGATATTCGGGACTTTGTCTTATATAGGCGCCTATTCCCCCCACCCCCATCCCCATTTTTCACAATTACTATCTGGTCACCCTCAGTGTATCTGCATTAGCTTCAGTGAGGCGCCTCTTGTTCCCAGCAGCAGAGGGCTGGGTTCTCTGTCTGCTCACAGGGATTTATTATGTCCTGAAATTCAGTCCAAGCGGCTGGACTCTGCCCAGTTTGCTCCAGCTCCCCTCACTGCCTGAAGCTGGGAAATCCTAGTTACACACAGAAGAACATGAAATCAGAGGCACCCCAGAACCGGAGCTTGGTGTGAACAGAAAAGGGTTCCCAGTGCCACTTTGTCCCCAGAGAACCCAGCTGTGCTTCCCAAACATCTGGAACAGAAGGAAACAGCACATCGCTTCTACTGGGAAGGCCAAGTCCCCCGCTCCTGCCCGTGAGCTCGCCAAGCTGACTGAAACCCAAGAGACAGAAAGCAAGAGCAATACTCAAAGGATCACAGGACAGACCCAGCTAACTTTGTCCTTGATACATGACCCCCTTGCAGACCAAAAGGAGACGCCTCTCCCAGCTCTCTGATCAGAAAACGGACAGACAGCTCCCAGGGACCATCCCATCTCCCTATGCTGTCACCAGCGGAGCTAGAGAAGATGGCAGCAGCGTACCCTCACCCTGACACGGGTGGGTCTGTAAATCCACACTTGGCACCAGTTGAAAGCACAGCCCTGGGTTTATTAGGCCCCTGAGGGCGACACCTAAAACAAAGCAGCAGTCCTCATGGAGCATGCCCGGAGCGCACGCTGGAGGGGCCTGCTGCTCACGTGATCCTTCCTGTGAGCAAACCACAATGATCTCCGGTCAGCTGGGAGTCTGTTAATCACACAACAAATGCACAGGGCCCAGTAAGGCCTGGGAAGAACTTCTGCTAGTGGAACAGTTTGATGGGTCAATCCCAGGTCACGGAGAAGGTCTCCATCTACTTCTCCACCTATTTAACCCACCCCTTTAGCAAGGCACTCTCCCTCAGAGCTCTGCCATCAGCTGCCTAGCTTAGCAGGGCTGGACCTAACTCCTCCCACGGCCAATCAACTGACTACGCCTCGGTGACTCATCTCTGGAGAGCAATGTGACGGGACCCCAGCCGAGATTTCCAGTTACGCGAGGCAGGGGACCCAGCACAGAAACAGACCCTGGATACCTCCCAAAGAGCTTGTCTCTGGCCACCTTGCCCTGCACGGAGAGCCTGGTTGGCCTTTTGTCTCCCCGGATGGCCCGTTCCATCCCCGAGCTGTGTCCCCATGTACCTTGAAGAAGCCAACAACCCCCACGCCGTACTCCACGCAGTACTTATCCAAGAGCTCCCGGTTCCAGGCGTCCAAGTTCACATACTTGAGGATGTTCTCGTAAATGATGAGCGCGAAGCGTCCCCGATCCTTGTCGGTCAGGGTGGGCATGTCCCCCTTCCCGGGGGCAATCTCTGTCCGGTATTTGAAGCGGCTGGATTCCAAGATGGCAATGATCTCCTGGCCCAGCTGAGAGTACAGGCTTTCCACGAACACCAGCACCAAGGGGTCCGTGCGGGATGAATCGGCCACCTTGAGAGGCTTCAAGGGGAGCAGGCGGGAAGGGGCAATCTTGGGTTCGTCGCAGTCTGGGCCCGGGACCTCCCCGGAGGGTTCCAGGCCCCTCTTCCACCCATATAAATAATAGGCCGAGATGAAAACACTGAGCAGGCAGAAGGCAAAGAGCAGGAGCAGCACCACCTGAGGAGACACCTGTCGGAAACCCCTCCGGAGCCTCCCCAGCACGGTCATCCTTGCTTCCAAGAAGCCACTGCAGGTTCCTCCCCACCCCCCACCCCCGCCCCCAACCCCCTTCACAGGAAAGCACAGTAATAAATTAAAATACTAGCAGGCTGCGTGTGCGTGTGCAGGATCTCCCAGCCGGCAGTCGGGTATCCCCCCTGGCTTTTTCATGTCACCATGGCAAATCCATTCAGAGTCCCCTGGCAGAGCAGAAACACCAGCAGCGTCCTGGCATTGACCTCGCTGCCTCTTCGGAGTCGGGCGTTTCTCTCAAGGGGCGCAAGGGCGCGTCGGCTCCCCGGGTCCGTTCATGGTGGCCCAGTTCTCCTGCAGCTCCGGGCGCTCTGGAGAGAGAGGAGGGAGACAGGGGCATAAGCAAGCAATCCTGGAAAGAACACGCAGAGGGGGCTGCCTAAAAAGTAGGTGCTGCGGGGGCGTCACTCTGATCCTTGTGCAACAAACACGGAGGCTGCATTGCTCCGAACCCTCTATTTATGCCACAGTGGATCCCATTTAACAGATCCCTCCGTGTGCTCATTTGCATGCCAGTACCCAGAATGCTTTTCAAGTTCCCAACATGCTGGTGCATCAGCTGTGGGAACAGAGCAGGGAGTCTGTGCGTGTATCTGAGAGGCAGCACAGTCTTGTGGATTGAGCAAACGGTGGTGAATGAGGAATTCCTGGGGTCTAATCCCGGTTCTGCTGCTGGTTCACTGTCTGGCTTTGGGCAGGTCACGATTGCACTGTCCCTCTGTTTCACCATCTGTGAAATGGGGATAATACCAGCTACCTACCAACCAGCTGCAAGGAGACAGTAAGAGAAGAGCGTGGGAATCTCCTCCCAGTTTAATCCGTTCAGAGTCAAATACACACGTAGCCCCATTTAAAAACCAGTTTGGCCCCATTTTCTCAGCTCTGCGTGCCACTTCCAAAGCCTCTGCCTGCAGAGCTCCAGTGCTTCACTGCCACGGACAGGCTAAGTGGTGTCTAATCCTTGCAGTGGCCCTCAGCCCAGCTGTATTTCACCCTGAACGCTCAGCCCAGGCCTGAGGTCAGCAAAATACACTGAGGTGCTGGGAAGACAAAGCATGTCCACGAAGCGTTCGAGCACCTGTTTGGTGCCAGCCCCAGCCACCCCCTGCCTCCACTGGGGAGCGGTGAGAAGTCACATGAAGGGGCTGACACCGCGGATACGTATAGATCCCCAAAGTTCAGCTATTTTTAAAGAATCATAAATGACTGAAAATGCAGAAAAAAAAAAGCGCAGTGCAGAGAAATGCTTTTCCAATACTCTGGGCCCAGCTCCAATCTCATTGACACTGGGGCAAATCTACTACTGAAACCAAGAGAGTTATTCTGAATTTACACCAAACCTCCGCATCTGCCCCCCCCCCCCCAGTTTATTTGAGAACTAGAACACAGGCTTGGGAAGGGTGGGAGCGCGTCCCCTGATAGAGAGGCCGGCAGGATCGTTCACGTCCAGGCAGCAGAAGGGGCCTCAGCGTTTAAAGATCTATTTTTGAAAGACACCTGCAGGGAACTCTGCACCTCAGAGGGAGGAAGCATCAACCCCACGGGGACGGGAAATCTGTGCTTCCCCGACGTCCGCTCAAGGGGCACGTGTACGTATTGACCGATCCACTCAACCAGTGCTCCTGCTTACTGTCCTAGGCCTCGAGTCAGCCTGCTCACGTGCTTCAAGCCAGGCACACGCTGGAGGGCCTTGCAGAACCAGGGCCTCAGCCGGTCTCTCTCGCGAGACCGCAGCATCACACAGGATCTGGCAGAGATCTACAGAGCCAAGCGGCTTCTGCGCTGGCTTAGCTGCGGCGTGCAGCGGACTGCACTCGTCTCTCACTCCCCGGGGCGCCCCCAGCCCTGCTCTGTATGGATCAAACCTGCCCAGAGACAGCCGGAGAGGACAGAGAACTAGGTCAGGGGCTCTCCTCGGGTTTCACACCTTAGCAGGTGGATCGGGCTATTAATAGACTCTGATGAGTCACCAGCATTACAGGGAAGGCTTTTCCAAAGGCTGAACAACCCCATCTTCCATGTAAATCACTCGGAGGCTGCCTGCCTCCAGCTCTCCGCCCCATCCCCCCGCAGCGCTCGCAAACACAACCGACGTCTGCAGCACACAGACAGATGCCGCGGGCCCCCACCCCTGCAGGGACCGGAGGGGCAGAGACCTCCAGGGAAGCCGGCCCCACGCACTCTGCAGCCTGGGCTCCAGCGTGGAGGACTCCGCGCTGAGCGAGCGAATGGTTACTTGAAAAATATAATCCAGAGAAATAATGGGATTAAGTTTTTGTTGGCTGAAAAGTAACATGGATTATACGTTGCGATTTTGCCTGGTAATCCTGTCATTCCTGCCTTTGCCTGGAGCCAGGCGATCACAGGCCCGCTACTGCCACAGCCGCTGGGCCAAATTCAGAGGGGCGTCGACATCCTGCCCCTTTAACAAGTGTATTGCGCTAATCCAGATGCTGTCTGGCCTTGGCCATGTCAACACTGCCTCGGGGGCGTGATTCAGCACGCGTAAAGTAGCTTGAGTAACAATAGCAGGGAAACCCCAGCACCTGCCCAGGTTAGCCCTGCCAGCCCAGAACCCCACATACATATTCGGGCCACTGGTTCACTATGCTGTGGTTGTTCCTCACGCTAGCTTTGATCTAGCTAGATCAGAGCTGGCTCAGGTACGTCCACACCTACTGCAATAACAAGTCCTGATTGCAGCCTAGACATCTCCCGAGACCCCCATCCACCTACCAACGGGGAATGTACCCCCCTTCCTTACGCATCACCGCGGGATTCAGCCCGGCACGCTGGACTGAGTGGGACTCACATGCCAAGGGGCCAGAAGAGAAGAGCGGAGCAGGATAAGTAGCTAAGGATCTAAAATACAGCAATCCCTACCCCCTCTTCAGGCTTCCCAGCGTGTCAGTGACACCAGCCTGGATTTCCTTACTCATCGGGAAGTGGGCACAGGCCGATCTAAGGCAGTCAGAGCTGCACCACCTTCCACATCGCCTCTGAATTTGGCTCTTCCTATGTGACATGCGCAGGAGACCGGAGTCAGAAATAGACCAGAACTGAGCCCCGAGAGCCGGTGAAGCCACAGGTGCCCTGGCAAGTCATGAGACGTCAAAATAAATTGAATTCTGCCCTACCCACCAGCAACGCCCACTCCTGGCTCTGGCGACAGAACAGAGCAACTAGAAATAGAGCCAACTTGGTAGAAAATAAAGGGGGAGAATTCTCACCCCTAATCAATGAGGGACACTCCTCTGCCACCCTACCCAATTATAACGAACTAGATACAGAGAGAAATGCGGCTTTTCCCATTCACATTTATGCACCCCCTCCCTGCCCCCACTCCTTTTCTTGGTCTCTCTGCACCGTGCAGCCTTCATACTGAATAGCAAGACTTCAGAATACTGATGGAATTCCCAGTGCAGTTCAGAGCTGCTGGGGTGTCCGACCCAGGTTCAGAGAAGGCACGCTTTGCTCACCCAGCACGTATGGTGCTGGTCTTTCACTCCACCCCAGCCTCAGCCTATTTTTTCCCCCCTCTCCGCTCTGCCTTTCGCCATTTCTCCTAAGCAGGGCAGGAGCCCAAACATCATCAGAGTCATCGTGACCGGGGTGGAAGTTAGACAGGATGAGTTTCGGCATCTCTAATTCCCAGACCTGAATGATACAGACACAGTCCGCCAGGTCTAAAGAGGGGTCTGGGTCAGACACACCCGAACTCTGGGAAAATCCAGAGTTGGTGAGGAATTTGTCACCTGCGGCTCATCTCTCAAGCAACGAGAAAGTGACCAGTCACTTGTAATCCCAGCCGGTCACAAAACAAATACTTTTCAAATATTTGTGTGAAAAGCATGTCCCTTTTTTTGCTCAAAAATTTGAGTTCAATCAACTCTATTTGTAATAGACAAGCAACCTTGGTATGAAGAATCAGAGCATCCCCACTCAATCCCCATGCAAGGAAAACAAAAGCATAAACAGTTAATGTTCCCTCGCCATTTTAAGCTTGCATTTTGAGCTTTAGTTGCAAAACTTAATCCCTGAAGAAAACCAAACCCCCTACACCCTGCAAGCCAGGTAGAACATACATCGTTTTGGGGAGTCATCTCATGTGCTATTTGCAGATGGCCTCACTCAGTCCGTTCAGCTGAATGGACAGGAGTGAGATCTTTGAGAAATGCTAATTGTCTACTGTGGTGCAATTCTCACTCACCAGGGATGTCTGTTCTGCCTCAATCTCTCTCTGACTAGGTATCTTTTTAGGCATAATGACTATCTATGGATTATAGCCATACAAGTAAACAAAACAGCACATGATGGTTAAAGAGAACCCCAACACCCCACAGCCAGACACCCCAGAAGCAGGCCACCATTACCCTGGGCCAACAGAAATTCTTTTCAGACCCCCCTTTTTTTGCTGTGCTATATAATAGTTTTTAACTCTGATTCCCC
The DNA here is from genome assembly GCF_013100865.1 of Trachemys scripta elegans. Taxonomy (NCBI): domain Eukaryota; kingdom Metazoa; phylum Chordata; order Testudines; family Emydidae; genus Trachemys; species Trachemys scripta. Next base: position 6,385,801 of record NC_048305.1, read on the forward strand.
CACAGATGTGTTTTAATCATAGCTGTTATTTTAACTATCTGATGTTGTATTAGTATTCCTTTCACCTGCTTCCTCATATACAGGCAGGGCATTTTCTGAAACACACCTGGGCAGTCCTTCCATCCCCCACTATCCCTGAGCGAGAACGCAGTGTGCATGTCCCTCTGGGCCCCAGCAGGGCAAGGACAGGCCAGCCAGTTGCATTTCTCTCTCTACCCTGCTTACGCTTTCTAGGAACCCCCAGGCCGCAGCTCCCCACGGCACAGTACCGCCTTGCGTTAGCCTAAGCTGACTGCAGACTCAGCACTCCCTGCCAAGGTGCTGGGGATAATGAATGAGATGCTCCAGTGGCCATGGAGATACCATGGCAACCTCACACTATTGGGAAACGCTACTATACCCATCCTCAACGACTGTCGGTTAAAGTCAACACCCTGCACTAAAATAACCCTCCTCTTCTCCACTTTGCAAACTGGTGGGGAAGGGGCAGGGGAGAGGGGAGGACGGTGTATGCACCCACCTGTGGCTCATTGCCCTTTTCAAGAGAAGGGCAAGGCCCAGTTTCTTCGGGGCTGGAATGCAAGATCATCACTTGCCAGAGGAGAGACAGTAAGGAAAGGAAACAGCTGGCCAGGATCCCTGCTATGCAATAGAGCCTGCGTCAAGTCTGGGAGCGTTCAGAAGAAATCACACAATCACAGGCTCTACAATAGAAAATTCAGATCTAATGAGGCTACTTTCCACTCCTGCTGGAGTTCACAGCTGCCCACTGGCTTAGGAGTGAACACTCCTGTTTAGACTCCCAGGGTGCATTTACACTGCCCCATTAACTCAGGCTCTTGCCCCAGTTTCAGTCCTTAGCCCCCTACCATCCACAGAGCAAAGTCTCTGACCTGGGGGTGGTGGCGCTTTAAGCCTGGGCTAGCTGACCTGGCGAGCAGGGCGGTGCAGGTGAGAAGCCGGGCTCTGCTTTAACTCAAGCTGGAACCCACCCACTTTCCAGCAAGGATGCAGGCAAAAAGGCCATTCAAATAGTGATAGTCCTCCAATGCCTTCCCACAATTCCCCCTCAAGAACAGTAAAGCGTTCCCACAACTGAGTGGGAAAGAATCCTAGAGCATCTCAGAACAAAGGATCCTGGGATACGTCCCCAGACACACAAGTGCAGAAACACTGCAGATGTGGCTATGCAGGTCAGGCTTTGCAGTGGGGACGCTCACCCCTGGGCGAGGCCAGCCCAGCTGTTCACTCCGGTGCAATGCAGACAGCATGCAGTGATCCTGATACAGGACCGAGAGGAGGAGCGAGGCTAGACAGGCACAGGAGACCGTCCTACCACACCTCGTGAGCCCTTACAGTTAGCTTTGATCACCACGTCAAGGTACATTTTCATCTTCAAAAAAACTGGAACGAACTAGACAGGTGCAATCTGTTAGCAACCCATCACTTGGCTCTTCCTGCCTGCCTGTGTTTAGGTCAAAGCCTCTTCAGAGCAGGTGCCTGGTCTTCTTACCGGTGTGTAAAGCATCATGCATCCCTGGCATGACACAGCACAGACAAGCAGAGCTCCTAAGGCTGGCTGCAGAGATGCCACACGCTTTGGGTTGCATGGACAGGAGGTGACTCAGATATAAACGCAGAGAGATGACAATACACTCAGCCCTTCCCTTATGTGAGAGGCAGAGCTGCACCAAACGGGAGATGTTAAAAGGAAGAATGAGAAACAAAGGCAGGGAGAAGCCAGAAGCTCTTCTTCCCTACAGGCCTTCTGGACCCAGCCTACAGCTTTCCTTGCTTAACCCCACTATGATTTTGCCTAGCAGCTCCAGTCCTGTTCCATAGTCTTCCTGGGTTATAATTCACTTATTGTCTTTCCTGAATGGATCTCAAAGCATCATAATAAAAACAATGAAACCCCGCCCCCGCGAGGTGGATATTATCACCCCCAAGTGACTAATGGGGAAATGAAGGCCCAGAGAGGCTAGGTAACTTACCCAAGGCAAGGCCAGTTGCGAAGCCAGGGACAGAATCCAGATCTCCTGACTACCAACCCTGTGCTTTAACCACTAGACAACACTTCGTCCAAGGGCACGGGCTTCATTTGTGTTCACTGAGGCCCATTACATATAAAACGCAACCTGCAGACACGGCCGGTCACCTCAGAGCAGGGGCTTTTCAAACACAGAGTCAGGGCAGATCGCAAAAGTTCTTTGCAGGTTAACTTCTTTGCAACCTCTCCCATTCCAATCACTCACAACCGATCTCAGTCCCTTAAGCCCAGCTCAGCAACTCCCGCTTAGCGGCTCCATTCAGACAGGGTTTCCCAGGGCGACAGCTGTTTGAGTAACAAGAGTGCTGCCACGTTTGAACAAATTCCTCCGCAGACGCACAATAATAATACTTAGCACTTTTAATCTCCCAAGTGCTTATCAGATATTAGTTAACCATTAAACTCCCTCACTCCTGGCAATGTACTCCAGCACTTTATTTTGATGGGAAATATGTACACACGCACACACCGAGTATCTCTAGATCTATATTTATCTAGAGAGAGAGAGAGATGGAATAATTTATCAAGTCACACATCTTGGACCCGCTAGTGATTTCCTCCTCGATTTCTTATTTCTTTCATCATTTCAGATCGCACCATTCCAACCAGCCTCCTCCTGCCACCACCAATCCTTCCTCCTGCATGGAATAAAGTCACAAGCCCTTGTTAGTGACATCAGAGTTCCCATGGCTACAGGCTGAGAAGTGACAGCCAACCGATTTAATGTCGATGCACAGAGAGGCAGAAAAGGAGACAGTTACTGACAGGAAGAGATTATGCATTTGTCTTTAATCACCTGCAAGAGAGAGACCGGGGGAAAGGGTGGGGAGTGAGGAAGTGTTACATTCAAAACAGCCAGGGCTTTCCGAGGGAGCTCCCATTACCGCACAGCACGTTAAGAACTTGTTGGTTTTTTTTTAATTCACGGTTTGTAACAATCAGCCGCTGGAATCGACACAGAGAGCTGCTTCCTCGCTGGAATTTTCCATCTCCTCACTGCACATGCAGACACAAGTCGGCTCCCCTAGGGCTCCTCACAAGTAGCTGGGGAGATGCACTGGGTTGGTCATCGTACCGTTAGCGTAGCTCACGAGCGGCTGGCTCGCGACAAGAGACCGGACTGGCTCTCTGGTACGTGGGCGCAAGTGGGAGCAGAACTCTCTATCTAGCCCATCGGCTTATCCTTGGGAGGTCTTTTAAGGCACCACATAACTGGGAGTCAAGCGAACTGGGCTCTAGTCCTGGCTTTCCCTGTGAGTCACCTTTTCAAACGTCTCCATGAGATTTAGATGCCTCTGGGTTGTAGGTGCCAAACTCGACACCCCTCAGGCCTGATTTTCAGAGGTGCGAGTACTGGTTGCTCTCATGGAAGCCAAGCGGGCTGCTCAAGGCGCCTCAAGGTGGGCGCTCAACACCTCTGAAAATCAGCCCCAAGATGGGTGTTGCAAAGTGAGCCACCCAAAAACTGAGGCCTCTACAGGCAATTAGGGCCCACATTTGATGCCGCGGGCCCTAGCGTCTTCGTGCCTCGGTTTCACCATTTGTAAAACGCAGTACTTTCCCTACCTCAGAGGGCTGTCCTGGAGTGAAACGCATTAGTGTTCATCTGTGCTTTTGAGAGCCTCACCTGGCAGGCCCTACTGAGGAGCACAGTATGAGATAGTAGCTAGGCAGTTTGGAAATCAGCCTCCTAGTCCAGTCTCTGCCACTAGTCTGCTGGGTGACCTTAGTCAAGCCAGTGCCCTTCTGTGCCTCAGTTTCCCCTCCCACCCTCGGTCCTGTCCATTTAGATTGTGAGCTCTTTGGGGCAGGGCCTGTCTCATTGTGCTCGTACAACAGCTAGCACAAAGGAGCCCCAGTTGCGATTGGGGCCTCTAGGTGCAATTAAAACTAATAGTACTGTAGGGTGGCTCAATCCAATGGGCTGCCGCCATTGATTCCATGTAGAAAAGGGAACTGAAGCGCCTCTCACAGAAGAATTTCCACGGACCCAGCGAAGGGGAAAGAAAACCACCAGCGAAGGGCGGTCAGATTCCGAGCGAAGCAGCACGGTGACAGTTCAATATCCGTTTTTTCCCACCTCCATGGAACAGTGGAAAACAGTTGCACGTGTCGAGGCCTTTTTCCTCAGCGTAAATTAATTCCACTCACAACCTCCGGTCTGCGGCTTGCCACTAAGGCGAGAAACTCGCGCTTAGCTTTTGGCCTCTGCATGTCACCGCCTGGAACACGCCCTCGGTCCGCCGTGCCGAGCGCAACAGGCGTTAGTCCAGCTCGTGACACGGCCTTCCGGAAGCAAGTGGCAATGGCTCTCCACCAGCGGGGACGACGCGGCAGCTCCCTGCTTAATACCCTGGTGAGCTTTTCCAAGCCCCCAATGCGCCGTGGAACACACGTGCCAGAGCGCGCCACCTCCATGCGATGCACTACCCCAGAACTGCTCCCTGCAGGAGACTAGAGTCCGAAAGGCCCTCAGCTGGTTTATTGATGTTGTGCCCGACTCACTGAGTACCTCCCTCCACCGTCACATTTCGCCTCTGGCAGGAAGTCGATACGGTTCCAGTACCTCCCTAAGTGATGCAGGAGGGGACATGGCAAGGGGTCTGTTTAAAAGGGACCATCAAGGTTGACAGGCCCAAAATTCCACTACTGCTAAAAACAGCTTCTGTTTAAGCTCCTTCTGAAATCTCTCTGCTCCTCCCTAGGGAGGCTGCCACGTTATTACAGCGCTCACACACCACTTCCCGAGGCAGCCCGCCTGCCACAAACTCGGAGAACCGGGGCTCCTGGGGCACCCACAGACAGGGGGCGAATGGGGCGAGAGAGAGCAGACTGCACAGCCTCTCCCCCGCCTTCTGGTCCCGGGAGCCAGGCAGCGAGCTCTAAAACATACAAGAATCCTGCTCAACCGGTTCATTTAGGAGGGCAAAATTTGGACTCGTTTCTCTGCTGGGGGGTAGCGAAAGGCGAAGCTGTAACACCGACAAAGCCCTGGTGTTTTTAGCACTCTGCTATCTACAGCCAGTCTACACTCCAGCTTTCCCTGCTGGTAGAACTGCAGCGGCGATGAATTATGGAGCACGATTTTCCTAACATAGGCAGGGCCTCAGGGAGTGAGAGTCTGGTGCGTTTCGATACACCCTGCCTGCAATTAATAACTGAGCAGGAACGCAGCACTAGGCAGGTGTGCCTGCCGAAAACAAGCCGGTATGCTAGGTACAGGAGTAAACTCGCCAACTCACATGCCGTCCGCTCCGTTAGATTTAATAAAGCAATTACCCTACTGTCTATAACCACAGATGATCAGGCACATATCGAGGTCCGAGAAGGTGCATTTGCCAAGTCTGCCAACCGTCACAATGAAGCTATTTCTGCTGGTCAACTGGTATTTAAATAACTTGCAACTCTAGATTTAACAAGGATTGTAAGGGTGAAATCCTGATTCCACTGAAGTCAATGGGAATTTTGTCACTGATTTCAAGGGGCTGCATGTCACCCTTTATCTTAAAGGGACAAAGTCATCTTAAAAATCACCCTTTTCTCTGCAAAGTTTTACTTTCTGCTATTTTGTGTAACCCCTAAAATTACTGAGGAATACCAAATATTTCTTTCAGTCTGTTTACTCTGTGCATTTGACAACACTGGGGTCTAGTCAGTGTCTCCTGTTTGTATGGGTCTTTGTCACGCGGCAGGGAAGAAGAAAACATTTTTTTTTTTTTAAAGGAAATTGTGGTTTTACAACCACAAAAGCTGGCAGGCGGATGCCGGGGTCGCTGCAGCACCTGAAAATACTTTAACCTCGTTTTTTTAACCGGCTCAGGTGTCCTTTCAAACAACAGCTGGTTATTAAATACACATGATTGAAAATTAGGATCTAAATATTATCTGTGGGGATCAAACCACAGTGACATTAAATTTCACAGACATCTGGTAGGTTTGTAATATACACCCAATGTCGGGACCTGGATTACACATGCTACTGTGGAAAGAAGTAACTGAAAGCCATTTCCCATTCATCTTCTGGGCAGACACCCATTCAATGCCCAGTGGAACAGTCCATTCATTCCTTTGATTGTATCCCTCTCCCCTGCTTTCTGCCTTGCTCAGCATGTACTGGTGGTAAAACCTGTACGTTTACCAAACCCATCTCCACTCACGTTACAGATCACAGGGCAGGAAATCTCTAGTCTTTACAGCTTCGCGGACAAAGTGAGGAACTCTTTCAAAACGCAGCCGAGTTTTGCTCCTGGGGAGATTATAAAGCGAGAGCAAAGTGCCAGAAAGTTGGATTAAAAGGGGGAAGAAAAAAAAAATCCCACACGCACGCCCCAGCATGCAGGGAAGCACTTTTCCCACTGCCCCAATTTGGTACCCTGAAGGCTGGCGGTTCGCCACTGTACTTAACGCAGCCGCTCCTAATCTGAGAGCCCTGACAAACAGCATTACCATCATGCCGGCTTTCCAGGCATACCCTCCCTCCCCCGCAGCACTGCCAGCCAGCGTCAGAGTGCCAGTCATCATGAAACTAACACAGCAGCTCCAAACTCACTCCTGCTTGGTCTTCTTCCCTCGCGATCTGGGGCAACTGCTCTCTCAGGGAACTCAGGCTCACGGTAAAGAGAAAAGGAGTGGGGGATGTGCCACGCTAGGGTTAAAGGGATAGGGGAGGGCGGGGGAGAGTGAAAAACTACTGATGGCAGAGACAGAAAACTCGCCCGGTTTTGCAGGAAATTAAACAAAAAGAATGAAAAGCAGCTGCCTCCTCTTTGCCTGCCACTCACACCCTGCCCAGAGTTACTCCCCTGAATCGACCGCTACTGTCTCTTTAAAAACTGCGTTCAAGAAAAGGAAATAAGCAGGCATAGCCATGCAAAAGCAGTCTCCCCAGAGCAGGGGAAAGGCGTCTTCATGTGCCCACAAAGACAGCGACCCCACCAACCGGCTCTGAACTCTCCCCAGGCCTGCAGGCTGCAAAGGTCTTTCTGCCCAGTCCCCAGGGCAGGGGAAGGAGCAGGGCACAGCACAGCCCCTGTGCAGCAGTTTTCAATCAGAGGCCACATGGCCAGACACCCACCTGGTCCTTTCTACCCTGGAGAAGAGATTGGGGCATAAAGTCAACATCCCAAGGAGGGCAGAGGAGAGAAAACCCCGCTGTCCCGTTAGCCTGAGCAACATGAATGGGCACCCCGCTGGGGAAGACAGTAAGCAAAGCGAAATGAAGCTGCTGGCTCCATTTGATTTCCCACGGTTTTGTACTGTGAAATTCGGGAAAGCCACAGCCCTTCTAATTGCACGGTGTTTTCACACCTACTTTGCACGTGGGCCAAGTTATGAGGACACAGCTGGGTTCCAGCTACATTGTAACCACCCTTAGCCAGGCTGGAACCAGGTCCCACAACAACTCAGAGCCTGTTGGTTCCAAACCAAGGGAAGGAGGTGTAATTAACCCTTTTAAAATAGGATTCCACCTGAAGTGGTTTCCGACAGGATGCGGCTGGCAGGTGCGGACGGGGATGCTTTAACATAAAATGCGGTGGCATAATGGCCCAGTTACACTGCAAAATCCCACTGGGCTAGCATACATCTAGGCTGCAAATCCTACTGGGCGAGCATGCAATTGTCTGGCAATCTGGGCGCAGGGGGCGGCATTTAGTTTGTACTATGGCCGGGTCAGCCAGTTATAAAGCCACGTTGGGGAGCCATGTAACAGCCTGGCTTAATACTGTCCTACCCCGACTACAGGTGCCAGACAGATGGCATGCTGGCAGGATTCAATATGTAGTGTGGACAGGCGCCAAATAAACAAGGCAGTCACTGCAAACATTGGGGGTGGGCGGGGCGGGACATAGGGCCTGATTTTCCAAAGTGTCGAGCAACCCACAACAGCCACTGAACTCCCTGGCTGCTCAGCTCCACCTCTGAAACTTAAATTAGTGATCACAATTCAATCCATCGTCCTGCTGGAAAAAACAGGAACCTTTGGAATCCTCCAGCAGCCCAGGTGGTTTGGGGCCTGTGCTTTTCAACGGGGCCTGGCCATTAGTCAAGAGCCACTGAGAAAAATGAAGGGTTCTAGGAAGGTCCCTGGAGTTAGGGCGCATGGGGTAAGGTGGGTGTTTGCTGGAGAAGGAGACTGCCACTGAGGAGACAGACTGCGGTCCCAGCCAGCCCCACTGAGGGTATGCTATTGCCACTTGCCATGGCCACGTGTGAGCGGCTGCTATCAGAGGAGCCAGAGGTTGCTCCTACGGCAAGGACAATGTTCAGCTGAGGAAAGCTTGGTACAGCTCCTGCTGGGTGCTCCGGTGAGGTTTTTGCTCACAGCAGAGGTGAGCTGCTGCAGTCCCAGTGCGAGGCTCAACTGGGGTGGGTGTGCAGGACGTAAATGAACCACGGGAACTCCTCCCCACCCCCCGCCCGACTAACAAGTCTGCTCTGCATGCCTCTGATCTCAGGCTGGCCAGACCCACAAGCCTCCAGAGGGGACCAGTGGCTTTTCCTTTATGAGCCAAGCTGTGCCATCTCCTTCCACAACAGTGCAGGAGCTCAACCATCCCCAGGAAAGCACGGGTAGAAATGAAGATAGCCCAAAGCAGCTAAAAAATATCCCCCTCCCCCTGGCCACGCTACATCAGCGGCCCTGTTCCAAGGAATCCTCCAGGAGTGGGGCCCTCACGGTACCATTTCCTCCGCTTTAACCAAATCCCAGGGGATGGCCCCATTCAGCCAGCCCCCTGCGCCCCCCCAATCTTCCCTTATGTCCACACATGCCCTGCTCTCAGCGGTTGCACCTCGAAGGGAGACCGAACAGGAGAACAGCTCTGGCTGCATTAATTGGCCACATGGGATCGGTTTATTCTGCTCTTCCAGAGTGAAACGGGGAGAAACGTCATTTGAAAACCCTGACTTCCCCAATGCGCGCACAGCCTTCACTGGAGACCTGCTCAGCTGAAAGCACGCGAGAGCCGCTGACGCTTCCCAGCTTCAAGAGATAGTGGCATAACAAAAGGGACAGAAAGTATGAAACCAAATCCTTCGTCTGGCTGCGGGGCTTCCCCTCCATCTTAAACTGGATGGTGCCCACCTTTCAGGATGGGATTAAATATAAATCAGGGTGTGCAGGGGTTTAAGGCTGGTGAATCTCACTGGAAGTCTGCAGCAGAATCCAACCGTCTGGGGAAATATTTGATTTGGGGGGCGGGAGGCATAATTAACCAAAGTTACAGGTGGAATCAGCAAGCTCGGCGGGTTTACAAGGCTGGGACTGTAAACGGAGCCAATCCAAGGACCACCATGCCGGGGGTGGGACACGAATCCACGGGAGATGGCCACAGAAGTCTAGTTCCGGTTCTTTGGGCTGGGATTTTCAAAGCCATCTGGTCGAGCTGGAGGTCCGGTTCCATTCAGTTTAGGGAACTGGGTCTCCAAATCTTACTCAACTTCAGGGGGAAATCAGCATCTGCACCCAGTGTTCATCCCAGGCAGGCACAGAACCCTGCCACCTGTGCCAGACAACTCAAGAGGCCACTTTTATGCCACTGACGCTCTTTCCCCTGGAGGTAATCCCTAGTTGATCCAAGTGACCCTTTCTCCTCCTGTCTCCCCTACTTCCCAGCTCCACCGCTGCCATCCTTCGCACCCTGCAATCTCCCATTGCAACTTGGCTCTCACTGTATGGATTCCAATCCTGCTGGCTTGAAACCAGCATATGGGAAGTGGGATGGCGGTGGGCACCACTCCTCAAGGAACGGGAAAGTAACGGTGACTCCTCCTTCCCCCTCAAGAAGCATGTCACTATCAGACTCACCCAAATATGTTCCTCCTACATCCCTCTCCCTCCAAAATTCCTTCATCTCTCTCCTCCAAGGCTACAGCCCTCTTCACTCCTTCTCATAAGTGAATTTTGCCTGTGGTTTTTTTAATAAGAAAAGAATTCCTCTCAAACTTGCAAGATGCCCTTCATGTGTCCCTTCCTCCTCCCCCCGCCAGCTATAAATCTGTTCTAGGAGACAGCAAGGGAGTCTTGTCTGGACTAGCACTCGGTGGGGGAGGGGGGTCCCAAGAGAACCACATATTGACTCATTTTTAAAAAGCTGAAGGTAGACACTGAAATATGCTGAACCCTGGAGGTGTGACTGAGGTGCTGGGAGCCAAAATGCAGTAGGGCAAGTGGAAAGAACAGGATTCCTTTGTTTCATCTCTTGGGATGGTGAAGACTTTTCTGATGCTTCCATTACACAGAAATAAACAGTAACTGGATCCTGACGAGGCAGAGAAGATAGTAACATGAATGATTAAAGATCTCAGGAACTGTAATGATGCAGGTCAGCAACTGCAAGTATATTTAGCAGAAAAGGAGGAGATGCAAGATTGAGACATGACAGACATGTTTCATCAGGGTTACATCTTGCCTTGTCTAGGATTTAGAGATGTGATGTTAGATGGTTAGCTTGCTTGAACTAACCAACGTTTTCTAAAACTGCTGTCAAGGCATCTGGGCTTTAGCACATGCTAAAATGGTTGAGTTAAAAGTACACACTCTACCTTGTCTTGACTAGAGCGTTAAAAGGTTTAAACACGATTTGACACCACTCCTTTCATTCCTAGACCAGAGAGTCTTATCTAGAGTAGGATTTAAGGAGCGATGTTAGTAAGTGTTAGCTAACAGGCCAGTTAACATCTTGGAAAACACCAGTGCAAACACGACAGGGTCAACTTGAACATGCACTAAACTGGTTGAGTTAAAGACTAAGGTCCCCTCTACACCTTAACTCAACCAGCTTGGCATGTGTTGAAGGCCACTGCACATCTCAAACACGTTAGGACTTTGTAGCTACTACATTCCGACAACATTAGTCTAAACAAGGCTTTGGGAGAAGAGTGATAGATTTTTAAGGCCCGAAGGGACCATTATGATCATCTACTCTGACCCCCTGCATAGCACATGCCAGAGAGCTTCCCCACAATAATTCCTAGAGCAGATCCTTTAGAAAAACATCCAACTGCCAGTTAAAAGTTGGTGCCACCATATCACTCAAGAGAGAACCACGGGCTCAAAACCAAAGAGGCTTAAAAACTGAAGCTAAGAAAGGACCAAGCACTTAAGAGTCTAGAGAGAAACTTCTTTACAAAAAGGGTAATGGGTGTGTAGGACTAACGCTCAAAAGCTGCAATCGAAGCTGCAACTGGAAACATATTCAAAGAAAGTACAAGCACCATTACAAAGTGCAAATGCTGGGCAGATGTGTGGATGGAGTGCATGACCTCCGATCACTACATTATCTCTGTTTTTTTGCTTTGCTGGTCAAGCAAAGCCATCGAGGGAAGAAGAGTTCATTTGTTTTAGTGCATGTTTGTGGAGAAGTTTCAAGATGCACAGCACTGCTAAGAATTATTATTGGAACAAAACCCTAAAGTCTGAAGAGTGTGTGAGTCGATGAGTAATAAAGCATCGCCGTCCTCATGCTTACAGACAGCTTTTCCATCTCCAAAGCATTCTTCAGACAACCGGTACATCCCCACAACTTCCCTGTGCAATCAGATATCATGGCGATGAAGGACAGCATAAAAACGTAGGCTGTAGTAATGCTCAACGAATGCAATGGAAACCCACAGTTACAGTGGGCGAAGAGGCACCAAAAGCTTTTTTAAGAGTCAAAGTGGCCCCAACAGAAGTGGATGTGTGGGCCTCAGGCCTGTACTACACTTAAAAAATTAAAATTGACCTAGCTACGTCGCTCAGGGCTGGGGAAAATTTTGCACCCGGAGTGCTGAAGTTAGTTTGACCTAGCCCTCCGTATAGATGTGGCAAGGTCGATGAAAGGACTCTTCCGTCAACCTAGCTACCGCCTCTTCCAGCGATGGATTAACGACACTGATGAAAACCCCTTCCATCGATGCAGGAAACAGCTACACTACGGTGGCCCAGCTGCAGCGTCCACAAACCTCCAGTCTGCATGGAAATCTGTCCTGCTTAACCAGCCAGCCTTTAGGAAGAAAGCCGCCTTTCGTTCTGCAGAGCTGCTCATGGGAAGCTCCTAGATAAGGATTTTTTCTAAGTCCTGAAGTGGAACCCTGGGGCACAAACCACCCTTTAGTTAGCTGGAGTGGGGGTACTCAGACCCTGCCCCCTATCCAGTGGGGGGCAGGGGTCGTGAGGCACTGGTATCTTTGCACAGTACTTTGAAGGGGTCATTTATTACCGCCACTTTGCAAATGGACGCTCCAGCCCACAAAGGGAGTCACAGCAAAGCCAAGCCTAGTGCTCCGTTCCTAGTCCCTAGCCCACAGGAAGACCATGACAGCAAACGTTATGGCCATAAACACAAAGGATCTTTGACCACAGCAGGCTGCACTTCCTGCATGTATCAAATAAGCACTTCACGATGCTCCCACTGACACTAATCCATACCAGACAACAACATCCTTCACAGAGAGGGCAGGTACAAGTCCCTCATCCCCCCCTTGTTCAGAGCGCTCCGCTGTTCGCTAACAGCGAGGCCGTCACTCTGTAAGTTGTTCTTAATAAATAATTCAGAACCACCACCCCCGATTCCATTACATACCCTGGCTGCAGCTTGGAGCAGATTCCAGCCACCTCACATCACAACACACAGCCCCAAGACAACTAGGGAAAGTCGAAGAAAGCTGGTTTTTATTTGAAAAGCGAGAACCTGAAGGTGTTTTTTTCACTGCCAGGATAAAAACCAACTCCAGGTGAGATTTCAGAGCTGAGCCTTCCAGCAGGCCAGACAGAAACTGGGCCATTATCGCTACTGCTGTGGGAAATCAACCCAGAGATGCTAGGTTTGGATTGGTCTCTGCCCTCAATTCTCTCTTTCCTCCTCCTCCTCCCTTTAGCGCGTGCACAGTAGAAAGGAGCAAGAGAAAGGGCCGGAGCAGCAGGATTTTCTGGCATTAATGGGGTGCCTGTGTGCAAACAGGGTTTCTTGTTTGTAGTGTGGAGTGGCCAACTCTGTTATAGAGCCTAGACCAAGATTTTCAAAAGCAGCTAATGAGTTTGGGCGACCGACAGGACACACCTTAAAGGAGCCTGGTTTTCAGAAAGCGCCGAGCATTCGCCCTCTGAAAACCAAGCCCCTTTAAGGCATCCCTAGTCACTTCTGAAAAAGTGTAACGTGGTTCCTAACACAGTTCTATAACCAGGTTGTCTTTGGTTCAGCTGGCGAGACCAGCATCGGCCATAGACCATCGGCACAAATTCATCTCTGCAACCACTAGAACCCAACCCTTCAGTCAGTACGGACCTCGTGAAAGTTTCCTTTTCCTTTCAGAGAAAAAGCTTCTTTGATGACTGTCAACAGTGCCAAATTTGGCACTGTTTCTTGAATGGTACGAGTCCAGCAGCATGGTATATGTGTGGAAGACTATCTCCTTGACTGGCCCTGTATGTTACACACCTTAGTCTGTTCACCTGTGTCTTGGATATCTTGCAAGAGACTCATTTTGCAGACCACAGGGCTATGTCTTGAGAAGGGAGAGACACTCATTTTCCAGAGCCGTGAACAGGAAGGCATACGGGGTATCTACCTACAAGGGAGATACAGATTCTCCAGCGCACACTGGATAGCTAGCCCTCTGTGGACAGAGTCACTACCCAGCCCAGGGTAGACATGGAACACAGCTCGAGAGCCAGGTTTGAACACACGCCCAGCTCAAACTGTTCTTACCACTCCGAGGTTGGTCAGCGTGGTTATGGCCAGACCCAGTTGAAATCATATTGAAAAACAAGCCTATTTGTAAAGAATGGTCCTAATACATTCTATCATGGGCCAAGACTAGTAGCCCTGGGCCTTTTCAAATGTGTATATGGGCCTACATTATGCTACGGGAGCAATCGTAAACAGAGTATGAAACGATGGCACATTCAAACAAACCTGTGCTAATCCAGCTGTAGGCATTTGCAGTTACCTGGATGCTAGCACACATTTTTACATAGCAGCAGGTGCAGGCACCCGAGACGGTGACCCAATGTGCATTTATGTGCATGCGTCCTCACACCAAACCCACCCCGCTTACGGCTAGTGTCCAAGTCCCCACCCTCCTAACACATGTCTTGTTGACGAGTACTTTACGGTGCTGCCGAACAACTGGAAGTGATAGGATTCTTCCCCCACATGCCTCTACTGTGAGGGGTTGGGGGAAATCACTTGAAAAAGCTGGTTCTCACCTTCACTGTGCCATTCAACCATGAGGTAAATGCTCTAGCCCCCAAGTGCCGGAGGAGAGGTTCCTAAGAGGGCTGGGAGCAGGAGACTGTGGCTTTGGGAATGTGGAACGTTCAGAAAAACCACTTACCCAGAGGGAGTAAACCCTAGGGTGGGTGAAGAGCTATCTAAGAAACAGGACGAGCTTGGCATCAGAACAAACAGGGCTAAATGAATGAAGGCAGACTGCAAACCAGGAGGCGGTTGCTAACCATCAGAGGAGTGAGGTTCTGGAGCAGCCTCCCAACGAGGGCAAACAACCTGACAGTTTTAAGATGCAGCATGAGACGTTTACAAAGAGGATGACATGCAGGGTTGTCTGTGATATGGGAATGGAACCCGATGACCCAGGAGGTCCCTTCCTGTCCTATGTCAAGAACTCGAAGGCCATGGCCCAGCATGCTGATGGCCCACTCCAGCCTCTTCCCCTCCCAGCCAGCAATCTCTGGGGAGGGGAAGTGAAACCAGCATATCGGAAGTTGTCAGCTACTCCCAGATGCAGATGGGCTGTGGGAGATAGCCATTTGCCACCCATAATCGGGAGCAACTCTCAGACCCACCACCAATTCCATGGCTAGTTGCCACGTACAGACAGCTCGGAAGAGAAAAAGGCACCTGCAGAACAAACAAACACCTGCTGACCCCTCTTCTTTCCCCCCACCCCCAAATGATGCTTAATCTGGTCTCTGCTGGGTGTTTTGCTGTCAGCCAGCCTGGGAAAGATCTCCATCACAGGGTGGAAGTTGACACGCTCGCCCAGCATGCGCAGTGAAGCATGGCTGATGCCAGCATTGCTCAGCATCTCCCATAGTCTGCCAGAACATAACCAAGGAGAGGTCTCTAGCCTCCATAAGCCCAGAGAGCACTCCATAGACAAGGCCGGGTACCGTGGAGCTGGGTCTCCAGGCTAATCCACACAGGCCTTTAAATCCCCCGCATCACATTTTAGAGAGAGATTTAAATTCTAGGTGGTGCCGTGCAATTCCCAAGTGACATCCTCTTCTGAGCAGTATTAGAATCAGTGCACACCGCAGCTAATGTTTGGAAAGCCCCGGAAAGAGGAGAAGTGCTTTACTAGGCTACAGTTACATATCCGGTGTACTCAAAGGGGAAGGAAACATTAACAGCTAATTTCTGCCCTCCTCACCAGTAAACCCACCCTCTCGGGAACACTCGCCAAGGCAACCGGACTGCCCGCTCCCCAACGGCAGAAAAGGAGTGTCTTGGCCAGAGATTACTTGGACTTCTTAATTACTGAGCAAACAATAGCTATCCCAAGTCAAAGGATAAAACAAAACTGCTAGGGTGCTTTTATGAAGGACGGGAGGACAGTGGCGCTGGAACATTTTTAGTAATGGGGCTGCTGAAAGCCAGCCCCCTTAACCCGGTCTGCGCTTCCCCTGCCCCCCAGCTGAGGCTGCAAGCAGGGCTGTATCTCTGGGAGGGAGGGACCCAGAACGGGGTAAGGGGGCCGAGGCCACAGCTGGGGGCGGGTGTGGGGCCAGGAGCAGAGCCCCAGGCAGGGGCCGGCAGCCGGAACCCCATGTGCCGGGGCCAAGAGCAGAGGCCTGGGAGCGGGGCCCTGGGCACAGGTCCCAGGCCAGTGGGGCCAGGGAGTGGGGCTAGCTGTTGGGACCCGAGCCCCAGGTGAGGGGCTGGGAAGCAGAGTGTGGGCGGAGGGCCGGGGCAGGGCATAGGCGCGGGAAGCACCCCCAGGTTTTATGCACGGAGCCAGTGGCTGGGGAGCGGGGCTGGCCCCCAGGACCCAAAACAGAGAGTGGAGCCCTGGGCGTGGGACCAACAGCCCCACATAAAACCTGAGGGTGCAACCCTATTTCCCATGCCTATGCGGGAGGGTGGTTTTCTGTGCCTGCTACCCAAAAGGCGTAAAGGGAAAATGAATTAATGTGTTTTCTTTGGTTACAGGAACAGGTGACCTTGGAGTGAAGGCATAGGACATGGAGTCAGGACCCATGACGTGCCCTAGGGCAAGTTACTTAGGCTTTGTCTACATTTAACAGGGTTTGCCAATATAAACTAATACAGCCAGACTGGCAACACCCCCTGCTCCACTGGGACCCAGCTTGTACCCACAAAAGAGGTTTTTTGCCAGCATAGCTTAAACCAGTTTCCCAAGCTAAACCAGCAAACAGACTTTTATACCGGTGTAACTGCGTCTGCATTATGGCTTTTGCAGGCACAGCTAGGTCTGGTAGAGGTGTATTTTTCACACTCCTAACAGACAGAGGTAGGTTGGTAAAGCCTTCTAGTGTAGCCCAGGCCTCAAACTCTCCAGCCATGACACCCAAAGTCACTTTGAAAGTCTTGGCCTCCACACCACAGCTTATCGGGGAGATCGTCTACCTGCATCACAGGCCTGTTGTGAGCACTATTTAATTAATGTGTGTAAGGTGCATTCAGATGCCTGGATGGAAGACGCCACAGAAGTGCCAGGTATTGTCGCATGGACTCTGAGTTAGTAAAACCTCCAACAGAAGCTGCAAGCCACCTACACGTTTACCATGTCCTTGGCTGCTTCTCCCTGGAGAGGGATTTCCATTGCTGTCTGCTGAAGGGTATAAGATGCTGTACTTGACCCTGGTGTGCATTTGCAGGGAAAAAAATCGGTTTCAATATCACAGCTAGTAGGGCCCTTTTCAAGGGTAGGTGGGGTCAACTGTCTCCTTTTCTAATAACACTGTGACCCTAACGCTCGCTGCCTGTAATGTTGTGCCCATTCCAGCTGTGAACAAATCAAGTTGTAGCTGGAGCAACAGAAGCCAGCTAGGAAAACTGACAAAATCCATGCAGAATTTATTCAAAATCTACAGTATTTCATCCACTGGGGATTTTAGCAGAAATCTCCCCTGCATTTTTCAGCCCTAGCTGACTATTTCCCCTCCATTTTAATACCAGAGGCAATTGGTAAGGCACATTCAGAAGTTACTAATACGATTATTCACATGAAGTGCTGCTGCTGGACCAAGTTTTATAGAAATCCCACAGACTGCACGGCAAGAGCTAAAGACACACTGGGCATCTCCTGGGCCACCAATTTTAAATAAATTTTTTTTATTTCGAATAAAGCTGGTTAATATTCTTCAAACAAAATGGGTTTGTCAAAAAAAAGGTCTGTTTTGAAAATGACTCCGCTCCCCCCCGCCCCACAATGGTTAACACTTGTTTTTTTCATTAAAAAGTCTTTTTTTTTAAGGTGTTTTCCAAAAATGGTTATCAAAATTAGTGTGTGTATATGGGGGAGGGAGGGAAAGGGGGAGGATGAAAAGCAGATGATGGTAAAATGTAAAATTTCTATAACCACTTTGCTAATTTTTCAACAACAACAAAAATCAACTATTTCGCTAAACGTTAAAAGAAAGGGGTCTCATTTCAAACATTTCACAAGGAAAACAATGCTGACATTTCAGGAGTTTTTGCGAAATTGGTTTCCATTTATCAACCAGCTCTATTGCAGAGAATTCCCCCGCCACCACAACCATCCTGCTGCTGAAGTTTCAGATTGCATTGCTCAATGAAGTACGGGGGGGGGGGGGGGGGGGGGGGGGGGGGGGGGGGAGGGACACGCTGGTGACTTCTGGAACACAGCCTTGTGCTACAGAGCCATGTCCCACCCTGCCAGATCCATTACTGGTAGAATTGACCAGGTTCGCCATTAAGGAGATCGGAACGTCAGCACACTCAGAGGCCTGGATGGGCCATTGCTCAAGAAACCATTGTCTGACATTGACAATCTGGCCAGTTATCTTGACCGAGAAGCGAGACAGCTCTCCCAAGACCTAGCTGCATCTGATCACCTTGACCAGCGTTACATCTCTATCTTGACTGATCCAGTGGGAGCGAACCCTTGCCCAGTTTTGAAGGGCACAGAGGCAGCGACTGACCAAAAGAAACCAAAGTTTACCAAATCACGGTTAGCCAGGCAACGTGTCCTTCTTAACGGTTCTTAAGAGTGAGCTGGAATGGTGCTGCAGCCACGTTTAAACCGCACCTGCGGGTAGGTCTACACTGCCATTAAGAACCTGCAGCTGGCCAGTGCCAGCTGACTTGGCCGAAGGGGCTGTTTAATTGCAGTGCAGACATTCAGGCTCAAGCCGGCGCCCGGGCTCTAGGACCCTGCGAGATGGGAACGTCCCAGAGCTCGGGCTGCAGCCCGAATGGTGAAACGCCTACACCACAGTTAAACGGCCCCTTAGCCCGAGCCCAGCGAGCCCCACGCAGCTGTCTAAGTGCAGCGTAGCCATCCCCACAAGGTCTCAGCCACCAGCGTTTGCAGGGAGGGACAGACAGACGGACGGACACACACACACACTCCCGAGGTCCCTACTGAGCAGAGGAGACAGTTCCCAAATCCCATATAGCCCTGTCGAGGCTGGTCAGCTCAGCCATACAAATGAGTTAGCCAGAACAGCTGTCTAAATCATGATTAAAGCCAGTTCAAGCACCGTAGCGTTTGCCCCAGTGCAGAGGGAACGTAGTTCTCCAGGAAACAGCAGGGAGACTCTAAACTCACAACGTTCATGGAAATTCACCTGGCAACAGACATCTCGTGCCCCTGGCAGTCGCCCGGTAGTCCCAGTGGACTATAAAAACAACAGTGGCTGTGTAGCTTCTCTACAGCCTCAGCACCGGTCAGACACACGGGACTGCAGGCAGAAAGGCTGCCAGGTATTTCTACTGCTTCAGAAGGGGTATCCCTGTGACCTTCGGGGCTTCCTTTTAAGGTGGGTCCACAGACTAATGAGAGCATGCTCTCAACAGCCGGGCTCCTTACTGGTCTCATTCTGCTAGCATCTTCCTTTGGAAATGCATGTCTCTCTCATCTCCTCCCTCCACCCCTCTTTCTCTCTCATCTTCTGACATTCACATGAAAGGAACAGCAGGGGGGGAAGCGAAGCCGCAGCCTCAGACTACAGCCTGCCTAAAGTGAAGCTTTCTGCATAAAGTAGGCCAGCAATGGCTTTCAAATCATTAGCCTTCTAATGCTCCCTCTCCCCTCAGCTGGTCCTGCCCTTCACCTCCTCCCTGGCCAGGAGACACGGCCTTGCTTACCTCGCAGCCACTTCCAGCAGATTATACCACAACCCGGAGTGCCCAGCACAGACTCAGCAGCAACTTCAAGGGCCTGGCTGAGCACAACCCAAACCAAGCACCTTCTTATTCAGCAGCGGGACTGCCGTTAACAAAGGGCCCCCAGTGCCCCGGCATCCCTGTACCTACAGAGACAGGGCACATGCCCACGCGGACACCAGATGCCGCACACAGCCCAAAACCTTCCTCATGCAACGTCAGAGGAGGGTAAGAAGATAAACTCAGATCTAGGGCTCGTGCACTTTGAATCCTGATCACATCACAGACAGCCCCTCTCGCCATTCAAACGGTCTTTCAGGGAGAGTCTTCTAACAAGCGTCTGCAGTGTTTTAGCCCTCTGGGGTTCGAATCATGATTGCAATTTCTTGTATCAATTATTCATTGGCTTGGAAAAAAAATAATATACATCATATTGATCGTTTCCATTCTAGGACTGAGGTCTGAGCAGTCTCCCTTTCCGAGGGGGAAGGCACAAAGCGAGCTGCTCCCAGCGCAAGCAGTCTGTGCTCGAAATTTAGTCTAACGCCACAGACACTCACCGGTGGAGACCAACTGCTCCCTCTTCCCCTTCGAAAAAATTACCGCCGGTTTTACAAGGCAAACAAAATGTGGGTTTGTGCCCTGTTAAACCATAAGAATAAATAACAATACGTATTTCTTCTACGGCACTTCCCTTCTGTTGATCTCAAAGCATGTTACAAGGTGGTCAGAGGGGGCACCGAAGCAGAGAGGGGTGTGTC
Organism: Trachemys scripta elegans; assembly: GCF_013100865.1. Taxonomy (NCBI): domain Eukaryota; kingdom Metazoa; phylum Chordata; order Testudines; family Emydidae; genus Trachemys; species Trachemys scripta. The sequence continues at coordinate 6,405,927 of NC_048305.1, forward strand.
CAGCTTTTCTAGTACCTGAGTCTCTCAAGTCCCAGTCAAGCATGCAATCCAGAGGCCACACAGCCTCCCCTTTAGCTTCTTTATGACATAAGGCGGCCTGAAAAGTTGGGTTTGTTTTTAAGGTTTTGCCTTGCTTGGACTTCTCCCCCCGCGGCCCCCGTTTCAGGACTCCAGATCTGCTCTTCCCAAGAAATCCTCCAGCAAAAAAAAGACGCAAGACTCAGAAATGAGTTGTTGCCCACAGAATTAGCTTAGCCTTTTCTTTTACTTAGCAGTAACGCAGGGAACCGACAGGCCTGTAACCCGTAAGATCCTGGCTTAAGCAAGTTAGGATAAGTAACGGGCATCTATGACTCTTAGCATAGATAAATGGCCCAACAGTTACCCTAGATTTTGGGGAACTGAGAATACCTTGCTCAAGAGAAGGAGCTGGTACATACCACCACCAGGCAACCGCAGGAACCCTGAACTGATACCAGGCCTGAATATTTTAGGATAGAATCATTGGGAGATCTTTAACCACAAACTTGCTTTAGCAATAGGTGACGTACACGATAACGAGCTAACAGGCATTAATGTGTTCATCTATAGGATAAGTGCACCCCAATATTATGAGGGTGAGGAAGTTAGATTTACACACGGAAGGCTGGGCATCTGTATGAATATTCATGATAGTACCCAGGCCCTATAATAAGCCAAGCCACCACGTAGCTGGGGCTAGATGTCCATCACTGACCCTTCAGATCTTTATTGTCATCTACCACCAACTTTTGGACATTTGGGGAACCTGGACCATCGGACTCACGTGGCATGCCAGGGATGGGGCTGGTCCTTTGTCTCTCACCACCAGGTCCGGGAGGAAGGGTGTGAATATATAAGTGTATGAGCGTATGCAAGGGATGACACCAAAGATAGCAATAATACAGTATTAGGGTTATTTGTTCATGTGGTTTGGAGCTTTCTTGATTGTTTTAATAAACATGGCCAAGGCTGTGTTTGCCCTCAGTGTGAATGTCTTTGCCATACACGACAGGGTTCCCTACACAATATTAATTCTGTGGAACCTGATTCTGGGCTGAGAACCCTATTACCCCAGCTCACTAAATTAATAGCAATTGGCAATCCATACAATTATTATTAACCATTATAAAGAATCAGGCTACAGAGTTCTCAGTCCTTAATTCAAGCTGCTTTTGAATCCTTAACTAAGACAGTTTCTTTTGTCGGTTAAATGAAATAGGTTCTAACAAAATAACCCCCAAGTGTTGTAAACTAAAATCCCTTCCCTCAATTAATTAGGTTTTACTTTCTTGGAATCTGCTATGTCATAATCCTAGCAGTTCTCTAGTGATCCATAGAGTCTCACAGGGAGATCATAGCCTGAATTTTAAGTGCTTAAAAAAGAAAGAGCGGCAGGAAATTACCAAAAAAAATTAAAAAAATCCCTTTAAAATTACAAAAGTAATCCAGGCCTTCTTTATACATCATGCAGAAGGCAAAAGGCATGCAAACTCCATTCCCCCCCACC